>NC_057803.1:287974403-288274403 GCF_018294505.1 Triticum aestivum | reverse complement strand
GGTATGGTGCTCTACTTGGGCTGCTGCTTTGACTGGACCGAACTGTGGTCGGCCTGCCGCATTGTTCGATGGTGGTATGGGCTCCATCGCCCTGTCATCGTATTGAGGGGGCCACCTGTTCTTTGGGTGGCTTTTAACTGGGCTGCTAAGGCCGTGTTCTTCGGCAGCCAAGACCTCGGTCCATCTATCATTGAGCAATTCTTGGCTTGCTTGAAGCTGCAGCTGCTTCTTTCTTAGGCTCCTTGCAGTGGCTACAAGATGGCGTTTAAAGCGCTCCTGCTCGAGTGGTTCCTTGGGCATGATAAAGTCTTCGTCGCCGAGGATCTCCTCTTCCTCGGAGGGTGGGAGATAATTGCTGTCCTCCGAGTCCCCATATGTGGTCTATTCATCAGAGTTGTCCTCCCAGTCGTCCTGTTCAGCCTGCTCGGATTCTACCTCAGCAGGGTCTTTGTTGTCCGGGGTGTCGTCTTCTCTAGTGTTGGCAATGTTTTCTCTTGGGCGATGTGGCCTAGGGTGCCGGATTCCGGGCTGTGTACCAGGAGGTTTATTCTCGACCGGATCCTTCTTGTCATCCTCGAGAGCACCGTGAGGTGTGTCTTTCATACACATGTCATACCAGGAAGTGGTCTTCCCGTGTCGAACGGGTAATAAGATTTGGCCTTGCCCCTCATCGTCGTCCAAACCGTCGATGTCTTCGGGGCAGGGGTCAGGCGTGTTGGTTAGGTCTTCGACAGTGGCTACGAAGTGGGCGGCGGGTGGGAACCAAAGTTCTCCATCGTTCGCAGAATGTTCGAACCGAACATAGTTCGGCGACGGGGCGCTTGCTAGTGATAGGTTTTTAGTGAGTTTAGTATGTCACCCATGGGCGAGTGTTGGAAGACATCTGCGGCGCTGAACTTGAGGATCAATAACTGATCGAGTTCGGTATACGCGGGCTCGTAGGGTTCGAGGTTCCGTTGATGCGGATACCGTATGTAGTGGAATCTGCATGCGGCTCCAGCACCGCGGAATCGGTGGCCCTCGTGACGGGGCCGAGCTTCCCGTCTTCGGGCGAATTGATCTGCTCCAGATTTAAGGCCAGAGCTATTACATGAGCTATCTCCTGGATGTGGATCGATGACAGGTTTAGGCCATGTTCTTCGAGGCGACGGGGAGCGTTGCCACGGTCTCGTATCCGTTGAAGATCAAATCTCCACGGACGTCCGCAACATAATTCAGGCTTCTGAATCTGACCTGATGGCCAGGGGCGTAGCTGTCGATCTGCTCCAGATGGCCAAGCGAGTTGTCCCGCAATACGAAGCCGCCGAATACAAAGATCTGTCCGGGGAGGAAGGTTCCTCCTTGGATAGCATCATTATTGACAATCAAAGGGGCCATCAAGCATTATGCTGACGACACAGTGGAACTCTCAATGAAAGCACCAATGTCGGTGTCAAAACCGTCGGATCTCGGGTAGGGGGTGCCGAACTATGCGCCTAGGATCGATGGTAATAGGAGACAGGGGACACGATGTTTACCCAGGTTCGGGCCCTCTCTATGGAGGTAATACCCTACTTCCTGCTTGATTGATCTTAATGAATATGAGTATTACAAGAGTTGATCTACCACGAGATCGTAATGGCTAAATGCTAGAAGTCTAGCCTAAGAATATGGTAATGAGTATATGTGGTGTCCTTTCCGGACTATCCCCTTCGATTATATAGACACCGAGGAGATCTAGGGTTTACATGGAGTCGGTTACATAAGAAGGAATCTTCGGTCGTCAAGCTTGCCTTCCATGCCAAGTAAAGTCCAATCCGGACACGATGCAGTCTTCGGTCCTCATGTCTTCACATCCCATCAGTCCGGCCCATGGATAACAGGCCGGACGTCCGAGGACCCCTTAGTCCAGGACTCCCTCAGTCCTTGCTATTGAGCAAGGCCCACATTGATTGAGAGTGGCGCTGAAGCGGGACGATCTAGCGCTGGATGAACTCCTTCACCACCATAGGCACAGTCACATCAAGATCCTTGAGCCACCTCAGCCTGAGCCAGGCAGGGGCAAGGCGCAAATCGGTAAGCCTTTGATGGCACCAACCGGAGCTGGGAATAGTGGGCGCTGACAGAGAAGAGAGTAGGGGGCCGAGCACTCCAACATCAACGAATACCCCACCGTGTTCGAAACCCGCTCGTGGATGGTGGGATCTCGAAGTCAATCCCCGCGCCGGCTGTCGCCGCCACGGCCTGAAAGCTCAGGCATCCTAAGCTCTGTTGTGGATCAACCAGGTGCAGCGAAAAGAAGTGGCGGAGAAGGGCCATTGAAGGGGCAATGCCTATCATGGCCTCACAAACAAAGGCGAAGACGGTGAGAAGGGTCACTGATTGAGGATCAAGGTGCAGCATATGGATCTGATAATGCACAACCACAACGTTCAAGAAGGCAGAGAAAGGAGGGCCCAAGTCGGCCCAAAGGGCGTCGATGAAAAAGGGGACCTCAGTGGCCGCCCGGTCAATGCGAGCGCGAGACGCAGGCCAAGCCACCGTATTTCCCCACTCATTGAAGCTGGAGGCGAGCATGGGACGCACCTTGCCCATAGCCTCATCGTTGAGCACCAGCGATCGGCCAACTGCAGGCTCGGTGGCCGGGGGTGCACTAGCTGAAGACAGAGGCTTCTTCCCCTTATCCGCTTGCGTCGGTGCCATGGCAATGGAGCGAGCAGAGCTAAGGTCAGAATGGAAAGAGGAGCGGAGTCCGGGGGGAAGCAGAGGAATTGGACGAAAATGGCGCAGGCGATGGAAGAATAACCGTGTAGACCGCAGTGTCCGTCTAGCCAGGCGGGTATCAAGGCAGCATGGGGAAGCGTAGGCGCCCACATCCAATCAACAGCCACGCGTCTACCAAGGGCGCAGGCTATTGGGGCTCGCGGCGCTCCGCACTTGGCCTTTGGCTTCGCCTCAAAGCCAAGCCCGAGCGCGCCTTGGGCTTGGGGACTACTATCGGCGTTCTGGGAACAGGGGCCCCCAGACTTTCCTGCCTTCGGCCCATGGCGTGGCTCTGCGGGCGGGCCCGTATGGCCCATCTTCACCAGCAAGGACTCAAGACCCTCGCGGGGGGGGGGGGGGGAAACCTCGCGAGGCGAGCGACACCATACCTCCTCAGGAGTGGCCTCACCAGGCTGGTTCGCGAGGGGTGGAGAGCTCAAGGCCGGCGAACCTCGCAAGGTTCTAGTGACATCAGCCATGACGACTAAGGCCAGGCGGGCGCCAGCGTGCACAGTGTCCTTGTTTCCTCTTTGGTGCTAAGGAAGAAGGCGCAGGCGCTAAGTACCGAGGCGTCAAGCAAAGGTTTCCATATCGGTGCAACGAGACCAAGACCAGCGGGACGGCAAGACGGAGGTCACCGTGGAGCCCAAGACAGCGTCACCACTAGAGCCATTGGCAGGCAAAGACTGCTTTTGTCAGGATAAGTTGTACTAGCTGTCCCCTTTCAAATTGGCCGCTATTGGCTCCCTTCCCGCTCAATATTTGGGGAGAGGACCAGGGCCCCTATAAATAGGACTAACCACCACCATAGCTAGGGGATCAATCATTCGGTCTGGCCAAGAGAGATTCGTACAACCATAAGTTCACCAAGCACAAGAACACCTCTCCTCAGGAGGCTATTCTTCCCCTTGTACTATTCACCCTCATCCCAAGAGGCAATCCACCACACCACACTAGAGTAGGGTATTACACCACAACGGTAGCCCGAACAAGTATAAATCTTGTGTCCTTTGTGTTACGAGTTCATCGAGTTAGTTCGTAAGATCTTAGCTGAGTTAGGGCGTGGATCGGTAGGAGGGAGATCTTCGGGCGCACCCTAGTGTTGGAACCTTGACGGTTTTGCCGGAACCCGTGATCCGACAGCAACGCCGCCCCGCCTCTCCCCTGCCCCTGCGCCCGCCCTCGACCTCGCCACCCCTGCGCCTGCCCTCGACCTCGCCGGCCCTCGCCCCGCGCCCGCCCTCAACGTCGCCACCGTCTCCAACGCCCCGTAAGCCTCTCCTTCACCTCTCCCCTACCCTCCTCTCTCTCTCTCTACTCTCTCCTCTCTCTCTCAAATTTGGATGTATGAACCCTAGCTAGGAGATGTAGCAGAGAGAGAGAGAGAGGAGATGTATGAACCCTATGAACCCTAGTTTAGTGCAATTTTGTTTAGGGAAATTTACTTTAGAAATTTAGATTAGTGCAATTTAGTTTAGGGCAATTTTGTCTAGGGAAATTTAGTTTAGGGTATATAAAATACCTATAAATTTATAAAAAAACACTAGCTAAAACAATAGCAAATTGGTTTTTGTAGGTATAAAAAACAGTAGCTAAAATTTATAAAAACAGTAGCTAATTAGTTTTTGTAGGTATATAAATAGCTATAAAAACAGTAGCAAAAATTTATAAAAACAGTAGCTAATTAGGGCAGTAGAAAATATAGCTAGGGCCAATTTTTTTAGCAAATTTGTTTAGGGCAAATAAAAACTATTAGAAAATAAAAACCAGTAGCAAATAAAAACCTAGATGATGTTTTAGGAGCATAAAGCATATACAATGTTGCTGTTTTTAACACTTGGTTAATTTGCTAAGTCTTGGAAATTTGTCATATGACATTACATTAACTTGTGCCAATTGTCGAAAAATATCTGAGTGGCCTATGTTTTGCCGAAATGTTGATTCATTTCTGTTCCGGCAAATTTCAGGCGCTCCATATGTCCACTTTTTAGCAAAGGTCATGCCAAAAATTTCCGTGATTTTCTGCATGACTTGTGCTAGAAACTAGGACATATGGAGTACCCATAATTTGCCGGAAGGGGAATGAATGAACATTCCGACCAAATATAGGCCCCTTTTTATTTTCATTATATCTTTTATTTACAATTGTTGAATAGGAAACATGTTTACCGACGCCGAAGTCGCGGGTGGTTCTGCTCGCCTAGAAGACCCCATCAAGGCAGCAAATCACTATTTCGATTACCCGGACCAACCCTAGATGGGGTTGCATGGTGGCGGCAGTGGCACTAACCTGGCCGACACCGACACCGACACCGGCAACAACACTAGCACCGGCACCGACACCACCCCCGAGACCGGCAACGATGCTGCCGTAGCCGGTAAAGCACCAAAGAAGAAGAGGACACGATGATGAAACGAGCTTGGCATCGGACAAATTGTGGTCACGGAGATGCACCCAAAGAAGTTTGAGACAACAGTGCCGGAGGAAGCGTGCTCATGCTGGGGCAATCAACTTGGATGCATCCTTAGGGAAACCACCAACATCAACGATGAGAGGTTGAGGTAGATACCACATATGGAGAACATGCTCCTAAAGATGTTGCACAATAGGTTCTTGTTCCCCGGGCATAATGAAAAGAATATGAAGATCCGTCGAACGACATCGCCATGACAAAGATAAACGACAAGGCGATGGTGATGTTCACCAATGACTTGTCATCCTGATAAGTTCGGGTGAAAAAAGCGATTGCGAAGAATGAACCGTGGTCCAAGATTCATGCTGCCAATCCGTCAATAACAGAAGACGAATTTGCAAAATTCAAGGAGAATTGCGCTAAAGAAGAAGTCAAGGAAAAGTCAGAGAAAATGAAGGCGCTCCAGGCCAGGAACACACCTCCGTACCGCCTCAGAAGCCGTGGTTACGAGGGGAAGAGGGTCGTATGGGCCAAGGAGGACGCCGAACGTGAAAGTCATGGAATCCCAGACCCCTTGGCAGAGTTCACCAACCCACTGGAGCATGACTGGATCAGGGCCCGGTACAAGTGGGAGAAAGAAAAAAAATCTCTTTTACACGGACCCAATCACGAGGGACTTCATGAGACTTTTGGTAATTGTTACATTACCACATTATCAAGTTTTGTCACATTAGTAAACCATGCATGTTCCTTTTGTAGAAAGAACAACACCAAAAGGCAGCCGAAAGCGACGAGTCATCACAGCCGTCGGCAAGGCCCAAGTGGGACACCCCATTCAACCGGGCCCTGAACATACTGAAGAAGGTCCCGGTGGACAAGCCGCCGTCCTATGGACATGTCCACGGTGTCGGAGATGGCGCCTCATGGAAGACGTGCTACCCCGAGGATATAGAGGAAAGAAGGAAGAGACGCTCGGTCATCACTCAGCAGAGCATCAACGAGAAGGTCAAGATTGTGGTCGATAAGACCAAAGCTGAGACCAAGGAAGAGTTACTCGGGGCCGTCAATGCAGCGGTCACTGACGCGGTGGTCAGATTGCTTCTGACACTATGGAATTTCATGAATAACAATCCAAATGTACGACCGGAGGACTTTCCCCTTCCCAGCTTTGTCGGGAGAAATTCTGTGAACAGCAGAGCAGCAGCACGTGATCAAGCAACCAAAAAAAGTCTCGCTCCTGTTCATAGCAGCCCGACCTCCGTCTCTTGCATGGTCGGTGGGCCTTCAACGCTGGCTGAGCTCGACGCCCTCACGGTAATTACGCGTCATACCCTTTTTAGCAGCAAGTCTATAGTCTTCTGTTTTAGTTGCCTTTCGGATGTTTGACGTCGCAGACATGTCTCCTTTGTAGGCCGACGACACCCCGTGCACCCTACTCTACGACATGAAGGGCCAGAAGGTGGCCGCGGGAAAGGCAACGATCATGAAGCCAAAGGACCGCATGTTCCACAACCGAGAGATGCCCGATGGCGTCTTCAAGGTTAACATGGCCAGTGTCTTAGCGGGCTTCGAGGATTTGCTTCCTCTGGTACCACTCGATGACGACGAGACCCCTAAGATGATTGGCGCATGCAAGAGCTGGTTCTTGCTTTGGCCCAAGTCTCTTCTTCGTCTCGAGGCTCCCAATATCACACCAACGCCACCTTCTCAACAAGGTATGCACACCACCCCACCTACCACATTACCTACACCTGTCGTGGCGAGTGATAGCGGACGACACGAGGGAGAGCCTCCATTACTGCCAGATGATGTAGCCCCCGTTGTTAAAGAAGCAAATGTTGATGATGACATGGAGGATGATGATGATGATGATGACGTAGACAAGTATTTCAATACCGCCTATGATGATGGAGGATTGATGGCTCAGGACGGCAAAGACTCAGGCTATAAGCGTGGACATGATGACTTGATGCTGCCTGATTTGCCGGAGCCAGAATGTTCTAAGGCAGAATGCAAAAAGTCTCTCTTGAAGCGATCCTTGCAGGAGATGCCTCCAGATGCCGCCTATACCTAGCAACCCCCAACGCCCGTCCAATGATTAGCCTTGCGACACTGGTGGTGGTGGTTAGGGAAGGTATGGTGGGCTCACTACCGCCACCCACCAAGAAGCAAAGGAGGAGACCGAACAAGAAAGGCCCTAAAGGAGCCAGAGCTGCTTCAAGTAGCCAGCCGCCTCTGGAGCCCTGGGTGATAGACAGAATACTTGTTGAAGGCACGCAGTGCTTCCATGTTGCCGGCCAGTCGATCCTACCTGCGAAAGCGCTAGAGCACATAGTGAACAATGATATAAGGAGACTCCATGAAGATGTGCTGGCCAAAGAGAAAAGCCTTCTGGTCACGGAAAAACCAGGATACTCGCTTTACGCGGCTCAGGTGTCAGGTGGGAGTTTATACGTCGAGAGATGGCCCGCGAATAAGTTCATCCTGCGATTTGACTACATCTACGACATGTTCCACATGACCAAGCTGGATTTCCAGTTCATCTCCATGTTTGCACTGTATATGAACCACTTCATCAGGGTCGAGAACATCTAATATATCTGCATCGCGGATCCATTCTATATGCACAAGAGCTTCTTGGCAGTTTGCAAAGAGCACCGTGACTATGCGAGCAAGTACCTCGGCGAATTCATGATCGCTTCTAAGGACAAGGAAGTGACTCTCTTGCCTTATCATCCGACATAAGTCATCCGCACATATCCTTTCGTAAGTGTTAATCATTCTTTTGCAAGCATGGAGGCTAATTTGAGGTGAACTTAATTTGCGCAGCGGGGGGGGGGTGCCATCCTCATCGTTCTATCCCCAGAATACTCCCATGTGATGTACTTGGACTCATCGAAGAACCTCAGGAAATAGAATAACAAGCACATAAAGAGTGTTCTTGATAGTGCCCTATTAACCTTCAGCCTGTTTGGTGGATATATCAAGGTGAAAAAGTACAGGAATCGCGGGCTTGCTTTCGGTCATAAGACCGACTTCTGCTTCATCGAGTACAGAAGGGATAATCAACGCCTTCGCATGTCACCTACTACCAACAATGCCAAGATTCTTAGCTGGGCCACAAGCATAGGAAGGACACCAGATCATCGAATGAGAGCTGAGTTTTATCATGTATAGTGTGAACTTGCCCAAGTGATCATGAAGCAGGTCCTTGAACCAACAGGGATGTTCTACCATGGGCCAATCAGGCGGGAAGATGTCCGAACACTGCTACTCGCTCAGCATCTAGACCTGAAGCCTTTCAAGAAGCTGGGGTGCTTCCTCCCTGACTATGAAGATTGGACTGCCGACATGTAGGACTGATTGTTGATGGCAACGTGTCACTATTGTCTTTCTATGGCAAAACTTTGAATTTATGCATGGCGAAACTAGGTGATGTAACTAAACCGTGCTCCTGAACTAGCGTAGGTCGCTCTAGTTAATTAGTTTGGGTATGAGGAACTTCATCATTTATGTTTACTATTGTTTGATTGTATTTTGCTAATTATGCCTCCTTGTTTTCTTAAGTACATTATGTTGCATATTATCGTTCAATTCATCAACTCACGATGCAGGTACATATATCAGAGATGGCGAAGGGCTACTATGCCGTGTACGTTGGGAGGGTTCCAGGAGTCTACGACCACTGGCTAACCGCTCAGGCCCAGGTGCACAGGTACTCGGGTGCTATCCACGGAGGGTTCGCAGCAGAGCCGAAGCGGAAAGTAGTTACTTGAGGTGGACACTCCAGCATGAGCAGGGGCGGGACCGTCGGTACTACATAGTCGCTCTCTTGCTCATGCTGATCGCTCTTATCTTGTACATCATGGTTTAGATAGAGATGATGAAACTTGTGTGTGTCCCATGACCATGCAGTTGCACTTATTCGAGACATGACATGATTGCACTTGTGTGTCACTATTTTCAAGATTTGATGATATTTGTGTTGAATGATGATGATGGTATGATGAGACTACTGTATGTCTATGATATGATGAGAATAGCGTATGTATAGTATGATCCGATGAAAATATTGTATAGAGCCTGTATAAATAGACCACAAATACGTAAGGGGTGAGGGTCGGTGAAAGCAGGAACATTAGCAGTAGCACTAGAGAGTACCTAGCAGTAGCGCTAGCTTAGCAGCAGCGCGTCACATGAAAAAGCGCTACTGATAACTATCAGTAGTGCTGGTCCAGGAAGCGCTACTGTTAACAATACTTAGTAGTAGTGCTGCCTATACCAGTGCTACAACTACAACTTAGCTGTAGCGCGCTACTAGTAGCGCTGGACCCAGCGCTACTGCTATGCATATTTCAAGCGCTACTACTAGGGTTTTCTGTAGTAGTGTAGATGACCATGTCTTGTTATACAATTCTCGTTTAAGACTTTTTGCAGGAAAACTTCTCTTCAAATGGGAAGGACCTTACATTGTTGAAGAATTCTATCAGTCCAGTGCTATTAAGATCAATAACGCTGAAGGCACCAACCCGAGGGTGGTGAATGGCAAAGAATTAAGCATTATATATCAGGTACACCTATAAATATAGATACACACATTATTCATTCCATAACACTGAAGGAGTACATAAAGGAACCTTTTCAGAACTCTCCAGAACCCTGAAAAAGCAGTAGGTATGTGATGCGGTAAGTAAACTGACTCCAAAAGTTCCATAAAAGGAATTTCAATCCATTTTGGACTATTTAAGGAAATTGGAAAATAATAAGTAGTCCGGAAAGCGCACGAGAAGGTGACAAGCCTGGCAGTCACGCCCTACCGCTTGGGCGCGCCTCCCGAGCTTGTGGGGGCCTCGTGTGCTCTCCATACCATGTTTTATCTTGGATTATTCATTGTCTACGGTAAAAAATCATTATACAAACTCCTAAATGTTTTGGCCACCGTATCACGATAATATCCTTTGTTCTTGTTTCATGCTATTTTTCCTGGCAGATGTGAGGTCTTCACAAGATTTATACGGAGAGAGCTATGTTTCCCACTATCACTACAATAAAATACACATCCGTGACACTTTGACCCGAATGAAAACTTTTTTGTGTCGTGGTTATGACACTTCTATGATGATAATTGTGACAAAGCCACGTATCATCATAGATGTGGTGGGCTCCTACTTCTATGAAAAAATTCATGATAGAAAAATGGCTTTTCATCCTAGGCGGGTTGGGGACGCACCTGCATGACATTCTTTGGGCCATCCATGTAGGAAAAAATTCTGGTAGAAGCGAGGGCGAGAAAATTTTTCAGGAGTTCCCGGTTACGGGGGGTGGTTGGGGCCGAGCGATGCATGGAGGTTTGCACCTTTATCTCATACAGGTACGTGCTTGTGTGCGAGGCTTTGGGCTCTAACTGAACCGGAGCGAGGTGCTCACTTACTGAACCTGAGCAATTACAGTAGCTATGTTACTGAAGCAGAGCAATCGATCCCTTGGTTGCTGACTGAACCCATGCAATTCCTTCGCTACTGCTGCTAACTGAAGCCGATCGAGCCTGCCTCTTGATGGATAGTGACTGTTGTTGGGGGTTGGATGAAAAGTTCCCGGTGGGGGTTGGATGAACAAGACCCCGTGGTAGTAGAGGCCGTTGCCACTGGATGAACATGACCCCAAGGAGGCCGCCACACACCCAAGCCGGTTGGTGGTGGATGAACAGGACCCAGTGGAGGGCTGGTTGAAAAGTAGCTAGTGGATGCTGGATGAATAGTAGTTGGTGGAGGTAGGAGGAAGACACGGTAGATAAACAGTAGCAGGTGGAGGCTGGAGGAAGTCAACGGTGGATGAACAGTAGCCTGTGGAGTCCAGTTTTGTGGTATGCCAGGCCCCTCCCGATGAACAGGACCAGTTTCGACCATAGGAGCTCGAACAGAAGTTTGTTTTGTCTGTTTTGTAGTACACCATACCCCTCCCGATGAACAGGATCCCGTTTCAACCGTAGCCGGTCGAACATAAGGCCGTTTCCTCCGTTCTGTGGTACACCAGACCTCGTATCGGCTGTTTCTTCCAAGTCGGTTGGCTCCCGTTGAACAAGACGCATTTCGACCCAGTCGGTTGCCTCCTGATGAACACAACGTTGTTTCCTCTGTTCCAACCCAACCGGTTTGCTCTAGATGAACAGGATGTTGTTGCCGCCATCCGCATGCGCGACAACGCGTGCGAGACCCCGCCCGTATATACATATGTGGCCTTATTTTTTGGCATGTGACTGTACGTACATGTACAAGTTTAGAAGGGACTACCTGAACTGCTACGTCTGGGGCTCTACTACTACACGTGCTACTGCTTGCTCGGCCACGGTTCATTGTTGTAGAGAGACCGATCAACCAGTATGTACATACACGTCTGTGACCAGATAGACAACGCTACGTACACTTCGACCAGGTGGGTCCTAGCTGTTAGGGAGGATCAGGACGCACTTCCCTCCGTTCGAAGATATAGATGGTGGGTCCGAGCTGTCAGGGGAGGATTCATTTTTTTGCGCGTAAAGGCACTTCCTTGCATGCGAAGATGTAGCCAATGGGTCGATCTGTCAGCCTCACCATGTACAGTCCTCTTCCGATGGCTATCGTTCATTGACCACGCCGCGCAGAGAGCAACCAGGCGGTAGATGATGGCGAGGCCTAGGTAGGGAATGATGCGGATCCAGGGAAGACGAGGCAGGTGGATGCCCAAGGGGAGGGGAGTACGAGGGTTCACTGGTTCGGCTGCGGTGTAAGGCTGTCATCGCCGGAGAATAAATGGGGTTGTGGATGAATAGAGGGAAGGCCTTGTGAGGGAGTACTGGATTAGGGGGTCCTCGTTTGTCCGAACTATGTAACATGGGCCGGACTAATGGGCAGCGAAGATACAAGATATAAGACTTTCCCCCGTGTCCTCATGGGACTCTCCTTTGCGTGGATGGCAAGCTTGGCGTGCGGATATGAAGATTCCGTTCTCTGTAAACCGACTTTATACAACCCTAGCCCCCTCCGGTGTCTATATAAACCGGAGGGTTTAGTCCATAGAGGCAATCATAATCATATAGGCTAGACATCTAGGGTTTAGCCATTATGATATCGTGGTAGATCTACTCTTGTAATACTCTTATTCATCAAGATCAATCAAGCAGGAAGTAGGGTATTACCTCCATAGAGAGGGTCCGAACCTGGGTAAACATTGTGTCCCCCGTCTCCTGTTACCATCGATCCTAGACGCACAGTTCGGGACCCCCTACCAGAGATCCGCCGGTTTTGACACCGACATTGGTGCTTTCATTGAGAGTTCCACTGTGCCGTCCTCAAAAGGTTTGATGGCTCCTTCAATCATCTACAACGATGTTGTCAAAGGAGAAGTCTTCCTCCCCAGACAAATCTTCGTGTTCGGAGGCTTCGCAGTGCGGGCCAACTCGCTTGGCCATCTGGAGCAGATCGAAAGCTACGCCCCTGGCCACCAGGTCAGATGTGGAAACTTGAACTACGTCGCAGATATCTGTGGAGACTTGATCTTCGATGGATTCGAGACCACGGCAGCCGCTCCCTGCCACCACAATGAACATGACCTAAATCTGTCATCGGTCCACACGCAGGAGATAGTACCTATAGCTGCTCCCGCCATAAATCTGGAGCAAATCACGCCATCCGAAGAAGGGAAGCTCAACAATGCCACAGAAGCCTCAGACTCCACGGCGTTGGAGCCGTGCACAAACTTAACTTCAAGTAACATCTTTGTCACCAAAGCTACGGACTCGTTTCCGGTTATAAGTTCCGAACTATGTGCGTCCGCGCATGTCGAGCATGATCGGTCATCGCTCGCCGAATTCAGCGCCGCGGACATCTTCCGGCACTCGCATGTGGGCGACGTGCTAAACTCGTTAAGAGCACTATCTTTAGCGGGAGGCTCACATCCGGATTGTATCCAGCTCGAACCGGAGGCTCATGATGGAGAATTTCACTTCCCACCCATTACCCACTTCATAGCCACTGTCAAAGACTTAACCGACATGTTTGGTTGTTGCTTCGACGACATCGACGGTATGGACGACGTTGCCCGAGAAGAAGTGGCCCAGAACCCGTCGTTCACCGGACACTGGATGGCCACTTCCTCGTATGATGTATACATGGTGGATGCACCAAAGGAGAATAGCAGCGATGACAAGGAGGATCCAGCTGAGGATAAACCTTCCGAGATACAATAAAAGCACCAGCGTCAACGGCACCGCTCTAGGTCATGCCGCAGTAAAGACAACAACACCGGCACATGAGAAGATAACACTCCGGAAGGTGCCGAAGACAACGAAGACCCCGTTGACGCATCTACTGAACAGGATGAACGGGAAGATGGGGAGGTCAGTCCTGGTCAACAAGCCACGCACGAAGACTTGGAGGATGGTAGTTATCTTCCGCTATCCGAGGATGAGGCGAGCCTCGGCACTAAGGATTTCATCATGCCCGAGGAACCTCTTGAGCAGCAGCGCTTCAAGTGCCAGCTAATAGCCACTACAAGGAGCCTGAAAAAGAAGCAGCATCAGCTTCAAGCTGACCAAGATCTGCTCAACGACAAATGGACCGATGTCCTAGCAGCCGAAGAATACGGCCTCAAGTGCCCAGCCGAAAGCTACCCGAAGCGCAAATTGCTACCTCAGTTCGACGAAGAGGCGCCGGAACACATACCACCATCACACAATGCAGCTAACCGACCACCACATGGTTGAGACAAAACGACAACTCAAGCCGAATACCAGCCCGCCCCGCCTCATCGCAAAGGCAGAGGTAAACCAGCTCGCGGTCATACATATGACCTTCGGCAGGACCTGAACAATAAAGCAGGACATACTAGATCGATCTAAGGATCGTGAGGACGAGCCCCGACACGCGACGACAGCCATCTATTTAGATGTGACAAACCTAGTCATGCGCGGGCTAAAAGCCACAGACAGACTCCATCAAAGCTACGTCGTGATACGGCCTGATATAGAGGCGCCGCACACCCTCGTTGCTTCACCGACGAAGTCATGGAACATGAATTCCTAGAAGGGTTCAAACCCGTGAATATAGAATCATACGATGGAACCACAGACCCCGCGGTATGGATCAAAGACTTCATTCTCCATATTCATATGGCCCACGGTGATGACCTTCATGCCATCAAATACCTTCCCTTAAAAGTAAAAGGACCAGCCTGACACTGGTTGAAGAGCCTACCCGAAAATTGCATCGGCAGCTGGGAGGACTTGGAAGAAGCCTTCCTTGATAACTTCCAAGGTACGTATATTCGACCTTCGGATGCTGACGACTTAAGCCATATAGTCCAACAGCCCGGAGAGTCAGCCAGGAAGCTCTGGACTAGTTTTTAGTTAAAAAGAACCAAATCGTCGACTGTCCGGACGCGGAAGCCCTAGCAGCCTTCAAACACAGCGTACGGGACGAGTGGCTTGCCCGCCACATCGGTCAAGAAAAACCAAAATCCATGTCAGCCCTTACCGCTCTGATGACCCATTTTTGCGCGGGAGAAGACAGCTGGCTGGCTCATAGAAGCAATAGAGCCAACGATCCGGGCCCTTCCGAAGTCCGAAACGACAATGGCAAACCGTGACGCAGCAAACACAAACGTCGCAATGACAATGAAAGAACACGCGACACAACAGTCAATGTTGGATTCAGCAGCCCCAAACCTGGTCAATGGAAAAATCCATTTAAGGCAAATAGAGACGAGCCATCCACCTTAGATAAGATATTGGATTGACCCTGCCAGATTCATGGCAACCCCGATAAGCCAGCCAATCACACCAACAAAAGTTGTTGGGTCTTCAAACAGGCCGATAGGCTCAACACCGAATATAAGGGGAAAAGACCGCCCAATGATAGCAATGACGAAGAGATTCACCAAACAAATACCAGGGGTCAGAAGCAATTTCCCTTTGAGGTAAAAATGGTGAACATAGTATACATGACACACTCCCCTACAGAGGAGCATGAGACATACTCCCTCCGGACTGAGGATCATACTACGTTCCCTCCAGCCAGAGTACAAGTCGGCCTTATTAAGCCGCATACCTTGTTGGCCATTAAGCCGCCGGTCTCCATTCAGCAGGACCGACCAATTATGGAGCTAGACTAGCAGTTCGGCCTCCGCCGTCCACCTCATACACCTACGTAATCTATACCGCGCATACATTACTATGCACTTAAAATACCATGGGCATCGGCAGAGGCATAATACGGACGGGCCTACAAGTACTTCTATAACCCCCTTTGTCTGTGTCAAAACCGGTGGATCTCGGGTAGGGGGTCCCGAACTGTGCGTCTAAGATTGATGGTAATAGGAGACGGGGGACACAATGTTTACCCAGGTTCGGGCCCTCTCTAGGGAGGTAATACCCTACTTCCTACTTGATTGATCTTGATGAATATGAGTATTACAAGAGTTGATCTACCATGAGATCGTAATGGCTAAACCCTAAAAGTCTAGCCTGGCTATGATTATGAGGATTCAGATCTATCTACGGACCCAGCCCTCCAGTTTATATAG
Source organism: Triticum aestivum (assembly GCF_018294505.1). NCBI lineage: Eukaryota > Viridiplantae > Streptophyta > Magnoliopsida > Poales > Poaceae > Triticum > Triticum aestivum. The sequence goes on along the minus strand of NC_057803.1, from coordinate 288,258,690 downwards.
ACACGGGAGGGATCTAGGGTTACACAAGGTCAGTTACAGAGAAAGGAATATTCATATTTGGTCGCCAAGCTTGCCTTCCACGCCAAGGAGAGTCCCATCCGGACACGGGTAGAGTCTTCGGTCTTCATATCCTCACGGCCCATCAGTCCGGCCCATATTCAATAGGTCGGACGCCCGAGGACCCCTTAGTCTAGGACTCCCTCAGTAGCCCCGGAACCAGACTTGAATGACGAGGTGGTCGGCGTGTAGATAGTCTTCGGCATTGCAAGGCGGGTTCCTCCTCCTATGACTTTAAAGTAATGTATTCGGCTCTTCACTTAATGTCGCACCCCTCGGCTTCCGTGCCTTCTTGAATTTAGTATCCACGCGTCGGGTGAATACAAGAGGTTGGGGTATTTTTACATATACCACCCTGACCGCACCAGAAAGGTGCCTATTTAAAGAGAATAGATCTCAGATCCCTTCCAAATCCCACGGAAAAAATCCTCAGAGCTTGCGGAGCAAAACCACCCGAACATGGCTAGCGCTCCCAGCTCTTCCTCTCGTCCCCACAACTCTGAAAAGGGGAACTGGGAAAGATGTTCTATTTCTCACAGTTAGCTGGTGAAGCTTCAAACACAGGGCTTTCTTCTTCCCGTGGATTTGGTCCCCGTACGAGCAGGGATGATGTCCTTCTATGGCGGGGTTCAAGCGGGGATTAAGATGGTCGCCTAGTCCGGATTGTCAATAGTCGAGGTAATGGCGATCTCCATAGCTCGGGGGGTCCGGCCACTCCAATACAGAGGGCAACCCATGTGGCACTATAATGGGGAAGACGACACCTCACGTTACGGTCAGAAGTGTCGAAAGACCCGCGCCGCTCTGGCTAAAATATTGGCAAAACTATATAAAGGCGAGAAGGAGGAGTTCACCCGTCTCCAATACCGAGACGGATTTTCCATGTATAATCCTCCTAGTTGGATAAGCTCTGACTCCACTATGTTACTCCTCTCCCTGAATTATCTTTGACGGGGAGTATCCTATCCACTCATGACAGGAATGGCGAAAGGCTGTCGAGGGGATCCATGACCCTGCTCCTCAGCCGGAGAATCGCAACCGGGATCTTGACCCCGGATATGAAGAAAATCCGGACATATTTATGGAGCTCGAGGATGGTGTATTCTATCAGACGAGCTATGACGGCATGGATGTACCTATCATTGCCAATTACCCCGGCCTCCTTCCTGCTTCGCATGTAAGTAATTCAAAAGACACTTTCTTCGAAAGAGTTCCCTTACTATGCCTCACCCACCACACTGTTCCGTGTTCCAAAGGGGAGGCGCTCAGCACCGCAATGTGCACCGGAAGCATCTCCGAGGAGAGCAGCATCCATAACTGGCACATCTTTGAAGAGGAAAGCAAATGATAACACGGCAGAACCCTCGCCAAAGAGGTAAGGCTATTATTCTCAAGAATATCATTTCTGATCGTCACATCAAATTGTAATGCCATTCGCCGTATCCTATCAGGAAAAGTATCTGCCGGACTGTGCCCGGGGATCCGACCAGACGAGCTTCCACTAGTCAGGTTCTGGACCCTGCCCAAAGGACGGGGACTGATACGGGAGTGGCGCCAAATTGTCCTTCCATAGAGGATTCGGACGGCATGTCCGTCACGAACTCTGAAGTGGAGAGCGCTACGAATCATCATCGTTGGAGGGCCATTCTTCGTAACCCTGGTTTTTCAAAAGAGGCATTTAATGCCTTTAATTCGGCTGATGCATACATCCAAGCTGCTCGGGATGGGCTTGTCCGAGCCACAGACCAGCATCTGAGAGATATGCGGGTAAGCGTAGATGTAATAATCATACACCAGTAGCCCCCGAGACTTAAAGTAGTTGAAACAACTGATTTAAGGATCAATGTATAACGAGGTGCTTATGGAGAAGAACAGCCTATTATCTCAGGAGCTGGAAAAGTGTCGGAGCCAGCTAAATGCTACCAATGCCGAACTAGAGAAATGCAAGAAGGCATCTCCTGGTAATGTTTCCCTCCATTGAGAAAACATAATGGTATACCGATAATGCTAACATGGTTGCTTACCTCTTAATTGGATCATTAGGTCAACTGCAAGAACAACTACAAGCCGCTCGAAGCAGAGAACGAGGATCCAAAAAACTGCTAGCCGCGGGTGAGCCTGTGTTAGCGATGCTCGTTGTAGAGAAAAACAAGCTCCGGGATTCGAACACCCAACTGGGCGAAGAACTGAAAGATGTAAGAGCCCAGCTGGCGGACTCCGTAATGGAGAATAAAAGGCTACGAGGTGGTATATTCAGTATGTGGTCGAACTTACCTTTGAATAATTCGGAGGTGGAAGGTGCTGATAGAGTTATATCTGCAGGTATGCTGACCGGTTGTCCCGAATAGGAGATGTCCGGATCGTCGCGCGATCTGCTACAAGAGCTGTCGCAGGAGCTGAGACAGTTATTCAAGGGAGCGCAGTGGCGCTTTCGACTATGGAAGATATCGGCATGTCCATAAGGTGCACGGGAAGCCTGGGCCATGGTGAAAACATGGTATACCAAGCTTGATCCGAATCATATGGCTCGGGTCGGACCTCTAGGGTCAGATGGAAAAGAAGTTCCTGTTAATTTGGTATATGACCAAGTGGAAGTAGCCGCCAAGTATTCCCACCAGGATTGTAAGCCACACCGCCTGCTGGACAGTATAGAGGAGGAATTTTTTGAGTCCTAGTGACTATGTACTTTCCTTGACATATGTGACTCTAGCTGTATTATAAAAACAATTGTCATGACGGACCTTTTCGCTTCAACCTCTGGACCCGAAGGTGCAGATGTTTCCGAATACCTTAGCGGTAAAATAGACCTGGGTATGCGTGGGAACCAGGCATAGGGGTCATAGTTGCTTGAACAGACAATGTGTATCCGGCTTGTTAAGTTATATTACATTATGATTGTAAGAAACATCTTCCAGGGAGAATTGTTCCGTTAGGGGTTCCTTTCCCTAGGTGTGCATGCATTAAAATGCATGTCTGAACTGTGATTGATAACATTACATTATAGAAAATTATCTGGGGGTTCATAATGGAAGGAATATAAAGCATCTTTAGTCCGCCGACCGAGTATGCTCTTAAGAACACTAGCTTTCGGCTTCTCCCAGTCTGAGGTACACATCCGGATGACCCGGCAGTAACAATCGCAGAGGTGGTCCCTTTATGCCCTAGTCGAACTAACGGGAACGTAGGGCATAAGCACAGGAGCTAGGCAACCCAGCTTGGCCAAAACATAAGTCATATCGATGCATATAATGGCCAAAAAAAAGAAAAGGTACATATGAGAAGAAACACATATGTGATGAGCTTGATGCTCGGAAAATAAGCTTCTGTCCGGGAAGCCCCAAGTATAGTGGACGCACATGCTCAAGAATGTGTACATCACAGGTGCACGGTTTAGCCGTGCGAAAGAGTTTAAGTTCTAGAAAAAAGATAAAATGAAAAGAGAGGAATAAATAAAGTAGACAACAGGGAGAAGGAGACAAACACAAAGTTCGGTGCTAGGCATAGAATCTTCAGAGTCTGGCCGCGTTCCAGGGGTTCGGCTATAGGCGATTGTCTGATGCAGCACGCAGGCGGTATGCTCCTCCCGTGAGAACCTCGTCAATTATCAAGGGACCCTCCCACTTGGTCTTGAGTTTGTCCTTTTTCTTCTCCGGCAAGCATAGGACGAGTTCGCCGACATTATAAGTTTTGGCCCGTACTTCTCTGCTTTGGTATCTGTGGGCCTGTTGTTGACAAAATGCAGAACAGGCTTTTGCAACATCGCGCTCCTCCTCCAGGGTATCTAGGCTGTCCTGCCAATCAAGCTCGGCCTCTCTCTCTCTCTCTCTCTCTCTCTCTCTTCGTACATGCGCACTCAAGGTGAGTCGTGGATAATATCGCAAGGCATTACAGCTTCCACACCATACACCATGAAGAAAGGTGTATATCTAGTAGTGCGGTTGGGCATGATCCGCAACCCCCAGAGTACGGAGTCAAGCTCCTCAACCCAGTGCTTGTCTGCTTCTTTCAAAGACCGCACTAGTCTAGGTTTGATGCCGCTCATAATAAGACCATTAGCCCGTTCGACTTGACCGTTTGTTTGTTGGTGATAGACAGAGGCGTAATCGAGCTTAATGCCCAGATTAGCACACCAAGTTTTCACCTCATCGGCTGTGAAATTGGAGCCGTTATAGGTGATGATGCTGTGTGGAACACCATAACGGTGCACCACACCGGAAGTCTATTAATGGCCCGCCTCAGCCGTTTTGACTTGTTTGGCTTCTATCCACTTAGTGAATTTATCCACCATGACTAGTAGGTACTTTCTCTTATGGCTTCCTCCTTTAAGGGGTCCCACCATATCGAGCCCCCAGACCGCGAAAGGCCAAGTGATGGGGATTGTTTGTAGAGTGGTGGGGGGCATGTGGCTTTGGTTGGCGAATAGCTGGCATCCGATGCAACGTTGGACAAGGTCATGTGCATCTGGTCGGGTCGTCGACCAGTAAAAACCTATATGGAAGGCCTTGCTTACAAGGGCCCGAGCTGCAGCGTGGTGCCCGCCGAGTCCAGCATGAATTTCAGCCAAGAGCTGCCGCCCCTCTTCTTTGGAGATACATCTTTGAAGAACTCCAGTAGCTCTTTTATTGTAGATCTCTCCCTCATGAACCTTGTAGGCCTTCGAGCGCCAAAAAATGCAGCAAGCCCCGTTCTGGTCCTCTGGGAGTTCTTTCCTATTAAGGTAGGCCAAGAAGGGTTCGGTCCATAGGGCAATGACTGCCATGATTAGGTGGGCAGATGGTGTTATTTCGGTGGTCGAGCCCCCGATTATGCCGTTGTGTTCGGAGGCAGGGATTGTGTTTGGATCCGGACTGGTGTTACTGCTCTCCCCTTGCCACACCACGGACGGCTTAAAGAGTCTTTCCATAAAGATATTAGGTGGGACGGGGTCGCGCTTGGCGCCAATGCCAGCGAGGATGTCCGCCACTTGATTACTTTCTCGAGCCACGTGATGAAACTCAAGCCCCTCGAATCAAGCTGACATTTTTAGGACACCATTGCAGTAAGCCGCCATCTTCGGATCTTTGGCATCAAAATCTCCATTTATTTGAGATATTGCAAGGTTTGAGTCCCCACGCACTTCCAGGCGTTGTATGCCCATAGAGACAGCCATCCAGAGACCATGTAATAAGGCCTCGTATTCGGCTGCGTTATTGGAGTCTGTGTATAATATTTGGAGTACGTACTAGACCACGTCTCTGGTGGAGGACATTAAAATGACGCCCGCTCCTAATCCTGCCAGCATTTTGGAACCATCAAAATACATAACCCAGTTGGAATAGGTGCCGTACTCTTTAGGGAGTTCGGCCTCTGTCCATTCAGCGATAAAGTCCGCCAGTACTTGAGATTTGATGGCTCGACACGGTTTGTATGTTATGTCGAATGGAAGGAGCTCAATGGCCCATTTGGCTATCCGGCCCGTAGCATCGCGGTTGTTTATTATATCATTGAGTGGTACTTCGGAAGCCACCGTGATAGAACATTCTTGGAAGTAGTGTCGTAGCTTCCGGGATACCATGAAGACCGCGTATGCTATCTTTTGATAATGAGGGTACCGGGATTTGCATGGTGTGAGAACGGTGGATACCTAATATACCGGCTTCTGAATGGGATTTTGTGATCGTCCTGGTCTCGTTCCACGACGAGCATGGCGCCCACCACCTGGTGTGTTGCCGATATGTATAATAACATGGGTTCGTCGATGTTTGGTGCGGCCAGGATTGGATTGCTCGTGAGAAGGGTTTTTATTTCTTCCAGTCCGGCTGTTGCCGCATCCATCCACTCGAAGTGATTGGTGTGACGGAGGAGGCGATACAATGACAATGCCTTTCCCCCCAATCTAGAGATAAAGCGGCTTAAAGCTGCCATGCACCCAGCGAGTTTTTGGACATGTTTAAGGTCAGTTGGTGTGGCCAATTGTGACAAGGCTTGGATTTTGGCTGGATTTTCTTAAATTCCTCTATTGGAAATGATGAAGCCCAGCAGCTTTCCAGTAGAAATGCCAAAAACACACTTTTTCGGATTAATCTTGATGTCATATGTACAGAGGTTGTCGAATGTGAGACGTAAATCATCTATTAGTGAGTTGACGTGCCTAGTTTTAATGACAACGTCGTCCACGTATGCTTCAACCATCTTGGCGATCTGTTTCTCCAGGCATGTATGAATCATGCGTTGGTAGGTGGACCCAGCATTTTTGAGCCCGAAGGGCATGGTGTTGAAGCAGAATGGCCTGTATGGGGTAATGAATGTCGTTGCGGCTTGATCGGACTCCTTCATTTTGATCTGATGGTATCCAAAATATGCGTCAAGGAAGCATAGCGAATCGTGTCCTGCGGTGGCATCGATAATCTGGTCGATGCGGGGTAGGGGGAAGGGATCCTTAGGGCAGGCCTTATTGAGGTCTTTAAAATCGAGTGCACAGGCGCTAGGATTTATCCTTCTTTGGCACCATCACCAAGTTTGCCAGCTAGTCCAGGTGTCTTATTTCTCTAATGAATTCGGCCACGATTAGCTTGGCTAGCTCCTCCCCCATCGCTTGACTTTTGGGTTCGGAAAAATGCCGCAGTGTTTGTTTGGCCGGTTTATATCCCTTCAATATGTTGAGGCTGTGTTCGGCCAATCTACGTGGGATTCTTGGCATATCAGAAGGATGCCAGGCAAATATATCCCAATTTTCACGCCAAAGTTCTCGTAGCGCGATGTCGACCGTTGGGTCTAATTGTGCCCCGATAGATGCTGTCTTCTTGCGGTCCGTTGGATGGACTTGGAATTTGACTATTTCTTCTACTGGTTTGAAGGAGGTGGATTTGGGTTGTTTGTCCAAGATTACGTCGTCCTTATCCACCGTGGAGCGTAATGCGGTTAATTCTTCGGCCGCAAGGGCTTCATATAATGCCTCAAGGGCCAGTGATGCGGTTTTGTTTTCGGCGCGGAGTGATATGTCTGGATCACTAGCAAGAGTGATTATGCCGTTGGGCCTCGGCATCTTGAGCTTCATATACCCATAGTGAGGTATAGCCTGGAAGCGTGTGAATGCATCTCGCCCCAATAGGGCGTGATATCCATTGTTGAAAGGGGCCACTTGGAAGGTTAGTTCTTCGGTTCAATAGTTCTCCGGTGTGCCGAATACTACATCGAGGGTGATTTTTCCCGCGCATCGCGCCTCCCGACTAGGAATAATTCCCCGGAAGGTCGTGCTACTTTGCTTGATGCGGCTCCTGTCTATTTCCATTTTGCTGAGTGTGTCCTTGTAAATGAGGTTTAGTCCGCTGTCGCCGTCCATGAGAACCTTGGTGAGATGAAAGCCGTCCACGATCGGACTGAGGACCAAGGCGGCTGGTGCCCAGATTGTCCTGACTTTTGGTTCGTCCTTATCATTGAAAGTTATGGCTGTATCGTTCCAAGAGTTTGTTGCGGCGATTTGGTAGACTTCGTCAAGGTTGCGGAGTGCCCTTTTACGCTTACTGTTTGAGTCGAAAGTCTCGAAGATCGTTAGTACCTTGGGGTCATCGTCTTTTGGAGGATATTGCTCTGGGTTATTTTTGGTGAGGATATCCTCGCCGCTCTTGGCCACCTGCCGGAGTATCGAACATGCTCTAAGGCTATGAGTTGGTATAGTGTCCGATGTTGTGTGTAGCTTGCACAGTCCATCGAGCAATCCTTACAGGACCATTCTGCGTCTCATAATGGGCTTGTATTTCTTTGTCATCGGGCCGGGCGTGCCACTAGGGTGCGTCCTTTTCACCCGAACAAGGGATTGGGTGGAAACCGGTGGTTCCCAGCAGGCTGCCTGAGTTTTCCAGGCGATTTCCATTGCGCAGTACTTGTATACTATGGTCGCCAAGTCTGCGAAGCGTGATATGTGACGAAGGTTGATGGCATTGAGGATTCCTTCATCCGTGCAATTGCTGCGGAACGCTGTAATCGCGTCTTCATCGTCGCAATCTTCGATCTTATCTTTGACAAGGAGGAATCTGGCCCAGAAGTGGTGGGCCATTTCCTTATAATGTTGTCGTATGCCCCTGAGAGTGCTTATGTCTGGGTGGGTGGGTGGATTGAAGTCCGAACCCTGACCCAAACCGGGATCCAGAGTTTGAAGAATCTCCAGATTTAGTAGTTCGAGCTCGAGGATGTCAGCTGATTGTTTGGGCTTCTCATCCGATTCTATGTTCGGGGGACAGGACATGTCTTTCTACAGGTAGGTATCCGGCTCTTCAAGTTCGGAGATCTGAATGTAGTTCTTCCTTAATATACAGGAAGAGTTGTCATCTTGCTCCTCTACTACCGCTACTTGATGGCTAATCGGCGGAGTTCTAATTTCTATCTGGTCGGGTTTAAGCCCAATCCGATCATAGTCCGTGGTGGCCCAAGGCGGCGATGCGATCTAGGAGCTCGTTTAAGGACGACGGCTCTGCCGGATCCATCTGTTTGGAGTACTTATAGTGAACATGAAGGGGATTTTTGATGACCCAAGAAGCCATCGCCGGCTTAGTGGCCGAACGGGCGGTCATAATGAAGCCGCCAAGCCGGAGGGTTTGGCCTAGGGCCAGTGTTCCTCCGGAGGTGACGTTATCCTTGAGAACAAGGCGAGCCATCGATCTTATCTTTCAAAGGCACAGTGGAACTCTCAATGAAAGCACCAATCTCGGTGTCAAAACCGGCGGATCTCAGGTAGGGGGTCCCGAACTGTGCGTCTAGGATTGATGGTAACAGGAGACGGGGGACACAATGTTTACCCAGGTTCAGGCCCTCTCTATGGGGGTAATACCCTACTTCCTGCTTGATTGATCTTGATGAATATGAGTATTACAAGAGTTGATCTGACACGAGATCGTAATGGCTAAACCCTGAAAGTCTAGCCTGGCTATGATTATGAGGATTCAGATCTATGTACGGACCCAGCCCTCCGGTTTATATAGGCACGGGAGGGATCTAGGGTTACACAAGGTCAGTTACAGAGAAAGCAATATTTATATTTGGTCACCAAGCTTGCCTTCCACACCAAGGAGAGTCCCATCCGGACACGGGTAGAGTCTTCGGTCTTCGTATCTTCACGACCCATCAGTCCGGCCCATATCGAATAGGTCGGACGCCCGAGGACCCCTTAGTCCAGGACTCCCTCATCATTCTTTTCAATTCTTTTCTGACCACTTTTTGTTTTTTTCATTATACTTTACCATAGGCGAATCGTAGGCTAGTCATCTCACTGACTCCTTCGGAGTTCTGGTTTGTACATTCATCCAAAAGTTACTCCCTTGAAGGAGCCCCTTCATCGAGGAAAGGCGGCGCAGACGTGTGGCAGGAGGTCCAAAACAACTTTTTTTGACCGTACTCTCTATTTTGCGAGCCTATAAGTTGCCTTCTACCTCAGCCGTTGACCCTTGGCATGTCAAATAGCCATGGTCATGGCATTATTATATACAAAACAATGATTGGCATGTCATTCAAGTTCTAGTGAATATAATCTATATTCACTTTTATCCAAAAAACTGTAATTTTCTCTTATTTCACATGCCCCGCCAGGGGCTCGATATGGGAACAAATTAAACTGCCAATAAGTCTGAACAGTTTTATAGCATACTTCGGCGTCGTGAGTTTTGGCCTTATATGGATCAGCTCCGAATCATGTCTTGGGTCAACAGTTGGGTTGCCCGGCTCCTGTTCTTGTTACCTTACGTTCCGATCTATCGGTTAAGGTAGTAAAGGGAGAACTACTGCGATTGTGCCCTGGTTTACCCAGGTGAGCACATCAATAGAGAAAGCCGAAAACTGACTGTCATGATGCGGCGAGAGCTGGTCAACCACTCGATGACTTATCAAAATCTTTCGCGATTCCCTCCGTATTACATGAAGGACCTTTCTTTAGGTCATACATGTGAACGCACCACATTGGGATAACAACGTACATACCAGGGTTTATATCATAAACCCACCATAAAACTCCTATGGCTAAGTGAAAGTGTTAACGCCCTATAGTCTGATTGCCTCGTTCACTGCATTGACACCTCCTTCATGGACCAAGACGTTGGGTTAAGAGTGATCATACGCTTTTCCGAACACCCCCGTATTTCCCACGTGGGGGCTGAAGCCGACGACTGGAAAACTTTCAGATTATGCGAAAACGGCTGCACAGGAGGAACCAAAAGCTTTTAAGCAAAAATCATAATATTATCATCATATTGTCTCTTGCAATTCAATACATTTCATTCAAATATCATATATTTCGAGCACTGACCCTCTATCAAGGGGGCACCCTCTAAGATGTCCTTACCCTTGGTGGTACTCCTCACTGCAACGTCAGTGGCCTTCATCTTGGCCTAGTATGTTTTGACATGGGCAAAAGCCATCCGTGCACGTTCAATGCATGTTGAACGCTTAACGGCGTCGATACGCGGCACCGCATCCACAAGCCTCTACACCAAGCCGAAGTAACTATTTGGAATGGGCTCCGTAGGCCACAGCTGGACTATAATGTCCTTTATGGCGGAACCAGATATCCTGTGGAGCTCGGCCCACTGGGCCATGTGTTCATTTAGTAACAACTGACACATTGGCGTGCCGAACTGTGACCAAAAAATCTTCTTTGTGGCACACCCTTCCTGCACTTGGTAAAATTGCGACGCATCGGAGGCACTCTTCGGCAGGTCTAAAAAGGGGTCCGGAGAACTCCACATTTAGTTAAGCGGGGAATACTTTGGGTCGCCGAACTTCGTCTATAATAAGAAAGGCTTACCAGCCGCAATCTCCCCAACTTGCCGATTCTCTTCCCGAGCCGCTCTAGACTCAGACCGTGCTTCTTTCACCGCTTGTAAGGCCTTGTCGAGATCGGCTGTTCTGGCCTTGTTATCCCTCTCAAGGAATTCGCACCGGACGTTGGTCTCCTCTAGCTTGCGCACCATGGTAGTAATTCTTTTCTCACATTGGCGCCGAACAACCTGTTCGGTTTTTATCTCTTCAGCTGCCTTATGGGCAGCCAGATTACTCATCTGGGTTTGCTCCTTGGCAAGGACAAGCTCAGCCCGAAGGGCCTCCACCGCAGTAGCATCATCTATAGTTACGCATGTTTGAGAATACAATTCCAGCTTCATGCTCATGTTATCGCGCATAAATATACTGGCTAACCCAAAAACATACCTTGCGCCTCGTCAAGACGCTTGTTGATCAGTGTGATGTCATCATCCGCTTCATCAATCTTCCACTGCAGATCCGCAACCTCTGCTGATCGAGCAGTTGTAGGGGAAGTAATAGCTTGTGTTCCCAGTAGTCATATTATTTCCTGGATAAATATTTTTGATCCTCTGATTGCCTCCCTTAGGGGTGCCTATTAGAGTCTCAGGGGCTACTATCTATACATAGGAGTATTTTGTGAATAAAACAAAATTGAAAGCATTACAGCACAAACCTCGAAACCTCTTAGCAGGCTCGTGAAGGCTTCATTCAATCCGCTTTTCGCGGACAGGACCTTTTTAACCACCGTACTCATCAAGGTACGATGGTCTTCGGAGACGGATGCCTGTCGCAACATGTTCGTCAATATATTCGGCGTTTATGGGTCTCCGGAAGCAGCCGTAGCAGCACAGCCTCCCTTCAAAGCGATCCGTTCATTCGCCCCTAGAATTGTCTCCGGCTGAATGCTGGACAGTCTGGGGCCTTTATTGTTGGTCCCCGGAACATGGGCTATCGAAGTATCATCTTCGGTTCGTATTTTTGTCACCCCTCGCATCACTTGCGGATCAGGAGAGACCCTCCGAGACGACACCTCGAGGTCATCCGCCTTATTAGGCGAGGAGACTGGTGGAGGCGTCTCACTTTCCATCATCTCGGGGAGAAGGTCTCCCGAGGAAGATGATTGTTGAGAAAAATTGTGTGTCGAGCTACAAAAAACATACATTTTAGATATTACCCTGGTCACAGGGGAGGAACGGGGTATGTGTAAAATGCCCTTGTTTGCTTATGATTTAGGCTTGGCCTCGCTGGAGGACTGCGTGATAATGTCGTCCTTCAAGCCCGCGCCACCTGACAGGGGCACCTTGCCTCGCTTGGGAGCCTTTTATTCCCAATCTTCAGAGACAGCCCTTTTCTTTCCATAGGGGGAATGAATGCTGGCTTCCCCTTTACTTTTTCCTTTGGGTGATGGGATTTTCATCTCCCCGGACACGGTGTCTAAAATATTTTCGGGATGGAGGCCTTCTTTGGTCCTCCCGCTCCCCGCCTTGTCCTCCTTCGCAGACATCTGGTATGGTGCCGGGGCCAGCATCCTTGTTAATACGGGATCTGCTGAGGCTTCGGGAAGGGGGGGAGAACACCTAATTAGTTCCGCTTTCTTTATCCATCCCTGAAAGAAGATAGTGTGCTCGGTAACATATCACGATATACTTAACTACAGAGTGTTTGAAAGACAAGTGCTTACCGGGGTGTTCGGACGGTTACAGTCAAGGCCGACGTCATCGGAGGTGTCCGGCCAATGTTTTTGTTTCCCAAAAAACATCTTCCACATCCCTTTGTGCGTACCACCGAAGAAGTGTTGGAGGGTTCGTGGCCCTTCCGGATTAAACTCCTACATGAGGAGAAGCCTACGCTGGCATGGCAGGATTCGGCGGACCAACATTACTTGAATCACATTGACAAGACCGATGTCCCTCTCGAGGAGGGTTCGGATGCGGCTCTGTAGAGTCCGAACTTCATCAACTAATCCTCGGTCTAGCCCCTTATTGACCCATGATGCAAGCTATAATGGAGGGCCGGAGCGGAACGTAGGTGTAGCTGCCCACTTGGTGCTATGGGGTTCCATAACATAAAACCACTCTCGCTGTCATTGATTGGAAGCTTCGGTGAAAGAGCCTTTTGGCCAGGGAGTGTAGGTAAGCTGGCTTACTACAACACCACCGCACCCCACTTGTTCCCCTTCGACTATCTTTGGCTTCACACCAAAGGTCTTGAGCCATAAGCCGAAGTATGGGGGGATTTGGAGGAAGGCATCACACGTGAAAATAAATGCCAAGACGTGAAGGAAAGAATCCGGAGCTAGATCGTGAAAATCTAGTCCGTAATAAAACATTAGCCCCCGGACAAAAGGGTGGATATGAACCCTAGCTCTTGGAGGAAGTGAGAGATAAATACAACCCTCTCGCCAGATCTGGGGGTCGGAATAACCTGTCCCGGAGCAGGGAGCCTGTGGTGGATTATAACACCCTCGATGTGGCTATATCTCCCACGTGTCGAAGGACGACTTAGAGGCATAACCGCATTGAAAGCAATGTCGCAAGTGAGGTAATCTTCACACAACCCATGTAATACATAAGGGAAAAGAGATACATAGTTGGCTTACAATCGCCACTTCACACAATACATGAATAAAACATTACATCATCCAGATACAAACAATGTCCGACTACGGAACCAAAATAAAAGAAGAACCCCAAATGCGACACGGTCCCCGATCGACCCCAACTGGGCTCCACTACTGATCAACTAGAACAAAACAACACAAAGGACAAGATCTTCATCGAGCTCCTCCTTGAGCTTGGTTGCGTCGACTGCACGGACTCATCGGCACTTGCAAGATGGTTTTGGAAGTATCTTTGAGCCACGGGGACTCAGCAATCTCGCACCCTCGCGATCAAGACTACTTAAGCTTATGGGTAGGGTAAAAGTATGAGGTGGAGCTGCAGCAAGCGACTAGCATATATGGTGGCTAAACATACGCAAATGAGAGCGAGAAGAGAAGGCAAAGCACGGTCGATAAAAGTATGATCAAGAAGTGATCCTATAGCAACCTACGTCAAGCATAACTCCAACACCGTGTTCACTTCCCGGACTCCGCCGGAAAGAGACCATCACGGTAACACACGCTGTTGATTCATTTTAATTAAGGTCAACTTTAGGTTTTCTACAACCGGACATTAACAAATTCCCATCTGCCCATAACCGCGGGCACGGCTTTCGAAAGTTCAAATCCCTGCAGGGGTGTCCCAACTTAGCCCATGACAAGCTCTCACGGTCAACGAAGGAATAGACCTCCTCCCGAGACGTTTCGATCAGACTCGGTATCTCGGTTCTTCAAGACACTTCGACAGGTTAAAACAAATCCAGCAACACCGCCCGAATGTGCCGACAAATCCCGATAGGAGCTGCACATATCTTGTTCTCAGGGCACACTCAGATGAGCTAGACGTCGGGTAGGCCAGCCCAGAGTTGCCCCTGGTAGCCCCGGACATCGCTTGGTTGGACCAACACTCAGAGGAGCACTGACCCGGGGGGGTTAAAATAATGATGACCCTTGGGCGCGCGACCCCCAAGGGAAAAGAAAAAAAGGCTAGGCGGCGAATGGTAAAACCAGTGTTGGGCATTGCTAGAAAAGCTTTAATCAAGGCGAACTATCAAGGGGTTCCCATTATCACCCAACCGCGTAAGGAACGCAAAATCCAGGAACATAACACCGATATGACAGAAAACTAGGGCGGCAAGATTGGAACAAAACACCAGGCATAAGGCCGAGCCTTCCACCCTTTACCAAGTATATAGATGCATTAATTAAATAAGATATATGTGATATCCCAACAAGTAAACATGTTCCAACAAGGAACAACATCTCCATGTTCCAACAAGGAACAAACTTCAATCTTCACCTGCAACTAACAACGCTATAAGAGGGGCTGAGCAAAGTGGTAACATAGCCAATCAGCGGTTTGCTAGGACAAGGTGGGTTAGAGGCTTGGTTCAACAATATGGGTGGCATGATAAGCAAGTGGTAGGTATCGCAGCATAGGCATAGCAAAAGAGAGAGCAACTAAGCAAGCAAATATAGAAGTGATTTCGAGGGTATGGTCATCTTGCCTGAAATCCCGCAAGGAAGAAGAACGAGTCCATGAAGAAGACAAATGGGCGTAGTCAAACGGGTCCTCACAAACGCGACGTTATCGGAACCAACCCGAAGAAGCAACACCGGAAAGGAGCAAACAACATAGTAAACAACCAACACATCAACATGGCATGATGCACAATCAAGTATGATGCATGTCCGGTTTAATGAAGCATGGCATGGCAAAGTGCACAAGCAATTCTACAAATTAAGAGGATCTCATTATGCAATGGAGTTGCATATTGAAGAAAACACCACATGACTTATTTAGTTCTCTCTCGTTTATGTACCCAACAAGATTAAATGTTGATTAACATGGCAAGAGGTGAAGCACAACAAAACTACCTATCTAGGCAAGTTTAAATGAGGCCGGAAGGAACGAACAACAATTCCGGAAAATCCTCATATGCATAATTTAAGGTTTCGTACTGTTCTGCCATAAACATTATTTTAGAGTTGTTAAACATGCAATATGAGGCTACCATGTAAATCTAGGCATTTTTCTACCCCATTTACATATAAAGATTATTTAATTCGGAGCTACGGTTATTTAGTTATGAAATAAAGCATTTTAGCCAGTTATTTAAACAAATTTAAACAAACAACATTTTGAACATTTTAAACATGGATGAAAGTTGCATATTATGAAACTAGATGCAATTATGAGCATATTTCATATATAAAGTTTTCCCATATGATGCACAGTTTGAGGTATATGATATGCATGAAGTTTGAGGGTTTTTCTGCAATTCTGCAATCTCTGGGATAAAAGAAAAAGGAAACACAACAGGAAAAAAACACGCATGGCCGAAACTGGGCAGCCCAACAAGAGAAAAAAAATCAAGAGGAGGGGGCACTCGGGGCTGCTCACCCTGGGCCTGGCCCAGTCGGTGGGAGGAGGGAGGCCTGGTGTTGGCTGGATCGAATCGAGGAGGGGAGGTGCGGTCCAGCGAGTAGTGTGCGGGTCAACGCAGGGACGAGGCGAGGTGCTCTGCTCGTTACTGAAGAACGTGCAATAAAACAGCGGCAGGTTCACGGCGATGCAGCAGACGGCGTCGGGGAGGTTCTAGCGACGGGATCGGCGGGAACCAGCGAGTAGGCGCCAGAGATGGCTGGATCTGGGCGGTGGAGGTCGTCGGGGTACCGTTCTCTGCCGAATCGAAGCGGAGACGGCTCTAGCGGCGTGAGGATGTTCTTCGGCTCGGTGGAGCTGGCCTTGCAGAAGAAACACGGCGGCGCATGGTGCTCGTCGCAGAAGAGGGCGACTGCAGCGAGGCAGAGGAACGGATGAAGCTCCTGCAGGGCAGGCGTCCATGGCATCCCTGATGGAGGTGGCCACCGGCGGCAGCGCTCCGCCAACGGAGCTTCTCCTTGACGCCGGCGGGGTTGCAGGTGAACTCCTGTACCTGGTACAGGGAGAAAACGAGGGGTGAGGTAGAGAGGAGAGAAGCCAGGGAAGGAAACGGAGAGTGGAAGAGCAGGGAGAGGGGCGACCTGGTCCTGGACGTGGTTGGGTACTTCGGCGAGGTACTTGGCGGGCGACGGGGTCCTCCATGGCGGGTCCTGAGACGGCGACGGAAACGGTGGCCATCGCAGCAGGGCCGACCCCCTGTTGCTCCTGTACCTGGCAAGAGAGAGAGAGAGAGAGAGAATTTGAGAGAGAGCGAGAGAGACCGAAGGAGACGACGAAGAGATAGGAGGGCAGGGAAGGAGGCGCAGCTTTGCTGTGGTTGGGCGACGGCGGAGATCAAGGGAGTTGGTCGGGGCCGCTGGTTGGATCTGGCAGGAGAGGAAAACGAGGAGGAACTGGATTGGGGAAGATCCCGATGGGGATTTGGTGGAGTGTGGCGGCGGCTGAGGGGGCGCAAATGACCTAGTTTTAGGGTTTGGACCATATTTAGACTAGGGAGGATATATATATATATATAAGGAAAAGAGGGGGAGTTTAGGGGCTAATCCGTCCCTCCGATCGTAATCGGACGGTCGGGAAAAATAGGCTAGGGAGTCCAAATAAGAAAACGGTGATGTTTTGTAGATGTTTGGGGATGATCCGGACACAACGGTGACGACTGTCCGGGTCAGGTCCGGGACAGCTTTCGGACGCGCGTGAGGAGGGCCGCGGGCTGACGAGAGAGGTTAGGTTGGGTCTGGCGGATTGTGAAGAGCGGGTTGGTCTGAGAGAAGAGGGGAGAGATGTAGCCCGACACGGTTTCCGGAGACCAAAAACGTCCGACGTTAGACCGACTATATTGCTGCTATAGTTAACGGTTGGGCTATCAAACGAACTCCGAATGCGATGAAACTTGACAGGCGGTCTATCTACACTATAATAAGACCACATGCCAACTTTCATCCCATTCTGAGAACATTTTCCGGCCACTTATAAAATAATATTTTGGACATGCCGCAGGCGCGTGCAAGTGTGTCTGGGCTCAGAACGGACAACAGAAGGAACTGGGGGAACCCGGACGGATGCAGGTTTTGAAAACATGATGATGCGATGCACATGATGACATGATGAAATGCAACACGCAAGCAAATGACCTGGCAATAGCAGCGAATAACTGGAAGACACCTGGCACATCGGTCTCGGGGCGTTACATGGATCTCCGCAGTCAGGTATTTTGCCGCCCGAAGCTTTGCAATATCCTCCTCTGTGACGGAGGAAGCCACCCATCGATCTTGAGGGGTTGGGTCCGGACATGATGGGGAAGCTGGAAGCGACGAAGTCGAACCATGGGTGCTAGAACTCGAGGCTGGAAAGGTTAAGGAGAGGCTCGACGTAAAAGAACGGCCCTTGGTTCCTTTATAAAGGCCATGGGTATTGAATGCCTCCTCCTAAGCCTAAAAGCCCGCCTATTTCCAAGGAATCTTTCTAGTGGAACGGTTGGGTTACCCACACTCGTATTAATGAGGATCCCGCAATAAGGGGACACGATCTCTGCTTCGACAAAATGTGCCAATAAAAACCATGCCTCGAAACATGGAACAGGAAACGGTTCGAAATAACAACCGGACAGACGTGATGTCATCTTGTAAAAAAAAATGTCAGCCGATGGGACTCATGAAATATTATATTCCATGCAGTCGTGTGTGTTATTTGTGTTGCAGATTTGGACACTATCCGAAGACTATCTTGGAGTATTCGGAAAGTGGAACCCGCCTTGCAATGCCGAAGACAATCTGCGTGTCGGACACATTGTCATTGAAGCCTGGTTCAGGGGCTACTGAGGGAGTCCTGGACTAAGGGGTCCTCGGGTGTTCGATCTATTGGATATGGGCCGGACTGATGGGCCATAAAGATACAAATACTGAACACTCTACCCGTGTCCGGATAGGACTCTCCTTGGCGTGGAAGGCAAGCTTGGCGATCAACTACAAATATTCCTTTCTCTGTAACCGACCTTGTGTAAACCCTAGATCCCTCCCGTGTCTATATAAACTGGAGGGCTAGATAGCTCCTCATAATAATAGCCAGACTAGACTTTAAGGGTTTAGCCATTACGATATCATGGTAGATCAACTCTTGTAATACTCATATTCATCAAGATCAATCAAGCAGGAAGTAGGGTATTACCTCCATAGAGAGGGCCCGAACCTAGGTAAACATTGTGTCCCTTGTCTCCTGTTACCATCGATCCTAGACACAAAGTTCAGGACCCCCTACCCGAGATCCGCCGGTTTTGACACCGACAGGCGTTGAGGGGGATAAGCCTCCACAACGCCTCGGTCCCCTCCTCCCCTGCCACTCCCACTTCCCCTCGCCCGCTCCACCTCTCCCTCTCCCCACCAGACCCCCCTCGCTCTCCCACTCCCTCGCTCTTTCTTCCCCTCTGCCCGAGCACAGTCGTCGCCGTCCTCCATTGTTGCCGCGGCCATCGGTGGCCCCGCGCCCGCTCGCCCTATCAGTGAGCTCTGCTGGGGTCGACTCCTTCGATCGGTGGCCTCAGCTGGAGCTCGGAGGCGCTGCAGCACCGGATCCCCTTCGTCCCCACCTCCGGCTACTGTCGTTCTTCTCCGTCTCCGACGCGGTCCTCTGCTGCTCCTAAGCATTCACCGGGCCACCGTGTGCCTTCCTAGTGAGAACCCGCTCCTTTCTTCCCTCTCTATGGTGTTGTTTGCCGCCCGTAGCCGCCGCTCCGCTAGCACCCGCATGCATCGCCGCGGACGAGCTCGTGGTCGTGGCCCTTGTCACGCTCGCCTGAGGCCTCCGTCATACTCCTGGTGTTCCCATGAGCCGAACGCGCACGCGCGCGAGCCTTCCCATGCCCCTAGCACCGTTCTCATCGAGAACACAAACGCGCTTCCGCCGTAGCTCGTCGCCGACGTCTTTTCCGGCCTCCCCAGCTGCGGTCGATGCCACCATTCGACGCGGCACACGAAGCTTTTTCGAACGGACCCAACCGCGCACCGAACGGGTGCCCTCCGCCGAGTTTTCGTGCACGCCGACGTTCAGCCGCCGGCCGACCGACGTGGCAAGGCCGGGCCCCGCCCCTGGGTCACTGCCAGTGGGCCATGGGGACCCCGTTGATTGGGTTGACCCAGTCAACGTGCTGACTGAGAAGCCCAGTGGCACTGACATGCGGGCCCCACCAAGTAATTAAACTAATTAAAATGATTTTATAAATGAACTTAATTAGTTAGTTTAGTGAGTCACTCACATGTGGGGCCTAGCTGTTAATTAACTCTGTTTAACTAAAATAAACCTCGGTTAGCCCTCTGTCTATGACAGGTGGGACCCACTGGTCAGTTTGACCTGGGCAGCCGTCCTGTTAACTGCTGACGTCACAATGATGTCATGGTGACGTAGTAATTCTTTTTTGTTAATTTAATTAATTCCAGAAATGTTTAAAACTCCGAAAATTCATAGAAATTAAACCATAGCTCGGATGAAAATGTTTTCTACATGAAAGTTGCTCAGAAAAATGAGACGAATCCGAATACGTGGTCCGTTTACCTGTCGGATGCCTCTAGCTATATAAACATGGAATATTCCCCCTCCGGTCATCTGTTTGACACAGGTTCGGAACCGGGAAAATCTTCCCGGCTGATTTCCCCCCTTCACCTATTCGTGTAGACATACGTTAGGTCACACCCAGCACGTCGTATTATCTTGTCATGATTAGTGATGCTCTTCTTGCTTATATTTACTGTTTCTTCCCCCTCTTCTCTCTGGTAGACCCCGAGATCGATGCTGCCCCTATGACCGACTACGTCTCCGACGACCCTTCTTCCTTTACAGCAGAGCTTCCAGGCAAGCAAACCCACCTTGAGCATTCTGATATCACCCATTCCCTTCTCTCTTATGCTTGCATTAGAACTACTACTGCTTTTTGTATGATCCTATTCTGAGGCATAGCATGTTTTTGTTACCTGCTTTCATACCTTACCTGCGTATTCTAAACTTCTTACTATAGGTTGGTTAGAGATTCATTAGTGACCCCCACCTTGTCCCAGTTGCCCCTGCTTTATGTTCGCTGACTCGATCAATGTGATCAACCTCCAGGCCCCTACACTACACATCACCCCCCGTAGTTGTACGACTTTACAGAGTTACTATCGAGTGCCAAGGGTGGTACCTCATAGCACTTCTGATGTTAACCCTGTAGTGTAGCTATTCGGTCGTGGTCATCAAGGGTGATTCCTGCTTGACCACTCCCGATAATGAATCTGTCATGCAACCCCTCAAGTGTGGACCAACGAGGGTGATTCCTCCAAGTCCACCTTGATGGTTACATCGAGTGGGAATCCATCGAGGGTGATTCCTCAGGTTCCCCCCTTGCTGTTTCAGACACATGGTTACTTTGACTTACCACAGAGCCATGATGACATTGGGTCGGCCCCGAGGCGTACCCACGAGTGATGTGAAGTCGGGTTGATCTGGAGGATACCGCAAGTTTTTCCACGCGGCGCGGCCGGGCATTCTTAGCCCTTGCCGCTAGTCCATGAGACGGGGTGATGGGAGCACATGTCGTGGATCATTGATCGTTACTGCACTATCAAGACACTAACGGTTTGGATATTTCAACCGAGTAGGCATCTGCCTTTTTCACACTAACCACCACGTGGGAGTAAGTATGGGCACTCTGCGTCGTATGTATCAGCCGAAAGCTCAACCGACGTTAACGATGGAGGGGCGCACGCCGGGTTGGACTGGAACGCCTAGACTTGTATAAGGGAGGCTAGGTCTGCTCACCGGTCGCATATGTAACATGCAGGATTGCAAAGGGCGATGGCCCATGACCCCTTCGCATTTAGGATGTAGACCGGCGTGCTGGCCTTTCTGTTGAGCCTAGGTAGGACTGCAGTGTGTTGATCGGTCGAGGCCGGTCATGACCTGATGGTGTGTTGGGTAAGTTGGTGCACCCCTGCAGGGAAGAAAACCTCTATCTATAGCCTATCATATGGTAATGGACGCTCGGAGTTGTATCCCGATCGATACAACTAGAACTGGATAATGGATGCTGAGGCATGTAATGGATATGATGGCTCCAGGATCGTTTCCTCGCAGGGACTCGAGGAAGTGATGTCTGGGCGCTAATGTTACAACATGTTTGCTAAATATAAACTGCTATCATATACTCTATTTAATGCTGCAAGATGCTTGGAGCTGCTTGAAGATGCTAGTCTTTGATAGGCTAGTCTTTCCCCTTCTCTTCTGGCATTCTGCAGTTTAGTCCACAGATACAACCCATTCCATTGATATAGATGCATACTTAGTTTAGATCTGATGTAAGTCTTGCGAGTACTTTGGATGAGTACTGACAGCTGCTTTGCTACTTCTTTTCCCGTATACCTGATCGTCGCGACCAGATGACGTATCCCAGGAGCCAGATGACACAACTGATGGCTACTACTACCCCGAGCGTGCCTACTACTACGTGACGGCCGCTGACGACCTGGATTAGTTAGGATGCTCCTAGGAAGGAGGCCTTGCCTTTTCGATTGATGTTGCTTTTGTGCTAGCCTTCTTAAGGCAGACTTGTTTAACTCATGTCTGTGCTTAGATATTGGTTCTTCCGCTGACTCTGGTGTATTTGAGCTTATGTATTCGAGCCCTCGAGGCCCCTAGCTTGTAATATAAGCTTGTATTATTTTAATTTGTGTGTAGAGTTGTGTTGTGATATCTTCCCGTGAGTTCTTGATCTTGATCGTACAAATTTGCATGTATTATTAGTGTACATTCGAATTGGGGGCCTCACAGATATTATCAAGCAAGATGTTTACAATATGATTTGGGATTTATTTTAAGGTAATTGTGATATTCAAAGCATAAACACTGCTTTCATCACACTCATACCAAAGATTCCTAATCCTGAGAATATGAATGATTTTAGACCTATATCTCTGGTTAGCCTACCTCTTAAAATTATCACCAAGTTAATGGAAAACAGAGCACAAAAGATTATCACCACTATTATTCATTAGAATCAATATGGATTTATCAAAGGTAGGAACATTCAGGAATGCTTCGGATATGCTTTTGAATATCTTCACTTATGCCACCAGTCAAAAAAACCTATCATCATTCCCAAGCTGGATTTTCAAAAGGCATTTGATAAGATTGAATATAAGGCTATTATTGCTATGCTAAAGGCTAAAGGATTTGGGACTAGATGGATCAAATGGGTGTCCAAGATACCCCACTCTGCTTGTACTTCTGTCCTTCTTAAAGGAGTTGCAGGTAAAAAAATTATATGCAAAAGAGGAGTCAGGCAAGGTGATCCACATTCACCACTCCTATATATTATTGTTGCTGACTTGTTACAATCTGTTGTTAATGCTGCTTGGGCCAATGGTGAAATTTCTCTACCTATTGATCTTGCTTATGGTCAAGACTATCCAATCATTTGATATGTTGATGACACTTTAATGATAATGCTAGCTAATGAAGATCATCTTATACATCTGAAATATTTGCTCCACCTATTAAGTTTATCGACTAGTCTATTTGTTAACTTCAGCAAGTCTTCCATGATTCCTATTAATATTGATCAACAATCAGTCACTATGCTGGCAAATTCTTTTGGATCCAAGGTTGAGAGGATGCCATTTACTTATTTGGATCTTCCTTTGGGCACTACCAAACCCACACTTCAAGATCTTGTTCCTATAATTGCTAGGATTGATAAGAGACTACCTGGAGTGGCAAGATTTATAAACCATTCTGGTAGACTGACATACATAAACTTTGTGGTTGCCTCCATGCCCATATTTTCTATGTGCTCACTCAAAGTACACCTCACCATATTGGATCATGTTGATAAATCAAGCAGAAACATCCTATGGTATGGAAATGAGATTAATAGAATAGGAAAATGCCTGGCAAGGCAGGATATGTTATGCAGGCCTAATAATCCCCTTGGTATTTTAAGTCTAAGAACACAAAACTAAGCCCTCCTTATCAAGCATCTATACAAATTTTACAACCAGGCAGATGTACCCTGGGTTAAACTACTCTGGAATGCTTACTACCAAAACAATGAAGTCCCACACTCTAGCAGGAACAAAGGTTCTTTTTGGTGGAAAGATTGCATGAAACTGTTTGACTTGTTTAGAGATATGACTACCTGCCAAGCCAACTCAAGGAATTCTACCTTGCTATGGGAGGATAATTGGAATGATTCCATCATGAAACTGAAGATTGACAATAAATGTAATCACTATTTTGGTAGCCAAAAATATTTCCACCATCATTACACTCCTTCACTCAACAGGAAAACATCTCTATTTTGGCAGCCAAAAATATTGACAATAAATGTAATATCTTCCAGTTACCATTATCTATTATTGCCCATCAATAGTTTCACCTGCTATCTGATAAGTTAAATGCCATCTGACAGAATAGTCATCATGACAATTGGTATTTCAATTGGGGTAGTAACTATCAACATGACTAAGAAGATCTATAACTACCTCATGAACAATACTGAAGTTGCTTCTCCATTTAAATGGATATGGAAATCATATACTTTCACAAAGCATAAATTCTTCTGCTGGTTAATGCTCAATGAGAGAATAAATACTTGTGATCTTTTAACTAGGAAAAGTTTTCATCTTGATTCCATGAACTGTGTATTATGTAATGATGAAGGCATGAGGATACAACTCACCTTCTTTTCTCTTGCCCATTTAGTCAGGGCTTTTGGTGGAGCATTGGTATGGAATGGAACACAAATATAAGCATCTATGATGTGATAATTGAAGCAAAAATAGAGATACCAATTTGGTTTTTTTCATGGAAATTATGACCATGGGCTGCTAGAGCATCTGGAATCCAAGGAATTGACTGATCTTTGTGGGAATACCTTGCTCAATCACAAAATGCAGAATATGACTTCATCAAAACTTTCAAGTTGACCATGCTTAGAGCCAAACCTAGTCTTAGGGATCGCATGTCATCCTGGAGTGATAATATCTAATTTATTTCCAACTTTTCCTTTATTTTGCATTCCGAGACTTCTTTGGTCATCTCCCCATCAACCATTGTAATACTGCTATATTTCTTGCTTTCTATAAATGAAAAATGACACATAGTAGGGCTTTTGCCTTACTATTTTATGGTAAAATAATAGCCTGAGCTTGATGGGCCACAGCCTGCCCAGTTGATACCCTGCTCCTCTGAACAATAACAAAAACATCGCTCAAGAAAAACTCTACTCACACCTCAAAAAACAAATACTGCTCGAGCTGCTGGGTCCCAGATGTCGGCCACTCCTTGTGCAATTCTCTCGTTTGTTGACTATATAGGTTGACAATGGTGTGGGACTGTGATGTCAGGAAACCAGGAGGAAGCAACTTTTTTATAGTTCTAATAAGGAGGCACTCGTGTACATACGGCTATGGCCCTAGTGGGTCCGTACTACCATCCTCTCCACGTAAAGTCATCTCGTGACTCCTCATGTTCGTTGTCCATGTTGACATGCAACAACTCCAAGGACGATGGAGAGGTCCTCGCGGGTCCTATAGACGGTCTGGTATAGGGCCCGCTGCTCATTCAGGAAGCCAAGATCATAGGGCCACATGTCTGTGACGGTATAATTCACTTGTTCGTCGGTGATTCGTCCCTCCGCGAGCCAGTGCTCCTTGAGGAGACGGGGGATGTAGCACAGGTCCTCCTGTGCTAGTAGCTTTTCCACCATTAGGTTGTCGAAGTGCAGCCGATCCTACTCTAAGGTCAACACGGCATGAACCGTCTTGGGTGGTAGCGTCGGCTACTAGTCGGAAGACACGTCCATCTTCTGGTTGTCGTCGCTGAGCTCGGCGAGCTCACTAGCGAGATAGCATGTCCGACAGCTGGACTTGACCCCTGGTCCATGTTCAAACCACACAAGCACCATTCGTCCATCTGCCGCCCACATTAATGATATGTGGTTGCCGAGGTGGCTACTCCGGCGCAACCCGTCCGTCCCTCTATCGCCCACCATTGCTATATAAACTGCTGCAGCGGCCATAGCCACCATGGCTTCCTTGCGCTCCAGCGCTCTTCTGGGCGGGCCGACGATAGACCATAAGAATGAGATGACTGGCAGCCAGAGGATGACGACGTCCCAATGGAGAACGTGGTCGTCGATGATTGGGCGCCAACCCCCTCCTTCGCGCCATCCTCGTCGGTGCATTGTACCATGACCATCGGTGAGGCCCGTGCCTAATACATGGACATGGTGAGGCAGAAGCATGAGGAGCAGTTCCGGGAGGCGCATGTCGACGCCGCCTACAACCACCATGTCCTCCAGGAGCACTGATGTCGCTTGAAACAACGTCGGTATTTCCCCAAAGAGGAAGGGATGATGCAGCACAGCGGCGGTAGGTATTTCCCTCAGATGTGAAACCAATGTTATCGAAGAGTAGCAGTAGGTATTTCCCTCAGATGTGAAATTTATCATTGATTTCAACGAAGAAATACAACCAATCAAAGAGCAACTATCATAATTAAAGTTTTGACCTCTTCAAACCCACTTTTATCAATTTTCTCAGCAAGATTCTCACCCTCCGAAATATTGGGATGCCTTCTACCTAAAGTTGACTCTGCTCCAATCCCTTTTCATCAATATTAACTTTACTAAACAAGGAATCAATGGAAGAAACACACATCATTTTAAGATCTTCATTAGTTTTGCGAAAGAAATCACTAGAAAATGCTTTTTCTAAAAATTCTCTTTTAGCTCTAAGCATAGTGCTTCTTTTTTCATCCATAGAAACATAAAGAGCTTTAATTGATTCATCTACTTTAGGCACAAAAAATTTCATCTTGAGATTTTCCACATCATGAGCAATTCTATCAATACTTCTAGACAAATCATCAATCTTACTCAACGTTTTTTCTATGGAAGTGTTGAAAACTTTTTGTGTATTGATAAATTCTTTGATATTGTTCTCAAGATCAGAGGTGTTCCTATTATTATTATAACATTGATTTCCATGTGATTTACCATAATTATTAGAGGAATTACTAGTAAAAGGCCTAGGATTAAAATTACCTCCATAAGCATTGTTGTTGATGTTATTGCAAGAACTAAAATTCACATCTATGGCATCACTATTTTTCTCAATCAAAGTAGACACAGGCATATTAATTAAGATCAATAGGAGCACTTCTACTAGCAACCAATTTCACAAGAGCATCAACTTTTTCACTCAAAGAAGAAATTTCTTCAATAGAATTAACTTTTTTACTAGTAGCAGCTCTTTCGGTATGCCATTGCGGATAATTTTCCATAATATTGTCAAGCAATTTGGTGGCTTCACCCACAGTAATTTCCATAAAAGTACCACCCACGGTGGAATCTGAAAGATTACAAGAGACAAAATTCAACTCCGCATAAAAATTTTGTATGATCATCCAAAGATTTAACCCATGAGTTGGGGAATTCCTTAGCATCATTTTTGTTGGAGATATGCCCTAGAGGCAATCATGTATGATGATATTTCTTATGTGTTTATGAATAAAGATAGTCCTTGGACATTATCAATGATGTGCATCAGCAAGTACGTGACTTGTTTGTGGGACTATGCATTGTATGATGACTGTCCTAAAAGGTCCCTAGTCAAAAGGGCTGTGCAGACGCGCAGCCAACTAGACTAGCATTTGACACGGTCGATGGCTTTGTCTCACTAGCCATGGAGAATTGGGTGCTAACCGGATAATATGGACTTGGAAGGATCTGGTCAGATTTGACGTAGTCGGATCCGAGTCGAGATAAGGTCCGAGTTGGACATACCCAACTATGAGACGCAGCGATATGTCATCTGTGAGTCTCGAGTACAACATATGTTCTATGTCCTAAGACCTGAGCTGAAGCATGTACTCGGGATGGTGACAGACTTGCTTTGGGCCGACCAAACGCTACTCCGTAACTGGGTAGTTATAAAGGTAGGTTTCGGGTTTGTCTGGAACCATGCTGCGAGACGTGGTCGAGCAAGATGGGATTTGCCCCTCCAATCAGGAGAGATATACTCTGGGCCCCTCGTGTGATCCGACCAGGATAAGCATGGCCATGTGACAAGTATTATGAGATAATCTGGTTTGTGGTCGGCATCACTGGAACGAGAAAGAGGTCGAGCTAGCACAAGGATGACAAACTCACCTTGAGCCCGACAACATATATCGTGTGGCAAAAGGAATGGAAGTTTGGTGTGCATGTTCGCCTAACCAGCTTCATAGTCTGTTTGGTGTTCGGCATGCCTTGCTAGAGGTCGCTACCAACTATGCAATTCGGAGGTGATCCGAACTACGACCAAGCCGGCTTGAACCTAAGGGGTCACACGCTTAAGGGAAGGAACCTACGAGGTCGGATCCGAGGACACTGGTCGGTTGTGACCCGAGCTGTATTCAGATTGTGTCCGAGTAGACTTTATGGGCTTTAGGGTCCGTGCAAGGCCCAAGTGTTGAGCCTGCGACGGACGCCTATATAAAGTGGAGGTGCCGCACACTCACGCGATTGATCGCTTAGGCGCTGTCACTAGGGTTTGCATGTGTTGCGAATAGACACCTCCACTCGTCGCCGGTTGTGTGATCGGACCTAGCAGTCCACCGCACGACATTCCTCCTGCACGCGCGGATACCGTTAGAGGCGGTGCACTTGCGCCGCTCCAGTGAACCTGTACGTGGGAACCGACTACCGGCTGTACGATGGAGATCGGACGAGGAGGAGACGGTCCACGCGGACGCGCTGCCCCAACTCTTCTTCCGCTGCACGGCACTGCGTGTCTAGTGGTAACGAACTGTGATCCATCTCCCGTAGCATGTTCTTGGTTGTTCTGCGCATAGGAAAATTTTAATTTGAAGTCGACGCACCCTACCGTAGAACCCAACAGTGGTATCATAGCCTCTGCTATAGGATTTGGATTCAGTTCGTATGCATATTAGATATGTGGAGGCGATAGATGATATCTGTTGTCGTTGATGAGATCGGCTATGTGCATGGTTGATGTGATCAACTGCACATGGGGATCGTTGAGGCTATGTTTTCTGATGATCGGAGTCGATGAGGTCGTGACACAACCTACCCCTACCGGTCGGTATCCGCCATCACTCATAACCGGTAGAATGTGATTCTATGCATAACTTTTTTTGCAGGGTTTGATGTGAATAGTATGGCTCATGTGTATGTGATGCATGTGTGTAAATTATACATGGCCTACGTGTCATGTTTGTCAGCCGGCAGGAGCCAAAGTGCTATCATTTTATTGTATAACGACCTGCGTGTCGACTTATGACTCTATGTAAAATTCATTACTAGCTGTAGTATTTGGTTAATAGAGATCAGGTTGGCGGCTTGGCGGCCCAGCGTGACAGACAAGATGGAGTTTCTAGATGGTCATCGGAGTTGGAGCCGACCTGGAAGAACATCCGTGAAGGAGCCATACTATTTCACAATATATGTTTTACTTGTGATTGTTATGCTTCTTTGTTTCTATGCATGTTAGAATGGTAGAAAGATCCCTCGTGAATATCATGTAAATTGCCATTCCCGATGTTGCACCTTCGCACGTCAAGTACGTCTAGTAGTGGGCTCATAAAATTGGGGTGCCGCTACATGTCCTTGAACTGAAGGGTTCGTGTCGGACACGGACATGCACTGCATTAGGTTAACTTCGCAAGGCTATGAAAACGGTTTTGGGACCTGTGGCAAAAGAGGTCGGGAGCCGGGGTATGAGATACCTACCCGACCGACAGGAGTCGTATAGAGATACGATTAGTAAGGAGTTGCTTACTGGATAGGCATGTTGTCTAGCAGTGATGCTAAAGCTCACTAGTCACATGTGCTAGTCGGATCCTGAATCACTGAGAGTTTGCGGAGGGATGCTGACTTCAGTGGGAGTATTTCAGTTTAAGGCTAGAATTACTCTACATAAACACATTGCTTAGTGATTGCCTATTTTTCTGTTGTAGATCAATGGCACCACCTGCTCAACCCAACTTTGCATTGAAATCAATTTTGGAAAAGGATAAACTGAATGGAACAAACTTTACTACCTGGTATAGAAATTTGAGAATTGCTCTCAAGCATGATAAAAAGGAACATGTTCTAGAGGATCCACTTCCAGAGGAACCTGCCGATAATGCTAATACCACCACTAAGAATGCATACCAGAAACTCGTTGATGAATCAACAGAGATCAACTCTCTGATGCTGGCTTGTATGGAGCCCAATTTGCAACAGAATTTCGAAAATGTTGAGGCTTGCGATATGATCGAGAGTCTCAAGAGCATGTTTCAGACACATGCTAGAACCGAAAGGTTCAACGTCTGGCGATCCTTGATGGATTGCAAGCTGAAGGAAGGTGATCCACTGAGCCCACATGTGATCAAGATGATCGGATATGTGCAAGCTTTGGATCGGTTGGGCTTCCCGCTCTTGGATGAGCTGGCTACTGATGCAGTTCTGGGTTCTCTTTCGCCCAGCTATGGGACGTTCATCTTGAACTATCATATGCATGGCATGGATAAGAAGCTCACTTAATTGCATGGGATGCTCAAAGTGGCAGACCAGGATATTAAGAAAAGCACGCATCAAGTGTTGATGGTGCAGAAATCGGCTAAGTTCAAGAAGAGTTGGTCCAAGAAAAAGGCTAAGGCAAAGGGCACGGAGACGGTAACCTCCGCCGCTGCGCCGAAGTCTAGACTGGACTCACAGACCATTTGCTATCATTGCAAGGAAACTGGTCACTGGAAGAGGAACTATAGCAAGTGGCTTGTAGAGCATGGCAAGAAGGCCGGGAATGCTGCTTCAGGCAAAGGTACACTTGTTGCATATGTTATAGACATTTACCTTGCTGACATACCTAGCAGCTCTTGGGTATTTGAGACCAGATCAGTTGTTCACATTTGCAACTCGATGCAGGGGCTGGTAAGAACTAGGCGTGTGGCACAAGGGGAGATTGACATCAGGGTTGGCAACAAAGCAAGAGTTGCTGCGTTGGAGGTCGGCACGATGCAGCTCCAGCTTCCTTTTGGATTTATTTTGGAATTGAATAATTGTTATTACATTCCTGCACTTAGTCGGAACATTATTTCTGCCTCATGCTTGATGAGTCAGGGTTATGAATTCAATTTAAAGGACAATGGTTGTTTGATTTATTTGAATGGTATATTCCACGGCTATGCACCCATTGTTGATGGGTTATTTATATTGAATCTAAAACAGGAACCGGTCTATAACGTGAATGTCAAGAGGCATAAGCCTAATGAGATAAATCCGACATACTTCTGGCATTGCCGGCATGGACACATTAGTCTGAAACACATGAAGAAGCTCCATGATGATGGACTCCTAATTTCGACCTACTTTGGGTCGTTCGAGACATGTGAATCATGCTTGCTCGGCAAGATGACTAAGTCTCCTTTCGCAAAGAGTTGTGAGAGGGCATCCGAGCTGTTAGAACTGATACACTATGATGTGTGTGGACCAATGAGCACAACCGCCAGAGGTGGCTATCAGTACTTCGTGACTTTTACCGACGACTTGAGTAGATATGGATATATCTATTTGATGAGGCACAAGTCGGAAACTTTTGAAAAGTTCAAAGAGTTTCAAAACGAGGTTGAGAATCAGCTTGGTAAGACTATAAAACTTCTACAATCTGATCATGGAGGTGAGTACATGAGCCAGGAGTTTGATGATCATCTGAAAAGCAGAGGTATAGTACCTCAGCTCACACCTCCGGGTACGCCACAGAGAAATGATGTATCGGAACGGAGGAATCGTACCTTGTTGGACATGGTTCGATCTAGGAGATACACTCTAGAAACTGCAGCTTTCACACTTAACTAGGTACCATCAAAATCTGTAGACAAGACACCACATGAGATGTGGACCGGCAAGAGTCCCAGTTTGTCTTTCCTAAAGATTTGGGGTTGTGAAGCATTTGACAAGAAACTTATGTCAGACAAGCTTACACCCAAGTCAGATAAATGCATATTCGTGGGATATCCGAGGGAAACCTTGGGATATAGCTTCTACAACCGGGAAGAGAACAAAGTGTTTGTTGCTCGGAACGAGGATATCCTTGAGAAAGAGTTTCTCAGTCGGGAGGCCAGTGGGAGGATGGTCTGACTCGAAGAAATTCAAGGACCACTCGGGGACGGCTCGGCTGGTGATGAGATCATACCGGAGTCAGTCAGGGAATGCATAGTGGAAGCGGCACCGGAACCACAGAGGTCGGAAAGATTGCGCAGAGTGTGTGATGTATTGTTGCTAGAAAGTGACGAGCCGGCCACGTATGCGGAAGCGATGGTGATCCCAGATTCCGAGGCATGGCTGGAGGCCATGAGATCTGAGTTAAAGTCCATGGATGAGAATCAAGTCTGGGACTTGGTTGATCCGCTGCCTGGCGTAACAGCCATTGGTAGCAAATGGGTCTTTAAGAAGAAAACCAATGTGGATGGAAATGTTCAGATCCACAAAGCTCGGCTTGTCGCTAAGGGTTATGGACAAGTTCAAGGAATTGACTACAACGAGACTTACTCGCCGGTAGTGATGCTGAAGTCGGTGAGGATCGTACTAGCTATAGCTGCATATTTTGATTACGAGATATGGCAGATGGATGTCAAGACGGCTTTCCTTCACGGAAATTTAACCGAGGATGTGTATATGATACAACCCTAGGGTTTTGTCGATCCGACTAGCACTATTAAGGTAGGCAAGCTCAAGAGATCCATTTATGGGTTGAGGCAAGCATCTCGGAGCTGGAACATTCGTTTTGATGATCTCGTCACTGGTTTTAGCTTCATCAAAAGCGAAGAGGACTCTTGTTTATACAAGAAGTTAAGTAGGAGCTCGATAGTGTTTTTGATCTTGTATGTGGATGACATACTACTGATCGGAAATGATATTTCAATGCTGAACTCGGTCAAGGAGTCATTGAATGGCAAGTTTTTGATGAAGGACCTTGGTCAGGCAATGTATATTTTAGGCATTAAGATCTATAGAGATAGATCAAGGAGGCTGCTCGGCTTAAGCCAGAGCATGTACATAGATAAAGTGTTGAAGCGGTTCAACATGAGTGGGGCAAAGAAAGGGTTCTTTCCACTTTCACATGGTATAAGGCTAAGCGAGACTCAGAGTCCTTCGACATCTAATGAGCGAAGCAGGATGAGTAGCATTCCATATGCCTCGGCAATCGGATCCATCAATTATGCCATGATGTGTACGCGGCCCGATGTTGCTTTTGCAATAAGCCTAACAAGTAGATACAATGCCAACCCAGGTGAGAGTTACTGGGCAGCGTTAAAGACTATTTTGAAGTACCTAAAAAGGACTAAAGAGATGTTCCTAGTTTATGGAGGTGAGGAAGAGCTCGTCGTAAGGGGTTACGCCGATGCTAGTCTCCAAACTGACAGAGATGATTGTTGATCATAGTTCGGATTCGTGTATGTCATGAACGGAGGAGCGGTGAGCTGGATGAGTTCCAAGCAAGATACGGTGGCCGATTCTACTACAGAAGCCGAATACATTGCGGCTTGTGAAGCTGCAAAGGAAGGTGTTTGGATATGGAACTTTCTGGATGATCTTGGTATTTTCCCAGCCTCATAAAAACTGTTGGACCTTTATTGTGATAATTTTGGTGCCATCGCACAAGACAAGGAGCCTAGGAATCACCACAAGGTTAGACACATAGATCGGAAATATCACCTGATACGAAAGATCATAAAGAGTGGTGATGTAGAGTTATGCAAAATTCACACAGATGCAAATGTTGTGGATCCGTTGACTAAGCTGCTTCCACAACCCAAGCATGAGGGGCACGTTAGAGGTATGGGCATTCGATGTCTATTTGATTGACTCTAGTGCAAGTGGGAGACTGTTGGAGATATGCCCTAGAGACAATCATGTATGATGATATTTCCTATGTGTTTATGAATAATGATAGTCTTTGGACATTATCACTGATGTGTATCAGCAAGTACGTGACTTGTTTGTGGGACTATGCATTGTATGATGACTGTCCTAAAAGGTCCCTAGTCGAAAGGGCTGTGTGGACACACAGCCAACTAGACTAGCATATGACACAATCGATGGCTTTTTCTCACTAGCCATGGAGCATTGGATGCTAACCGGATAATATGGACTTGGAAGGATCTGGTCGGATTCGACGTAGTCGGATCCGAGTCGAGATAAGGTCCTAGTCGGACAGACCCAACTATGGGACGCAGTGACATGTCTTCTATGAGTCTCGAGTACAACATATGTTCTATGTCCTAAGACCTGAGTTGACGCATGTACTCGGGATGGTGACAGACTTGCTTTGGGCCGACCAAACGCTACTCCGTAACTAGGTAGTTATAAAGGTAGGTTTCGGGTTTGTCCAGAACCATGCTGCGAGACGTGGTCGAGCAAGATGGGATTTGCCCCTCCGACCAGGAGAGATATACTCTCGGCCCCTCATGTGATCCGACCAGGATAAGCATGGCCATGCGACAAGGATTATGAGATAATCTGGTTTGTGGTCGGCATCAATGGAAATAGAAAGAGGTCGGGCTAGCACAAGGATGACAAACTCGCCTTGAGCCCGACAACATATATCGTGTGGCAAAAGGAATGGAAGTATGATGTACAGGTTCGCCTAACCAGCTTCATAGTCTGTTTGGTGTTCGGCATGCCTTGCTAGAGGCCGCTTCCAACTGTGTAGTTCGGAGGTGATCTGAACTGCGACCAAGCCGTCTTGAACCTAAGGGGTCACGCGCTTAAGGGAAGGAACCTACGAGGTCAGATCCAAGGACACTGGTCGGATGTGGTCCGAGTTGTATTCGGATTGTGGCCGAGTATACTTATGGGATTTAGGGTCCGTGCAAGGCCCAAGTGTTGAGCCAGTGGAGGTGCCGCACACTCACGCGATTGATCGCTTCGGCGCTGTCACTAGGGTTTGCATGTGTTGCAAATAGACACCTCCACTCATCGCCGGTTGTGTGATCGGACCTAGCAGTCCACCGCACGACGTTCATCCTGCACGTGCGAATACCGTTAGAGGCAGTGCACTTGCGCTGCTCTGGCGAACCTATACGTGGGAACCGACTACCAGGTGTACGAGGGAGATCGGACGAGGAGGAGACGATCCACGCGGACGCGCTGCCCCAACTCTTCTTCCGCTCCACGGCACTTCATGTCTAGTGGTAATGAACTGTGATCCATCTCCCGTAGCATGTTCTTGGTTGTTCTGCTCGTAGGAAAATTTTAATTTGCAGTCGACGCACCCTACCGTAGAAACCAACAATTTTCATCCTTTCCCAAGATTGTGCAACATGCTCATGTTCAAGTTGCTTGAAATTCATGATCTGGGTTCTAAGGGAAATATTTTTTTGTACAGAAAATACTTAGTGATAAAAGCATCTTTGCACTTATTCCAAGAATCAATACTATTGCACGGCAAAGAAGAGAACCAAATTTTTGCAGAATCACACAAAGAAAATGGAAATAATTTCATCTTAACCACATAATTGTCCACATCTTTTTTCTTTTGCATATCGCATAATTCAACGAAGGTATTAAGATGGGACGCGGCATCCTCATTGGGAGTACCGGAAAATTGGTCTTTCATGACAAGATTCAGCAAAGCTATATTAATATCACAAGTCTCTGCACCAGTGGCGGGAGGAGCAAGTGGAGTGCCGATAAAATCATTGTTGTTGGTATTTGAGAAGTCACATAACTTGGTGTTCTCTTGAGTCATGATGACCACACAACAAGATTGCACTCAAAAACAGATCCGGCAAGAAAATGATGAACGGAAAAGAGGGGTAAATAAAACGACAATTTTTTGTGAAGTGGGGGAGACGAAAACGGGAGGCAAATGGCAAATAATGTAAATTGCAAGGAGATGAGATTTGTGATTAGGAACCTGATATATGTTGAAGATCCTCCCCGGCAACGACACTAGAAATTCCTTTTGATGTCGCTTGAAGCTACGCCAGTATTTCCCCAAAGAGGAAGGGATGAGGCAGCACAACGGCGGTAGGTATTTCCCTCAGATGTGAAACCAAGGTTGTCGAACCAGTAGGAGAACCAAGCAACACAACATAAACAACACCTGCACACAAATAACAACTTCTCGCAACCCGACGTGTTAAAGGGGTTGTCAATCCCTTTCTGGGTACGGCACCTTAAGATAGGCAAATATACGTGAGGTAAATTTGTAGTATATTGATAGATCGAACGCCAAATAAATAAATTGCAGCAAAGTATTTTGTTTTTTTTTGATTAATAGATCTGAGAATAAACGCAAAGGAAAATAGATCACAAAGGCAAATAATATGAGAAAGAGACCCAGGGCCGTAGGTTTCACTTGTGGTTTTCTCGAGAAAAATAGAAAATGGTGGGTGAACAATTTACTATTGGGAAATTGATAGAACTTCAAATACTCATGATGATATCCAGGCAATGATCATTACATTACATAGGCATCACGTCTAACATTAGTAGACCGACTCCTGCATGCATCTACTACTATTACTCCACACATCGACCGCTATCCAGCATCCATCTAGTGTATTAAGTTCATGGAGAAACGGACTAATGCAATAAGAACGATGACATGATGTAGACAAGATCTATCTATGTAGAGATAGACCCCATTGTTTTATCCTTAGTAGCAACATACATACGTGTCGGTTCCCCTTCTGTCACTGGGATCAAGCACCGTAAGATCGAACCCACTACAAAGCACCTCTTCCCATTACAAGATAAATGGATCCCCAAGTATCGGAGAAGAAATACGAGGCTATAAGCAATCATGCATAAAAAGATATCAAAGAAACTCAAATACTTTCATGGATATAAAAAGATAAATCCGATCATAAACTCAAAGTTCATCGATCCCAACAAACACACCACAAAAGAGTTACATCATATGGATCTACAAGAGACCATTGTATTGAGAATCAAGAGAGAGAGGAAGCCATCTAGCTACTAACTATGGACCCGAAGGTCTACAAAGCACTACTCACGCATCATCAGAGAGGCACCAATGGAGGTGGTGAACCCCATCCGAGAAGGTGTCTTGATTGGATCTGGTGGTTCTGGACTCAGCGGTGGCTGGATCAATATTTCGTCCACTCCCCTAGGGTTTTGGGAATATTGGGGTATTTACAGAGCAAAGAGGCGGTCTGGGGGGCACCCGAGGTGGGCACAACCCACACTGCAAAAAAAGACACTTCTGTGATGATGCGTGTTTGTCAGAGTAGGTCATGTTTTCTGTCATGCATGTACATCCATGACAATTTTATGACAGAATCAAGATAGTCATACCTGTGCTATCGTAGAAGTGTTCCATGACATTACCAAAATTATCATCACAGAAGTGTCCACTTCCATGACGATAATTCGTGTGTCACAGAAGTGCTTTCGTCAAGGGTGACCGACACATGGCATCCACCGTAACGAGTCGCCGTTAAGCTATCGAGTCTGGTTTTGGATCCAATAACCCGTTAACAGCTGGGACCAATGGGAAATTTCCACATGTAAAATTCTAATTGGCCAGAGGAAACACGTGTCAGCTCGTCAGTGGGTCAGGTAGGCGCCTATGATATGTCGACACATGCGACGGCCCACCACTCGCCCATTTAGCTTACAAAGGTCGGCATGTTTTACTTAGTCAAAAGTTAACGGGCTGACCCATGAAAAGCGAGTTAACGATCTCTTCGGAAATAGCTCATTTTGCGGCCTGGTAACTCACGACCCATTAGGTCCTACCCGAAATCGGCCCAACAACGTCATGTGGGCCGTCGAATATAACACCAGCCCGTTTCACTTTGGGCCATGTATGGCACACGATGTCTGTCGACCCATATGAGCCCTTCCTATCTTTAGGCCCATTAGAGGCCCACGGTGACTCTAGCCCATAATGAACAGTAAATTTCTTTGTACCCATTAACGGCCCATGATTCACACGGGCCGTTTCCAGCCCATGTTAGCTTTCAGCCTACTGATGGCCCATACGTTCTTGGCCTACTTTCCGGCCCTCAATTACTTCCGGCCCGTTACTGGCATGTTCCCCTAATGGGCCAAATTTGGCCCGTGGCAAGTGTCGGCCCATTTATGGCCTGTTAGCCGTTGCGCCTGTTTCCAGCCCGTCCTATATTCTGGACCATTAACGACCCATTATGCCTATGACAGAATTAAGCCTTTGCTGTCCTCCGGCCCGTCAATGGCCCGTTACCGTGCTAGGCCGATACCAATTACGCCCGTTAACGGCCCATGTTGACCCATTTATCTGACGGCCCGAGGCCCACCGATTCTACGGCCCTGTTGGAGGCCCATTTATCGACGGCCCATAGGAAGCCCATGGATCCTACAACCTGTAGGAGGCCCATGGATCCTACGGCCCGTAGGAGGCCCATGGATCATACGGCCCGTAGTAGGGTCAAGGTTACCACGATCCGTATATGGCCCATGGTTGTTGCGGCCACTAGCAAAGCAGGGAAAATGAAGACTAGGAGATAAATAAGCCCGAAACTAAAGCTAGGCTATTAAGGCGATTGCACAAATTACCTCCATTGGGCATCAAAGATCGCCACCTAGTGCAAATACAGGGAACACCGTACACTATACAAAAATGGCTTGCTGTTTTCTTCAGCCGGTGGCTGCATGTTAAGAACAATTTTTTTATCGCAACAAAACAAATTACAACTATAAAACAAAAGGAAGGTTGGCATAAAAGTTAATAGTCTGGCAGATAAATGCACCACCAGAAGTTCAGAAGCTCGGTTCATTTGACCTGACTGTTACGTTTTCATGATGTATTGTCTGATGGAGCACCATAACCTTCGCCTTAATTTCTCCTAGGCTCCTGGACAACATAGCAAATGTCTGATAGTCTCATTTCAAAACCATGCATATCTTGATGACATCGAACAATGTCTGTCCTTGTTTCACAATGGGTCTCTGTTAGGGAATGGACTTGTGTCTAGTGCGCAGATATAACATTGTTTTGATCTTTCATATCTTGATCATGAGGTAGTTTCGACGAGATTGCTGTAACACCCCGGATGCAACCTACCATATTTGTATTCCAACTCTTGCCATTTCCGGCACTAAGTTATGTTATTTCCTTGTTGTCGGGTTTTTTGTCTTCATGTGCTTTTGTCCTTGTCGTGCATCTCATATAATGCCATCATGTGCATTGCATTTGCATACGTGTTCGTCTCATGCATCCGAGCATTTTCCCCGTTGTCTGTTTTGCATTCGGGCGCTCCTATGTCCTCCGGTGTCCCTTTCTACCTCTTTTCATGTGTGGGTATTAAACATTCTCGGATTGGACTGAGACTTGCCAAGCGGCCTTGGTTTACTACCGGTAGACCGCCTGTCAAGTTTCGCACCATTTGGGCTTCGTTTGATACTCCAACGGTTAACCGAGGGACCGAAAAGGCCTCGTGTGTGTTGCAGCCCAACACCCCTCCAAACTGGCCCAAAACCCATCTAAACCCCCTCCATCACCTAGGCCGTTCGATCATGATCGCGTGACCGCAAACCGCACCTCATTTGGAGCCCCCTAGCTCCCTCTACCTCTATATAAAGGCCACTCCCTGAAATTTTCGGGCAAACCCTAGCCCATCTCCCTCCTCCCGCAACCGGACACGTCCACCGGACGTCCGGACGCGTCCGCTGCCGCCCTCGTCCAATAGGGATGCGCCACGTTGCCTAGGGCCGAGCCCCACTTCGCCTCCGCCGCGCGGGCCCGCCAGGCCCAGCTCGGGCCCTCCCGCCGCCGACCGGGCCTGAGGCCATCGCCTCTCCTCCGCCCGGGGCTAGCGCCTCTCCTCCCCGCGCTGGCGAGCTTCGCCACCGGGCCGCCCCGCTCTGGCGACCTTGCCCCCGAGCCACCGGAGCCACTCGCCGACAACGCCGCCTCGACCATCGCCGCCCCGCCTCGCTGCGCCGACCATTGCCGCCCGGCGCCGCACCGCCCCGGCTTCCTCTCCTTCCCCGGTGACCCCGAGCTCGACCCCAACTCCAGTGAACAGCTCCGGCACTGACAAACCTTGGGAGGCGCGCTGCTACAGTGACCCGGCCGGATCCAGATCTGGATTTGAGCTCGGTTGACTTTTGCCCTGAAACCCTAATTATTTTGCATACTTTGACATTCCATATCTCTACACTCGT
The DNA here is from genome assembly GCF_018294505.1 of Triticum aestivum. NCBI lineage: Eukaryota > Viridiplantae > Streptophyta > Magnoliopsida > Poales > Poaceae > Triticum > Triticum aestivum. The sequence goes on along the minus strand of NC_057803.1, from coordinate 288,219,135 downwards.
TGCTCCGATTCGTGCGTGTATCATATCGAAATGTTCGTCTTGACGAGTACTTCATTTCATCTCACTGCATCATGTTCATTTGATCTCATCTTGATACCCTAAATGATGTTGGAAGAGGGCTATGTGATGTTAGTTTCAGATTCTTATCAGGTTTTGCACTTTTGTCATTTTTGCCATGATTAATGTGTGCATCCTATAATCTTGAGCTCTACACGAGTTTTGAAGTATGCCATGCCATCTTTACAGGGGTGTATGTCATGTATTTTTGTGATCTCTATGGTGACTAGCACAAGCATGCAAAGTAGCTTACTTAATGTTGCTGATTTCAGGGACTTAGAAATATTCTAAGTCTCTGCCCTGTCATTATTTTTATGCCATGTGTTCATGTTGCTACCAAGTGATCCGTGCATCTTTTGAGCATGATCACTAAGGATGTTTTGTAGATATTGTGGTGCTCTATCCATCCATATCTTTGTTTGTATTTATGGAGCACCCTAGCTTGAGTCAATCGAGCTCTACTTTTGCTATAAAATGTTCCTGGCAGGTTGTTAACATGTTTAGCAATTTTGCCGAGCTTGTTGTAGTTGATCCGTGCATTCTATGATGTTGATCTTGCCATGTTTAGCTTCTATGCCATGTCTACTTGCTGAGCGTATGCTTAGTTTAACATGCAATGCCTTGTGGGGAGTGCATCGAGGTCGTAAACATGCCTACTTAATATCTGTTTTGCCATGTTCCAGTTTTTCACTAAGTCTAAATCTGTTAACGATAATTGCTATGTTCACATGGTTGCCATTATATTTTCTGATCCCTTTTGGCTTATGGTTAGTAAGGGACTTTTGTTGCATGCTTTGAGTAGCTTCATGCCATGCCTTGCTTTGCCATGATATGTTCCTATAGCATGTTGTTACCTTGCTCTAAACATTGCTTCCTGATGTTAAATTCCTGACTGGATGTAAATTTCACGAAGTCTGTAACCTGATATCTTTTGCACTTTTTCCATGCTTGTTTGAGACTGTTAATGAGAGAATTAGCCGTAGCTCAGTGTTCATCTTTTGTCAAGCATCTTGAGTGGATCCCTGCCATGTATTTTGTTGTCATGTTGGAGTGCTTTATCATGTTGTTCTTGATGCATTTAGATGGTCTCGTGCTGTTAATCACAGATCGGTGCCATATTTGTTTTGCTTGTCATTTCCAAACCGTGCATCCGATTCCGATGATCTTTATATCGATTTCGACAGAAATCAACTCCTCTTTCCAGTGGAACTCTTGGCTTTCCAAGTTGAGGCCAGGTTCAATCATTTCTTTCTGAATCATGCATATGCATCACATATCGCATCCCGCATATCCTGACATGTTTTACATCATGTTGTTTGTGCATTGCACGTGGTTGATTGTTCTCCCTTTTGCTTGTGTTTCTTGATTTGGGTAGAGTGGGGAGACAAGTACGTGATCGAGGAGCCCGTTGAGTATGTTTACGAGGATCAAGTCAACTCGGAGAACTTTGCAGGCAAGATGACCATACCCTAGAAATCACTTCTATCTTTGCTTGCTAGATGCTCGCTCTCTTGCTATGCCTATGCTACGATACCTACCACTTGCTTATCATGCCTCCCATATTGCCATGTCAAACCTCTAACCCACCTTGTCCTAGCAAACCGTTGTTTGGCTATGTTACCGCTTTGCTCAGCCCCTCTTATAGCGTTGCTAGTTGTAGGTGAAGATTGGAGTTTGTTCCTTGTTGGAACATGTTTATTGTTGGGGTATCATTATTATATCTTGTCTATTTTAATGCACCTATATACTTGGTAAAGGGTGGAAGGCTCAGCCTTATGTCTTGTGTTTTGTTCAGTCTTGCTGCCCTAGTTTCCGTCATACCGGTGTTATGTTCCTTAATTTTGCGTACCTTACACGGTTGGGTTATAATGGGAACCCCTTGACAATTGGCCTTGAATAAAACTCCTCCAGCAATGCCCAACCTTGGTTTTACCATTTTCCACCTAGCCTCTTTTTCCCTTCGGTTTCCGGAGCCCGAGGGTCATCTTTATTTAAACCCCCCTGGGCCAGTGCTCCTCTGAGTGTCGGTCTGACCGAGTAGACTGCGGGGCCACCTCGGGGCAACTTGAGGGTTGGTTTTACTCGTAGGATGTCTCATCTGAGTGTGCCCTGAGAACAAGATATGTGCAGCTCCTATCGTGATTTGTCGGCAAATTCGGGCGGCTTTGCTGGTTTAGTTTTACCATTGTCGAGATGTCTTGTAACTGGGATTCCGAGTCTGATCGGATTGTCTTGGGAGAAGGAATATCATTCGTTGGCCGTGAGAGCTTGTGATGGGCTAAGTTGGGACACCCCTGCAGGGTTTTGATCTTTCGAAAGCCGTGCCCGTGGTTATGGGCAGATGGGAATTTTTTAATGTCCGGTTTTAGAAAACCTTAACCTAAGCTTAATTAAAATGAATCAACTGAGTGTGTGGCCGTGATGGTCTCTGTTCGGCGGAGTCCGGGAAGAGAACACGGTCTCGTGTTATGCTTGATCGTAAGTTGTTATAGGATCACTTCTTGGTCATAGTTCTTCGACCGTGCCTTTGCCTTCTCTTCTCGCTCTCTTTTGCGTATGTTAGCCACCATTTATGCTAGTCGCTTGCTGCAGCTCCACATCATACCTTTTACCCTTCCTATAAGCTTAAATAGTCTTGATCGCGAGGGTGTGAGATTGCTGAGTCCCCATGACTCACAGATTACTTCCAAAACCAGATGCAGGGACCGATGATACTATTCTAGGATATTCAACTGAGCTCAAGTGGGAGTTCGATGAGGACTCAGGACGATACTATGTGTCTTTCCCAGATGAACAGTAGTGGTGCCTAGTTGGGGCGATCGGGACTACGTTGCATTTGGGGTTTATCTTTATTTTGGTTCCATAGTCGAACCTTGAGTGTATTTGGATGAATGTAATGTTATTTATGCTATTTGTGTGATGTGGCGAGTCTAAGACAACTATGTATCCTTTTCCCTTATTGTATTACATGGGTTGTTGTGAAGATTACCTCACTTGCGACATTGCTCTCAATGCGGTTATGCCTCTAAGTCGTGCTTCGACACGTGGGAGATATAGCCGCATCGAGGGCATTACAATTGCCTTAACAACTAACCCAGTATTACGAAGGAATGTGCTTTTGGTAGTGTTAGTGGACAGGTACTGACCCACTGCATCAAGAGCTGACATTGCGGTTATAGTTGCCTCGCCACCTTGAGAAGGTGGCGGTTCCACCATTTTTTCCATAGCTTGCTGAAAAGTTGAGTTTTTACATTAGTAGTACCAGAACTGAAGATATTAAGGAGGCAGCAAAACCAAACAAAATAGCTTTGGTCTATATACAGAACTTATTCTAGTGAACCCATGTAAAATATTTGTTGTATTTTACTGCAAAGTACATAATAAAACCAGGTTCCAAACATATGACCATGTACCATGGCTAATGTATTGTCTATTTCTTCACATTGTATTGACAACTAAGGATAAAGAGACAAAGTTTATAATACGGTAAGCATAGTATGACATCATTCATATCACAAAAAAATTGAGAATAGACAAACAGGCAATTGTAACGTTGTGTGGGCAAGTCCAGCACGGAACTACATTACAGGTCAAGATCAAAGGAACATCACTCCTCTCTTTTAAACCTTGAAAGGTGCAATTATACGCTAAGACAATTGTGTATAAAATTGAAAAGAGTAATAGACATTGGCTGCAAACCATGCAGTTCAAGGCACGAGTCATATTAAGTAGTAGTTAAAAGGCATGAGGATTAAGGACTTACAACAGCGGCTTTGACTGGTGTAGTCATGCCCTTCGTCTTGCTAGTGTGACAGTCCTTAAAGATTTCCACAACATTTGGTTCAGGTACTTATTTGGTACTTGCGGGCTTTCCTCTGCATTTGTAACAAGACAATATAGATCTGATAATATGGTAGAGTGAAAAGAGTTAAACAGCAGCTAATTACAAGAGCCTCGCAATGTGCAATATAGCTACGAGATCCCGTCGTCTGTTGGAATTTCACTTTCGTACAGTTGGCCTTGTTCTTTGAATAGTCCACCTACAAGACATAGATTTGTGTGGCACATTTATAAATAGGATTTCAACATGTGATCTTATCACATATATATAATGTACCTGATACTTTGGATCAGACGAGTGCTTAACGAGGCCTCTCTAGTCTTCATCCAATATATTTTCCACTGGTTATGTTAGTGCAAGTTCACTGTTAGCCTTGCCTTCAAAGTGAGTTTTCCTCAAGTTATACCGATATTGTCATAGAGTAGACTTGAAATCATGGGTGTAAGCTTGTCTGGTTGCATCATCTTGGCTATCTAACTTGAACCTCATCTTTTGAAAATTATGGGAGTCTCATTATCAGCAACCTAGAAAGTATGGGACAGAGCAAGACGATATTACTAGTTCCCATACATAACCATACTTACAGATAGATGGTCAAGGAAGGTGTTGAACTGGGTTTCGTCTTTGTCATTCCTGAACTGAAGCCATGTTGGGAGGATATGTACATGACACCTAACAGCAACCGCTGCTTCTAATACTAACTTGGCTAACTCTGTAGCATCACGTGGCCTTTTTAAACCTGCCTCAACACGGATCTCCATTCTTGCTCCTCTACATTTAGTTAACCTATCGAGCATTATCCCTGATGTTTGTTTCCTCTTGCGCCTAGGTGCTAGTCCAACAACGAACATAGAAAGTGTTAGTGAACATCAAACTGTGAGACTACATATAAAGAAGCTTGCAACAGTAACTTGACTCCAGCAACTACCTTCTTCTAGTTGAAGCTCACAAAGTTCATCTGATCTTGCCAACTCATCTTGTGTCAAGAGTTCTTCGGAATTAGTGTCAGGTGGCAAAGGATCTTGGGAATGTGCTGCTAGCTGAGTTTACCAACGATTAAATCGTGCAACTGGTGGTATGGTGGAAGGTGTTGCAACAACTAGGGTTGTCTCTGCTAGTTTGGTGGAAGCTATTTGTTTCTGTTTGGCTTGTTCTACAGCTCGTGTAGCACCGGATACCCTGTTTGTACAATTTTTTGCTGGACTTTGACCTTCTATTGCACCATTAGTACCAGCAGAATCTGCAGGATTCTTCCGCTTCCCGTTGCCTGTCAATCCGTGTTGCTTCCTCTTTCTCTGTGCCATGTTAAGTCAAGCCAACAGGAACGAATAACAATTTAGTTCTTCAGAACAAATTGATGTGTGATACAGAGGAACTGAACTTTGATGTTAGATAATCACATGATAGGAGGATGTAATATGTATGAAAAATAGGACGACATGAGATAACCAGAACTATGATGTGTAAACCAAGCAGAAGAAATTTCACTAAATTAGAAGCGATGCAATGGAAGGTAGACACCATATAAAAGATGCTACAAATATCACTCTGCCAAGTTAACAGTGTCTCATCATAAATGGCGTTTAAACAAATGTGAAGCAGTACAAGAAATAAATCATATGCAAGATGCAAATAGCATCACACTACCAAGTTAAAGGTCTCTCATCATTAGTGCCATTGCATATTCACAACATTTCATATTCAGAGCTTATGATGTGTAAACTAAGGAGAAGGCATTTCAATAAATTAGAAGCAATGAAAGATAGACACCATATGCAAGATGGAGCAAATATCACTCTACCAAGTTAAAACTGTCTCGTCATAAGTACCATTTCAACAAATTAGAAGTAGTACAAGCTAGAAAAGAATGTGAGATGTAACCTATATCACACTCCCAAGTCAAATGTGTCTTATGATAAGTGATTGTTTTAGGTTACAGAACAGTACTACTTTGATGTAAGAACATGGTGTGATAGACAGATATTGTATGTTCGAGAAACAGGAACACGTGTATTATTCACAAGTATAATGTGTAAAGTAAGCAGATGGAATTCAACAAAAATTTAAGCAATACAAGCTAGACATTGTACATAATATGCAACCACATATAACAGTGCCAAGTTAGAGGGAGCACCTGTGATGGTGCACTAGGGGAAACGTGCTCATCATCAACACAGCTACCTTGAGTGTCTATGCATGTGTTGTCTTGGCAATCAACTTCGGGGGATGGAGGAGTAGAATCTGTAGAGGCCCTCAGTTTGGAAGGAGCACCTTTATCCGATGCCTTGCTAACTTCCTTCTGCTTTATTGATTTTGAATTGTTAAGTAAAACTGACAAGAAAAAGCAATAAAATTCACTCTTCAGAACTCATTCGTGCATGATACTGACAATCACTACTTTGATGTAAGGCAAACACATGATATCAGGATGGAATATGTATGAAAAAAGGACAGCATGGCATATTCACAATTGTTTGTGTAAACTAAGCAGAAACCATTTCAACAAATTAGAAGCAATGCAAGCTAGACACCACATGAAAGATGCAACCAATATGACTCTGCCAAGTTAAAAGCATCCCATCATAAATGGCATTTCAACAAATTAGAAGCAGTGCATGCTATAAATCGTATGAAAGATGGAACAAATATCACACTGCATATACTAAAGGTGTCTCGTCATATTGATTGTTGTGGGACACAAAAAAACAATAGTTTTATTTAAGGACATGCTTAATAGACAGATGTACTATGTACTAAAACAGGAAGGCATGTCACATTAACAGGTATAATGTATAAACTAAGCAGAATAGCACATGCAATTTAACCAGATTGGAGGAATTACAATCTAGACACCATATGCAACATGCAACCACATATCACACTGCCAAGTTAGAGCAAACACCTGCAATGCTAGTGTAGGGGAAATGCGGTAATCAACTATAGAACTACGTTCAGTATCTTCATCTAGCCTAGCTGTTTCTTGAGAATCATGTCGGGAGGCTGACGCTGCATTCTTTAAATGAGGATCTTTACTCATAGTAGCCCACTGGCCTGACTGCCTCATCATAAGTGATTGATGAGGGATACACAAGAACATTAGCTTGATGTAAGAACATGGTTAATAGATAAATATACTAGTATGTACCAAAAACAGGAAGGCATGCCATATTCAAAGGTATAATGTGTAAGCTAAGCAGATGCAATTTAACCAAATTGGAAGCAATACAAGCTAGACATTCGGCTGGAGTGGTGAGCATGATCATCTAGGACCTGAGAGCTTGGTGGGAGGTGGGCTGCTTCGCCACCATCGTGTCTTTTTAGTTGGCTTCTAGGTGATGCCTGCCTGTGTTGGGCTTGTCACTGGCTCGGTCTAGTGCCCAGACTAGCTATTTGTCTTCTGGTGCTCACACGATGGTGGTTCATGTAAAAATATCTTTCCTTACCTTAATAAAGACTGACTTCGGCCTTTCAAATACAAGCTAGACACCATATGCAACATGCAACCACATATGGCACCGTGAAGTTAAAGCAAGCACCTGGGATGGTGGTTCATTGCGAGCAAGGTCATCAACTCTAGAGCTATGTTTACCGTCTCCATCTGCTGACATTGCACCTATTATAAGGTTGAAAGATGTCTAGCCTATCCGCATACGACGATGGAGCGACTTCTCTCTTTTCTTTTTTTCTTCTCTCATAGCAGCAGAGTCTGAAATACCTTGCATAAAAACACAATAGTGAGAGTATGGCTGAAGTGTGTGCAGAACTAGTGCACTGTAAAATTAGCAGATAGTAGGTGGCTAAAAATAAATCATAGGAGACATATGATAGCTCTATAACATTGCATGACAAACAAAATTAGATTCTACTCCATATGATTTTGTAATATATGAGCATAGGAAATGCAGGTACTCCTCCAGCACACCACCACATGTGGTCCTATCAAGATAACAGTCGACTGAAAATAAATAGGTCAGTCGATTTTTTTATGAACCGTCCGATCTATACGGGACGGGCAGATTGCCTTCATCTACCTCCCGCTGGTCACTGTTGACGATCTTTCTTGAACCGCCAGCGACCACAGGCCCAGTCCCCTGCCTCCGCCGCCTCACCCTCCCCTCGACCTCACACCACCGTCGTGCTTGGTAGCGCCCCCAGGCCATCCCTTTAACTCCGGCCGACCTCCAGATCGGGCACCAACAGCTCTAGGCCCCACATGCCCCTAATATAAACACCGAGGCGCTGCTTCCCTGGCATAATAGGCGGACTAGCGCCTGTTACGCTGGGGAATGCTTCCGTTAATTGGGAATCAACTGACCAGGAATTGAAATCCAGGGGGCGATGGACCTCTAGCTAAGGTGAAATATTATATGACGAGAAACCTTGTGCATCACGAGTTACTAGGAACATCTAGTATCAAGAAGAAGCGGTCAACTAGTGTCTTCTGTGGGATGAATACCATGCAGGCAAACACGTAAGATTTGCACGAATAAGGGAAGAGGAGTACCATTTTCCGGTTGCAAGTGTGGTCGCCTCGATATGTTGCACTGATCTTCTTATTTTTGCATGGGAAACTGAAGTTTTGGAGGAGGGTGCAGGCTTGGACGAACCCATGGCAAAATTCTTGACTGTGTTGCCGTGGCTATATGTCGGCGGAGGGGAAGCAGATCCGAGGCGGCGAAGGACGGCGTAGCAGGAATAGCTCCGTTGCGGTGGACGGTGTCGAACTTGGAGCGGTAGCGGTAAGGCGCAAGACGGCGTGGTTGAACTGGCTCGGGTACGGACGGCTTGGCCTCGGCTTCAACTACTAGCCTTGGAGGGCGTTGCGGTTGACGTTGCGGTGGATGATGACGTCGGGGTATCGGCTCCGGCGTCATGGAGGAGGGCGGCAGTTGATGGGTGGGATGGGGTGGCGGACGGAGGACGCCGGGGTTTCGCGGCTGGTGGAGCGGTAGTTCTGGCACCCACGGAGTACGAATCATGAATCGGACGGGGGGAGCTAAGGGAGAACCATGTTTCGGTCCGGGACGCGCTTGTTTTTGGCTTTTTTGAATAGATGGGACGTGCTGGTTTGAAATTTGGGGAAAGTACAAACTTTGCCCCCCTCTTATATTTCGGACCAACTACGGGTCGGGGGTAGGATGGTAATCCTAGGTGTCCCAAATAGTGTGCGGGAGCGATTTCGGCCGCGCGCATGTGTCGGTGTACAAAAGTAGGGGCTCTTATTTTAACCCATTTACTTGTGAACGGGCAGTCAGAGCCGCGCGCCACGGCCATACTTAGTAGGGAAGAGGAGGGGAGCCGGAGAGAAACCGAAGCATAAGGCAAACAATGCAAAGCCAAGGCGAGAAACACTGAAGAACAAAGGAGCAAGGTGGACTCCCCCGGCAAGACCCTTGCCGAGGCGACCTCCGCAGCCCCGGCAAGAGCCTTGTCAGGGCAACTTGCCCAACACCAGCACACAGCGAGCCACCCTTGAGCCCACAGGCTCCAACCCAACCAACTACATTGGAAACAAGGCTCGGGAGGCGCCTCTGTGGTGGCATGCAAATCTTCATCAAGATCATAAACATGTGAGATCAGATGAGGACCAGAAGACGGCGATCCTCGGCAGGATCCTAGCCCAGGAAATCCACAAGACCCTCGGCAAGACCCTTGCCGGGGACGACTGCAACGCCACGGCAAGACCCTTGCCGGGCCCCCGGCAAGACCCTTGCCGAGGGCATCAGCAGGGCCATAGCCAGGCCCGTGCCAGCCAAGACTCCACCACCGTCCCCAAGCAGCTGCTAGCTCAACCAGCTGGGCAGGCACCAGCGTGGCGACGGGCGGCCTCTACACCGACTTAGCAAGAACCTACGTGGCGGCATGCGACCCTTCATGAAGGCTCCAGCCCAGCAGCCAGCCAACGTGGCACCGTGATGCCTCATCAGCTCGGACGCGTGTCGTGGCCAGGCGAGGCGGCGACGGCTGGGACGTGCTTCTCTCGCATCCCCGATAAAGCAAGGGGGCACGTCGGCAGCGAATTAAATGCATTTGTCCGACGGTCCTAGAGGATAGGCTTATCGACTGTAGACCTTTCCACCTCCTGTGTGCCACTGTGGCAACCCCTTTTTCCTATAAAAGGAGGCTTGAGGCGACTAGGAGAGGGATTCGGCTCTTTTGGGCAAGTTGCACCCCGTAGCTAGCTCAAGGACACAAGAACACTCAAAGACATCCACCAAAGCAGGACTAGGGTATTACGCATCTTCGCGGCCCGAACCTGGGTAAACGATCCGTGTGCTTCTTGTCAGACCCGCTCTTTGCACAACCTCGCGTTCGCGAACCGTAGAAGGGATCCCAGTGACCCCATAGGTGTTGTTTCCACCGACATCCTTGGCGCGCCAGGTAGGGGGCGCAGTTGTGAAAACTCGGTCTGGCAGTCAGCCTAGCGGTTCTTTATCGTCATGGCTCCCAAGAAGAAGGCGAACATGGCGGTTGGTTCGCCGGGAGCCGGATGGCCCGTACCAGTGCGGGCGAGCAGCAGGCCAGTCACGGACAGGACCCGCGGCGCGGCCCGCGAGCACCAACATCGCTCTGGCAGTCAGAGCCTCGCGAGCGGCGTCATTCGTGCGGAAGGAAATGGGTCGCACGCCGTAAAATCCAGAGACGGAGCTAGGCCAACCGCAGGCGGTGCGGGACCCTCCGGGGGCGTCGCCGTGCCGCCCACGGGCGGTGCGGCGACCTCCAAGACGCCCTCCCCGACGCCCACATCGCGCTCTTCCCAGGTTGTGCGCGACAAGCAGGGTCACCACGCCGATGACCCTGGACACTGCCGTGGGAAGAGTCATGTGCGTCATTTAAGGGACGAATGAGGCTAGCATGCCCGCCGAAGTGCTGGTGAAAATGGCACACAGCTGCCGGGCCGTCACAGAGCTCCTTCTAACGTGGTTAGAAGTCGAAGCACGCCACGGTCCACGCCAGCAGAAGCTTTGGCGCGCGCGCAACTGCTCCTCGACTTCCCTCCTGCTGCGAAGAAGCTCGATGAGTGGAGAGCCACTATCCGGAGCCTCGTCGGCGCCGCCAACAAAGACGAGCCACGGCCGGCGGGGCCCTCAGGACGACGCTCCTTTGAACCACTGCACGCTAGCGGTGGAGGGACCGGAGGTGCCGCGGCCACGGTGCACTCTCCTCCTCCATGCCAGCCACTGCGGATGTCTGTCTGTCGTGATGACGCTTGTGATAACATTTCCATAGAGTCGTCCGACCCACGGACCCACCGCGACCAACGCCAGGTTCTTCAGGAGCGAGCCCATGAAGACGCTCGAACCACCATCAAGCACCGGCGCGACACACGCCACCAGTCAGATAGGCGGGCGAGGCCCGCCATGGACCGCCCAGCGCCGGGAGGCTTCGGCGGCCTACCTTACGAGGTGGGTTGCCCCGCCATTACCCGTGAGCTGCGGCAGTTCCAGTGGCCGTCCCACCGCACGTTCAAGCCCGATGTTGGCGAGAAGTACAATGGCAAGAGTCACCCGTCGGAGTTCCTCAGCATCTACACCATCGTGATGCAAGCCGCTGGGGCTCGCGACGATAAGGTGCTTGCCAATTACTTCCCGTTGGCCCTGAAACATAATGTCATGTCTTGGTTGATGCACTTGCCGGCGGATTCCATTTCTTCTTGGTCGGACATGTGTCATGATTTCCTTGGTGCCTTCACTGGAGGCCACCAAGCTCATGGCCAGGAGAGTGATTTGCATATCATTCCCCAGAAGGAAGGTGAAAACCTGCGGAAGTACATACAGAGGTTCAGCTGAGTGCAATACAACATCCCAGATGTTCACCCTGGCACCGTGATCAGCGCATTCCATCAGAATGCGCACAACCGCAAGATGCGTGAAGAGCTGGCAATGAACAAGGTCAATGATGTGGCCGAGCTTTACATTCTGGCTGATAGATGCGCTCAGGCAGAAGAGGGGAGGAAGTACCCCGGCGAAGACACCGGCGCGGAAACCGACTCTACCGATGAAGACACCGCCGCCTCGACGAAGAAGGGGCGTCGCAACAGGAAGCGCAAGGGCAAGACCGTGCTTGCCGCCGAGGGATCCGATGACACCGACGCCGCCAAGAAGGCCAAGGCAGACGACACCGGCAAGGAGATTGCCGGGTGAGCCGCTTGCCGGGCCTTGGCGGCTGCTGACAAGCCAGGGGGCTCTGACAAGCAGTACTACAAGATCCACCACACCAAAGGCCACGACCTCCAGAACTGCCGACAAGTCGAGCTGCTTGCTGAAAAGCAAAAAGCCGAGTATGAGAGGCGGGACAAGGTGAAGGGCCAAGATGGTGTTGAACGATCCGGCAAGAAGCATGGCGGCCAAGGAGGTCGACGTGGCAAGGATAACCAGCAAGAGAGGCACGCTCAGGGCCACGACAAGAAGCAGTAAGACGATGATCATGACGAGGACGATGAGTCTAGCGAGCATGAGTTCTAGAAGGCTACGGAGGCCATGTGCGTCAATGGTGGCGCCTCACTACATACTTCTCATCGCCAGCTCAAACAATGGGTGCCTGAGATAACAGCAGCGGAGCCCTCGTTCGATGCTCAGAAGCCACTGAAGTGGTCCAGCACGCCCCTCATCTTTGACGCCAAGGACCACCCTGACCGCACAACTGCGGTCGGGTGTTTTCCATTGTTGGTCTCACCAACGATACGCAACCTCAAGGTGAACAAGATGCTGGTTGACGGCGGGGCCAGTCTAAACTTGATCTCACCCGTTGTGATCAAAAGGCTACAAATCCCTGATGGTGACCTCGAGGAAACGGGGATGTTTCAAGGGGTCAACCCGGGAAGGAGCCAGCTGAAGGGGAAGGTCACATTGCCTGTGACGTTTGGAGGCGACTTGAACTACATGACGGAGATGGTTGTCTTTGATGTAGCCGTGATCCCCCTGTCCTCCAATGGGATCCTCGCCCGACACTAGCCAAGTTCATGGCGGCGTCACACTATGTCGGCGTTCTGGGAATGGGGGTCCCCAGACTTGCCTGCCTGCGGCCTCCGGCGTGGCTCAAAGGGGGCCCAGCACGGCCCGTCTTCATCAACACCGACCCAAGACCCTCGCGAGGGGCCAAGCCTCACGGGGCGGACGACACGGAGCTTCCTCAGGCACGACCTCATCAGGCTGGCTCGCGAGGAGGCGGAGAGATCAAGGCGGGGTACCTCATGAGGTGCCCGTGATGCAAGCCATGACGACCAAGGGCGCCGGGCGGGCGCCAGCCCGCGTAGTGTCCTCCATTCCTCTTTGGTGCAAAGGGAGCAAGCGCAGGCGAGAGCATCAAGCAAAGGCACCCGTTTCGGTGCAACGAGACCAAGACCAGTCCAATGGCAGGGAGGAAGTCATTGTGGAGCCCAAGCCAGCGTCACCACCAGAGTCTTTGGCAGGCGAGGACCAACTTTAGTCAGGATAAGTGTACCAGATGTTCCCCTTCAAAATGGCCAATTGTTGGCGCCCTTCCCGCTCAATATTTGGGGAAGAGGCCCAGGGCCTTTGCCTATAAATAGGACTAGCCACCCACAGGGTAGAGGGATGGAGAATGGGCCAACCCAGAAACTAGCTAGGATCGTAATCGAGAAGAGAGAGAGAGAGAAGGGTGACTGAACTCCCCCTAGCAGTTCATCCCCCCAACCAAGAACAGACCCTCGCGAGGTTGTTCTTCCTTGTATTGCTCATCATCATCAGCCCAAGAGGCAATCCACCACACCACACACTTGAGTAGGGTATTACACCACAACGGTGGCCCGAACCAGTATAAACCCTGTGTCTCTTGTGCTGTTCTTTCCATAGCTTAGATCTTAGCGAGGTGGAGGGGTGCAGGTAGGTAGAAGGCGAAATCTCCGCACGCACCCCAGTGTTCGAACCTCAAGGGTCTGCCGGAACCCGAAATCCAACATTGGGCACGCCAGGTAGGGGTGCGCCGGAATTCGTCTTCCACCACCCCGTTCTCCTCCGACCATCGCGTCCATGTCTGACCCTCGTTGGGCCCGCGCCGAGCGTCGGGCCGCTCTCGCTTCCCGCGTCGCCCGGACGCCTCCTGTCGGCGGGCGTCCTCGCCGTTCCCCGTCACTTGCCGTCAACGCCGCCACCGGCCCGGCGGGGGACGAGCGGCAAGCATCGTCTCAGCATCCGTCCGTGCGGCAAGACGGCCGCACCGCTACTCCCTCGCTCAGCCTAGCTGGTTCTTCGTCCCGCGCGCTCCGCGCACCCATGGAGGCTCGAGCTGCGCTCATCGCGGTAAACGAGCTCCTGCGCTACTGTCCCGTCGACGACGTCTACAAAGAATGGCTCGACCGCGTCGCCGAGCTCGTCCGTGCCGCAGGGGGCTCCCCTGCGCCGTCCGTTCCGCTGCACCGCACCCCGCCCCGCGCGGGCGACGAAGCTCCGGCGGCGCCCCGGCCGCCTCCTCCTCAAGAAGGCGCCATGGATCCGAGGCACGTGGCCCCTGGGCAGAACCCGCTCCGTCAGGTGCCAGCGCGGCAAGAGCAGAGCTGCCAAGAAGTCCCTCGCCCGCAAGAAGCTGCCCGGGCGCTCCCTGCTCCAGCACGTCACGACCATGCTCCCGCTCCCGCGCGTCAAGACCCCATGCTGTTCCCAACTGCAGCGCGTGGGGACATGCAAGACCAATCTCTCCGTCACCCAAGGCCTCCCGTGGCCACAGCAGGCTGCCGCGCCTTCACCACCGAGCTACGCAGGATCGCGTGGCCCGACAAGTTCAAGCCAGACCTGCCTCCTCGTTACGACGGCACGGCCGACCCTGTGGAGTTCCTCCAGCTCTATGAGCTGGGCATCGAAGCTGCCAACGGAGACAAGAAGGTCATGGCGAACTGGTTTCCCATGGTGCTCAAGGACGGGGCCCGCACCTGGCTCCTCAACCTGGCCCCAGGCACGATCTCCTCCTGGGACGAGATGCGCACCCGCTTCATCGCCAACTTCCAAGGTACTCGCGACCGGCCACCCGCCGTGAGCGATATGCGCCGCATCAAGCAACAACCAGGAGAGACCCTGCAGAAGTACATCCAGCGCTTCAACAACGTACGCCTCAAGATTCCCAAGGTAACCGAGGAGGCCATCATCTCAGCCTTCTCCGACGGCGTGCGCGATGTCAAGATGAAGGAGGAGCTAGCGATGCATGAAGACCTGTGCACTTCCTTGGAGTTGTTCAACTTGGCAACCAAGTACGCCAGGGCTGAGGAAGGGTGTCTCTCCCTCCTCGAGCTGCCTGCCGCAGACCCAGAAGAGAAGAAGCCCAAGGCCAAGGATGTGAAGCGCAAGGGGGCTGCCGTGCTTGCGGCAGAACCAGACACCAAGCGGGGCAGAGATCAGCCCGAACCTCCCAAGGGCAGTCGATACTGTGTGTACCACGACCTCCACATCCACAACACCAACGAGTGTCAAGAGCTCTGAGCCGTGCGAGAAGGAAGGATCGGCCGTCGCCCCGACCGAGGTGACTGGGGCTACGGTCGAGGAGGAGTAAGGAACGCAGGACGCTGGGAAGACCGCTGCCCGCGCCAGGGGTGGTGCGATCGACCTCGTGAGGATCGCTGGCAAGACCCGCCTCGCGAGGGAGACTGGAGGGATCAGCCTCGCGAGGATCGCCCGCAAGGCAACGCAGGCCTCCCTCCGTTGCCACCGCAGCCAAGGAGAAACAAGGACCGCCATCAGGACGGGGGGCTGGGGGCTTCCAGGAGCCACGCGCGATTGCCTGCATCCTGGGCGGGGCTCAAGCCCCAGCCTCTCAATGCATCTTCAAGCAGTTCGCCCGCGAAGTGAATGCAGTCCTCCCCAAGATGGAAGCCACGCACCCTCTCAGGTGGTCGGCGTGCGCCATCACGTTCAGCTCAGCAGATCAGCTCAAGTGTGCAGCCACAGCCGGAGTCCTCCTGATGCTTTGTTCCCCAATCATCAGCAACGTGGTGGTCACCAGGACCCTCATCGACGGCGGGGCAGGGATCAACGTCCTATCCGTGGAAACATTCAACAATCTCCAAGTGCCCTACACCCAGCTTCAGCCAACCAAGCCTTTCTCCGGAGTCACCGACGGCTCCACGGTCCCGATTGGGCAGGTCCACCTCCCTGTCACATTCGGGGCACGTGACAACTACCGCACCGAGCTCATCGACTTCGATGTCGCCCACATTCGCCTGCCGTACAACGCCATCCTTGGGTACCCAGCGCTGGCCAAGTTCATGGCCGTGACTCACCACGGCTACGACGTCCTCAAGATGCCAGGAAGTGGCGGAGTCATCACGGTGCCCTGTGAAGAGAAGGACGCGGTGTGTTCCCTGGAACGAGCCTTTCAGGCCGCATCACTGGAAGACCCGGATCACGGAAGCAGGAGGCTTCCCGAGACCGCCCCCAAGAAGAAGAAGACATCGTCCGGCCTGGCCCCTCAGGGTCCGCGCCTGCCCAGGGGGAACCTCCTTCCATCACATAGGAAAGCGCGCCCGGCGCCCTCCTCAAGTAGGGCTCGGGGGCTCTCCACTGGAGGGCCACCGACCTGGCTAAGGTCACGAGGGAGGCACTTGGGCACCACATGGAGGCGTGTTTCGAAGCACGTTTCCCTCAAGAAGGAGTAAGGCAAGGAGGGTCAGACCCTCAGGAGTTCGTCAGCAAGGCCATTCAGGAGCTACAGGAGTCAAGAGTCATGAGAGGCGGCCGCCGCCTACCAGCTGTGGCTCCCCATCCAGGCGAGGATGGTGGGCTGCGCATCTGCATCGACATACCAGGGCTCAATCGAGTCTCCTCTCTGGAGCGCCTCTGGCCCTCGCGAGTGGGGCGCTGTGAAGGTCCACCCCACAGCTACGTTCACATGCCTTACGGCTTGCCGAATGCGGCTGCCACATACCAGCGCCTCATGAGGGGCATCATGGAGGCTCAAGAGGCCAGGCGTTCCACAGCCCTGGCGGAGATGGAGATGGTCCGCGAAGAGCCACGCAGCGCCTCCGGAGCCTCCCGAGGCCCCTGGGCCTGGGGGCTCGTGAGGATCGGCTTCCGCAGCCCACCGGGTCAGCTACGCCAACACTCCTTCGTCCTCAACATCATCAGGTGACATATTTCAAGTTTCATTTCCAGCTGGGAGCGCCCCCCAGGGCTGCATTATTCCCAGGCCGCGTGGGTCTGTCCCTGCGGCATGTATCCCTTTTAGTTCATGTTGTTAGCTTACCTTGTTGGGGGCGCCCCACGGGCTGCATCATCCCCAAGTCGCTCGGGCCTGACCCAGTGATGTCCGCCTTCCCAGCATCTATTTGAATGAATCCACTCCTTCGCGGCTAATGTGTTTGACCTAGTTGCCCGCTCAACTGACGCCAACTGACGGAGCTGCTCCCAAACAGCACGACGCTTGCGCATGGGTCCGTCCCTGCAACGCCGATAAACCTGAATGGCTGAGCTTTGGCCGCGGCAGCCCCGCATGGCGCCACCTCATCAAGCCTTCAATGCCTCATTGCCCCTCGGAAGTAACCAACGGCTGACTGTCAATTGTCATGGCAACCCCTCGTTCTTTCTATGATGGGTCTACAGGATCTCCTAAAGCAGCCGCGTCAGGCGAGGCCCTTGCGGTGTCTCCTTCACTCTCATCCGTGCGAACCGCTTGCACGTTAAAGGGGGGGGTGCCTGAGCATCGCGACTCAGGGCTCCTACTGGCTCTCCAGCCCTCACCCTCTGGCCTTGTCCACGGCATCGCGACCTGGCATACCAGCGACGGCTGAGACTCGCTCGAGGGCCGGGACCCGAGGACATAGAGCAGAAAGGGGAGCAAAGGTGAGAGGAGAGGGACACGCGAGGACCTCGCCAAGCAACCTCACGCCTGTCGATGCATGGACCCGGTGACACACCGGAGAGCGGCCCCTGATTCTCGAGATAAGTCACCACCCGTAAGCACCAGCTACCGTGGCACCGTCCCCACACCTAATGCAATCCCGTGTTAGTGACGCCGCTCTCCTTTCTCACCGAACGACGACTGCTTGAGCGCCAAAGGGGACCTCCTGAGCATCACGACTCGGGGGCTCTTACCGGACCCCGAGTCGCTCACCTCCTGGCCTTGACCACGGCATCGCGACCTGGCATACCAGCGACGGCTGAAGCCGCCTTGGGACTGGGACCTGTCGGCGCAGAGCACCAAGCCCTCGTGAGGTTCGAAAGGGAGAACTGAGCTAAGACGGAATGAGCAACTCGCACAGTTCTACGACAAGGGTTATATTAACAAAACAGGATCACATGCACCTTACAAGCCCCCACAGGACGCGTCTTTGATTCCTCGCAGGGAACAGATCCTAAAAAGACGATAACTACACGCGCCCCTGCAAAAGACGCCATCATCAACAGTGGGCCGTCGAGCACCGGCGCCAACCCCATCCAGATCAGAGTCGGCGACGGCCTGACGAGCCCGCCCCGCTCCAGGAGCGGCGCTGGCTCGAGGGCTCGTAGCTGTCATCGCTTGTCTCCGGAGTCGAGAAGAGCTCGCCGGAGTCGCTAGAACCCCCGATGCCTCTGCTGCCTGAGGAGCCGCCAAGGGAGCGGTCGACGGGCCCAGTCCTCACCGTAGCAGGGTCCCGACCACCTCTCTCGGGGCAGCACTCCAGCCGGCGCCCGTTCGCATCGAAGACCTTGAAGAACATCACCGAAGCACCGTCTTACTCCAAGTGGATCGCGAAGGCGCCTCTTGTCCTGCAGACCTGGGAGATTTCGCTCCAGCCTCGAGTCATGAAGACCTCGCCCGGGGCAACGACCGCGACCTCTGCCTCGGTTGCGAGGGCGCTGCAGCCGGCGTGCTGCAGCCAAAGCTCCAGGAGCTCTCCATGCGGGATGATGGAGGCGAAGAAGGGAGGAAGGCGAATCCAGGACTGAGGAGGCATGGCGGCGTGGAGCACGAACTCTCAGGAGGAGCCCTTGGTGTGGACCCTAGGGGGGACGACCCACACCTTCGTGACCCGTCGGCGCCGACGGCGGCGCCGCCCGTGGCGATCGGCATCGACTCCTTCAGAGCCCTCGATGTGGGCGTACAAGGGAAGCGGGAACCCCGGCGGTGGCCGCTCGCACCAGGGCCTCGACACCACCTAATGGGCCCCCTCGTCCCGGCCGCGGAGGGCGAGCCGTTTCTTTGGCGGGAGCGGGTCTGGTTCCTCTCGGGGAGCCTTTCCCTTCTCTGCCGTTGAGAACCGGCGGATCGGAGCCATTGCAGCAAGACAGAGCAAGGACCGAGAAGAAGGAGAAGCAAGAAGGGATGGACTGGAAGGGCGCGTGCCATTCCGTACTTATGGCCGGCGAAGGCCAACCGCCGACCTCCACGATCACAGGTAATCATGACCCGCTTTGCATGCAGGGACTTGTCCAATCCGTGCAGTTGCCGAGGCACCATGGGGAAGTGGAGATGCCCACACCCAACAAACCGCCACGCGGCGCCCAAGGCCGCAGGCTGTTAGGGCCCGCGGCGCTTCACCCTTGCCCTTTCGCCTCCCTGCACGACCAAGTCCGGGCGCGCCTTGGGCCCGGGGGCTACTGTCGGCATTCTGGGAACGGGGGTCCCCAGACTTGCCTGCCTGCGGCGTGGCTCAAAGGGGGCCCAGCACGGCCCGTCTTCATCAACACCGACCCAAGACCCTCGCGAGGGGCCAAGCCTCGCGGGGCGGACGACACGGAGCTTCCTCAGGCACGGCCTCATCAGGCTGGCTCGCGATGAGGCGGAGAGATCAAGGCGGGGTACCTCACGAGGTGCCCGTGACGCAAGCCATGACGACCAAGGGCGCCAGGCGGGCGCCAGGAGGGCGCCAGCCCGCACAGTGTCCTCCTTTCCTCTTTGGTGCAAAGGGAGCAAGCGCAGGCGAGAGCATCAAGCAAAGGCACCCATTTTTTTGGTGCAATGAGACCAAGACCAGTGCAACGGCAGGGAAGAAGTCATTGTGGAGCCCAAGCCAGCGTCACCACCAGAGTCTTTGGCAGGCGAGGACTAACTTTAGTCAGGATAAGTGTACCAGATGTTCCCCTTCAAAATGGCCATTTGTTGGCGCCCTTCCCGCTCAATATTTGGGGAAGAGGCCCAGGGCCTTTGCCTATAAATAAAACTAGCCACCCACAGGGTAGAGGGATGGAGAATGGGCCAACCTAGAAACTAGCTAGGATCGCAATCGAGAAGAGAGAGAGAGAGAAGGGTAACTGAACTCCCCCTAGCAGTTCATCCCCCAACCAAGAACAGACCTTCGCGAGGCTGTTCTTCCTTGTATTGCTCATCATCATCAGCCCAAGAGGCAATCCACCACACCACACACTGGAGTAGGGTATTACACCACAATGGTGGCCCGAACCAGTATAAACCCTGTGTCTCTTGTGCTGTTCTTTCCATAGCTTAGATCTTAGCGAGGCGGAGGGGTGAGGTAGGTAGAAGGCGAAATCTCCGCGCGCACCCCAGTGTTCGAACCTCAAGGGTCTGCCGGAACCCAAAATCCGACACACTACGCCTACAACACGCTGAAGATGCCTGGGCCGATGACCATCATCACCGTCCCTCCGACAAGAAGGATGCACTGATCTGCGCTGACCAACTCTACCGAGAAGTAGTTGCAGCAGCCGCCGCCAAGGCGCTTGCTCCTGCCACTGAACCACCAGGAGGGAAGAAGAAGACCGGCAAGACCTCTCGCACCCACTCCGGCAAGCGCACCTCTTCGGAGTGTTGTGCTACCGTCGAGGACGTGCAAGAGAGCTCCACCGGCAAAGAGCAAGAAATCCAGAGCTGCACCACCAGAGACCAAGAGGGTGTCCGTCAAGGAGGATGGCACGGGAGGGGCTTTTACCATAAGCTCCACCCTCGATGGCAAATAGGAAAGCGCGCTTGTCACTTTCCTACGGGCGAATGTTGATGTGTTTGCATGGCAAGCATCCGACATCCCTCGTGTTTCCAGGGAAGTGATTGAGCACCATCTCGCTGTTTGTCCCCATGTGCGACCCGTCAGGCAGAAGGTCAGGAAGCAAGCTTTGGAACGGCAGGAATTCATCATAGAGGAGATCAGGAAGTTGGAAGCGGCAGGCTTGGTGAGAGGAGTGCTCCATCCAACGTGGTTGGCCAATCCGGTGGTGGTGCGCAAGGCGAACGGGAAGTGGAGGCTGTGTATTGATTATACAGACATCTATAAGGCTTGTCCTAAGGACCCCATCCTGTTGCCTCGCATTGACCAGATTGTTGACTCCGCGGCCGAGTGCGATCTGTTATCATTGCTCGACACCTACTTCGGCTACCACCAGATCTTCATGGCAAAGGAAGACGATGAGAAGACAACATTCATCACCCCATGTGGTACGTATTGCTTTTTATGGATGCCTTTCGGGTTGAAGAGTGATGGCTCAACATTCACAAGGGCGGTCCAAATTGGTTTCTGCCCCAGCTACATAGAAATATGGAAGATTATATGGATGACATAGTGGTCAAAACCAAGGACGAAGCAACCCTTGTACAAGACTTAGAAGAGACGTTTGCCAACCTACGCAAGATCAACCTCAAGCTAAACCCTACGAAGAGTGTCTTTGGGGTTCCGTCCAGCAAACTTCTCAGGTTCTTTGTGTTGCGGCGTGGGATCGAGGCAAACCCAGACAAGATCAAGGCTATTGAGCAGATTGAGGCACCCAAGTGGATCATGGATGTGTGTCGGCTCACTGGCTGCGTTGCTGCCATGAGCAGATTCATCTCCAAGTCCGCTAAGCGTGCCCTTCCCTTTTCCAAGATCTTGAAAAAGGCGGGACCGATGGAGTGGACCCCAGAGGCCGAGGCAGCATTGCAGGATGTGAAGAAATACCTTTCCTCTACACCAATACTGGTTGCGCCTAAACCACAAGAGTCGTTGCTGCTGTATCTGGCGGCGAAGAATCAAGTGGTCAGTGCCATGCTAGTGGCACAGAGGGAGGTCGGTAAAGAGCCAGTGGTGACGGCGGGACTGGCAGATGGCAAGCCAGAGATTCCCCTGGCGGGGCCCAATGCCGGCAAGGCAAGGCCCCCGACGGAGTCTGGCAGCATGAAGACAAGGGCCATGCTATCAAATGAGGTGGTGCAGAAGAAGAAGAAGATGTTGCACCCGGTTTACTTTGTCAGCTCCCTCCTGCAGGGGGCTAGGTCAAGGTACTCTGGTGTGCAGAAATTGCTCTTCGGCCTCCTTATAGCCTCGAGGAAGCTGCGTCACTACTTCCATGGACACAAAATCACGGTCGTCACCCGCCTCCCGTTACAACGGATACTGCACAACCCAGACGCAACCGGAAGGATTGTGGAGTGGGCCTTGGAGCTTTCGAGCTTTGGTTTGAAGTTTGAAAGTACTTCGACAATCCAGAGCAGAGTCTTGGCAGAGTTCACTTCAGAATGGTCCTCAATGCCTGACGAGGAAATCCAGGAGACCACCCTCCCCGGCAAGGAAGCAAGTCACAGCAGGATCATGTACTTTGACAGGGCTTTCTTGCTGTAAGGCGCTGGTGCTGGTGTGCTGCTCGTCGCGCCCACCATAGAGCACCTCAAGTATGTAATCCAAATGCACTTTCCCAGGGAGATGTCCACCAACAACACCGTTGAGTACGAGGGGTTGCTTGCCGGCCTCAGGGTCGCGGCGAACCTCGGGGTTAAGAAGCTCATCGTCAGGCGTGATCACAGCTTGTCGTCAGACAAGTTAACAAAGATTATCAGAGCCCGTTGATGGAGGCCTATGTAGATGAGGTGAGGAACCTGGAGGAGCGCTTTGAAGTTATACAAGCGGAGCACATTCCTCGAGCGGAGAACAACATCGCCGATTACCTGTCAAAGTGCGCTGCATTCAAGCAACCTGTGGAACCAGGTACTTTTTTGCTTCGCTTAACTCAACCATCCGTCGAACCATCAACGGAGCAGAACAAACGGAGGAAATCAGCCCCCCACAAGCACTTTCCCGCTGAGCCCCCAGGGGCCGCCGGCAAGGGTGTTGCCGCAGATTCTGAGCTTGCCAAGGAGCGGGTGATTC
The DNA here is from genome assembly GCF_018294505.1 of Triticum aestivum. Taxonomy (NCBI): domain Eukaryota; kingdom Viridiplantae; phylum Streptophyta; class Magnoliopsida; order Poales; family Poaceae; genus Triticum; species Triticum aestivum. The sequence goes on along the minus strand of NC_057803.1, from coordinate 288,196,243 downwards.
CGGCAGGCCGTCAAGCCCTAGCCGTAGAGATGGCCGCTCCCATGGCAGAAGAAATGCCTTTGGTCCTTGCCGTCGAGCCTCAGGCTCCGGCATGGGCACAACATACCGTCCAATTCCTCCAAACAGGGGAGATTCCTGAGGAGCAGGAAGAAGCGGAGAAACTAGCCTGTCGGTCTGCCATGTCTCAGTTCGTCGATGACGTCCTGTAAAGGAAGAGATAGAACAGTGTGAAATTGAAGTGCATTCCCTGGGAGGAAGGACTGGAGCTGCTGGCGGAGATACACAGAGGCATATGTGGCTCCCACATAGGGTCAAGGGCCGTTGCAGGCAACGCATTCCGACAGGGTTTCTTCTGGCCCACTGCCCTCCAGGATGCAATGCCACTAGTAACCAACTGTGAGGCGTGTCAGTTCCATTCAAAGAAGCTTCATCAACCAGCTCAATCCCTTCAAACAATTCCTCTTTCCTAGCCATTCTCGGTCTGGAGGCTCGACATCATGGGCCCTTTCCCTTGCGCTGTCGGGGGCTTTGAGTACTTGTACGTTGCGATCAACAAGTTCACAAAGTGGCCAGAGGTGGAAGCAGTGAGGAAGGTGACAACACAGTTAGCCGTCAAGTTCTTCAAGGGGATAGTGTGCCCTTTTGGTGTGCCAAACAGAGTCATCACCGACAACGGCACGCAGTTCACAAGCCACACCTTCATGCAATACATCCAAGACCTCGGCAGCAGGGTCTGTTTCGCTTCCATGGCACACCCACGGAGCAACGGCCAGGCGGAGAGGGAAATGCTGAATTGTTGCAAGGCTTGAGCACAAAGACTTTTGATAGGCTGCACAAGAGCGGAACGCGCTGGATTGATGAGTTGTCGGTTGTTCTTTGGTCGATCAGAATGACGCCAAATTGAGCCACCGGTCAGACACCCTTTGCCCTAGTATACGGGCAGAAGCAGTTCTCCCCATGGAACTCATATACGGGTCACCTCGAGTGCTCTCTTACGACGAGTTTGAGCAAGAGCAATTGCGGCAAGATGACACAATGCTCCTTGAGGAAGATCGTCTTCGGGCGGCTGTGAGAGCAGCATGCTACCAGCAAGCCTTGCGCCGCTACCATAGCCGCAAGGTTCATACCCGAAGCCTTGAGGAAGGCGACCTTGTTCTTCGGCGCACTCAGTCGGCCAAGAATTCCAACAAATTGACACCAAAGTGGGAAGTCCCTTATCGGATAATATGAGTCACCATGCCTGGCGCAGTCCGCCTGGAGACCGGAGATGTTGTTCTAGTGAGCAACATCTGGAACTTTGAACATCTTCGCAAGTTTTACCCACAAGGCGCGGTTGCCGGGCCCCCCGGCAACCCACCTTTTGTACAAGCCTTGCCAGCAAGGCATGTAACCCTGTGTACAAAGCCAGGCGCAGACCCTGAGCATAAATAAATGAAGCGCTGGTGCCCTATGTTTTGGCACGCATACTAGGTTAAGTCTCTCCCTCGGTTAGGGTTGATAGTGTGAAGCGGCGACTAACCCCTTGCCTAGAGGTCGAGTATGCGTCTTTCTGTCTTCTTTGGTTCGCAGGGCACGTGGACACTTCTGCTGAGCCTCTTGGGAGAAAGAGAACGAACCGGCGCTCCGGTCCCGGCAAGCCAAGACCGCCGGGGGCTGAAGACACATGGATCTAACCACGGCAAGCCAAAGTTGCCGGGGGCTGCGGATTCAGATAAGTCCTTCATCCCCTATTGTGCATTTCCGAGCTGGGATAAATGAAATCTCGTTTTGCTCAAAGACCATCGTGCTCCCCCTTCTTCTTGTACCCAAGTCCCTTGGACAGAACCGGGTCGTAGACGCGGTGGCGAGGAAAGAAACGAAGGGCCTAACTCTACTTTGCCCCTGCCTCCGCCAAAGGCGTGAGAATGGTCGACTGAAGTCAGGGGACGACAGGGCCTATTGCCGGGCGACAATGTTTATCTTAGAAATAACAAGGATTCGTTCCTTGGTATGGGCCTCGCTCACGCACAAAGAACCCGACAAGCACCCTTTTCATTAAAAACATCCCATGTAGGTACAGTTCATACGGAATTAAAAACATGAGCAAGGGGATTACAAGTCTTCAAATTAACAAGTGTCTGCAGGCTTACAAACTAAAAAGAGATAAGATTCCCATAATCCCTTTCTTGTCCCTCTCCTTCGGAAGTGGAACAAGATAGCAAGAGGGCAAAAAGAGCGCCTAGGCGAGGTGCGAGGAGCATAAGGCACCAAGAGAATGCCCCGGTGCCGGGTGGGCAACTGGGAGATGAGGCAGTGGGCCGGCAATATGCGACGAAGGCGTCGGTGCCCGCGTACTCTGACTTGACGGCCGCCACCCACCTTCTTCGCCTTCTCCAACCCTCCTACGCTAGCCGCCCAAGAAGGCGACGGGGGACGCGTCTATGGAGAGCTTGACGAGGAAGGCCCTCGGCAGGCCGCACGACGTAGGGCGGGGCGACGCGGTCAGTCGAAGACGAGGTCGACGTGACCTCGCTCGACGCTCTCGTTGTCGCTGTCGCTACCCTCCTCATCACTCCCGCTTGAAGAGGAATCTTCATCATTGGAGGAGCTCTTCACGCAGCACTTTTGGCGAGTTCCAAGATCTCCAAAGACCTTGACGGAGACCAGGCCGCCCTCCATTAACTTGAAGTAAAGGACAAGCCCCGCCATCAGGCTGTGGATGCGAGTGAACGTCTTCCATCGGCGATAGAGGTACATGACGTGACGAGCGGGGAAGTCGACGTCGACCCGCATGTCGCCATTCCCGCAGCCCCTCATGTGCAACCTGAGGGTCTGGGGTGGATCGAGCTCCATCTCTCGAGCAAATGGGGTAGGGAGACGGAGGCGGAGACATGGTGGCCGGCGCAACCTGATGAAGAACTCACGGGGCTGGTCCCCGATGTGGCCCTCCATTAGGGAAGGCATCGCTGGCGGAGGCGAGGCTGGTGCGCCACCCTGTCCCCCTCTCCCCCGAGTGCCACGGCGACCTCAGCCTCGCCCCCTCCCCCTTCCTCTCGTGGCCAGCTCCTCTAGCACGAGCTCTTGGGAAGGAGGGACGCGCTGTCAAGCAGCAACCCTTGCCACCACCATTGAAGGGCTGGCGCCTCCTCTCTCCATCGCAGACGAAAGAAAGGAGCCGAAGTGAATGGAGGCGGATGACGAAAGGATGTGGGATGCCATCCCCCTCCTCCTTCTTATAAAAGGGGCGGGGTCGGGGCTCGGCCACACCACTCGGCCAATCCGTCCATCGGGGGCGCAGGGGATCGAGACCGACGCGCTGCCACAATCAGCCACGGCCTGGTTTCCCGCCTCCACCACCTGCCACCTACATGGGGGACACGTGGCGAGCAAGCAGAATTGAGGGGACGGGTGAGCCGACAGTTCCCCACCCCATGATCGTCGGGAATGACGCCTTGAAGACCACGACCTGAGTCCGCCAAGTAAATGAGTCGCGCCTCTATGCCTTCCTCTTTTTATGGAGAAGGCGCGAGCCGCCTCTTTACCATGATCTGACACATGCGTGCGGGAGCCGCTCCACACATGACCCCTACGTCACGCACGACCCTCCACGCCGCGCATTCAACGCATGTCGTGGGGAAGCGTAGAAAACGAGAAGTTACTGCGGTAAAATCCGCCCCACCTGCCCGCGCACCATTCTGGGCCTAGCCCAACAATGCGGCGCGCTTATGTGTGGCCCAGGCAAGGGGGCTCCTGTCAGTGTACAGAAGTAGGGACTTTTCTTTCGACCCATTTACTTGTGCACAGGCAGTCAGAGTCGCGCGCCACAGCCACACTTAGCAGGGCAGAGGAGGGGAGCCGGAGAGAAACCGAAGCATACGGCAAACAAAGCAACACTAAGGCCAGAAACACTGAAGAACAAGCGAGCAAGGTGGACTCCCCCGGCAAGACCCTTGCCGGGGCGACCTCCGCGACCCCGGCAAGAGCCTTGCCAGGGCAACTTGCCCAACACCAACAGAGTGAGCCACCCTTGATCCCACAAGCTCCAACCTAACCAACTACATTGGAACCAAGGCTAGGGAGGCGCCTCTGTGGTGGCATGCAAATCTTCGTCAAGATCATAAACATGTGAGATCAGATGTGGACCAGAAGATGGCGACCCTCGGTAGGATCCTAGCCGAGGAAATCCACAAGACCCCCGGCAAGACCCTTTCCGGGGACGACTGCAACACCACGGCAAGACCATTATCGGGCCCCCGGCAAGATCCTTGCTGAGGGCATCAGCAGGGCCACAGCCAGGCCCGCGCCAGCCAAGACTCCACCACCGTCCCCAAGCAGCTGCTAGCTCAACCAGCTAGGCAGGCACCAGCGTGGCGACGAGCGGCCTCTACACAGACTCAGCAAGCACATGTGCATTGGCATGTGACCCTTTATGAAGGCTCCACCACCGCGCCAGCCCAGCAGCCAGCCAACATGGCGCCGCAATGCCTCATCAGTTCGGACGCGTGTCGAGGCCAGACGAGGCGGCGACGGCTGGGACGTGCTTCTCTAGTGTCCCCGATAAAGCAAGGGGGGCACGTCGGTAGTGCATTAAATGTGTTTGTCCAACGGTCCCAGAGGACAGGCTTGTCGACAGTAGACCTTTCCACCTCCTGTGTGCCACTGTGGCAACCCCTTTTTCCTATAAAAGGAGGCCCGAGGCGACCATAAGAGGGATTCGGCTCTTTTGGGCAGGTTGCCCCCGTAGCTAGCTCAAGAACTCAAGAACACTCAAATACATCCACCAAGGCAGGACTAGGGTATTACGTATCTTTGCGGCCCGAACCAGGGTAAACGATCCGTGTGCTTCCTGTCGGACCCGCTCTTTGCACAACCTCGTGCTCGCCAACCATAGAAGGGATCCCAGTGACCCCATAGGTGTCATTTCCACCGACAGCATGTGTGCTTAGGCGGCCATTGTGTATGAACGTTTTTCGGAGGCGGTTGCGTGGCGTCTAGATGAACCTACAAACCTACCCCGGTTTAGACCTTTGGAAGTTGGGCCGGTAGGTTTGACGGGTCGAAGTTAGAAAAGTAATTTCCTTCTACTACCAAACATTGGTTTCACGCGGTTTCGGGCGAGTAGAGGCTCTTTTGGCGCTTCGTTTGAAATTTTGAAATAGAAGCATTCACGTTTAGATTACTCTTGAACTTTGAGGATTGACCTAAATAGACAACATTAAATTTGACCTTGTATGTTTGAAAACTCATTAAATTATCCGCTTCTTTTTGAAATTTTGACACTTGAATATCTTGTAACTACCATTATTTTGGAATGGAGGAGCTAAATTTGAATCTATTTTGTACACGACTATATATATGCTATTATGTACAAAATTAGAGCAAAGATTGGTGCCCCCATAATTTGTGTATGATTTACAAATGCCATGATATCGAACTCAAATAATTGAATGGACTTCATGTTGAATTCGATTTTTTGAAACCACCTTAAGTTGAATTCAAATGTATGCTAGTTCATCACTAGCTATTTATAATGTTCATTGTGTAACTTCCGTATGTATAATGTGCTTTACACACACAACATGAACTATACTCACGTTTCTATTCGATTGCTAAAGTGATGCATTGTCTGGAGTTTAAAATACTAACTTTGTGGATCAATTATGTCGAATAATAATAGACATACTCAAATTCGATAGAATCTAGATATCTGATGGATCAATGACTGTTCCTTACGCGAATTGCAAATATCATGATCCCATCCTAATATTTGGATACAATTTATATCTTTAACAAATGTGTACATCAGTCTTTTACGTGTAGTTTCACTCTCCATCGGTGGTCTCTCACACATGCTCACACACTCTCTCTTGAGGTGTCTTTCTCACAGACATGCTCTCGATATAATCCTCCCTCCCTCTCGTAACCATTTATGACTGTTTTCACTAACCTCTATCATAAGCACTCTTCCTATCACAGGCATACACACGCACAATCTCCATCGACCCTTTCTATATACATAGACATGCCTACGTGTCTCCTGTACGCACATTATCTTTAGGCATGTCTCTCACGCATTGTCTCAAACCTCTCTTCTTAATTGACGAGTATGATTCTAGCAGAACATTCTGTAGGATGCCCCTTAAAGTTTGGTTGGATGAATAGTAATATCAGAGATAAGGGGTTACCTTAGTCCGAGAACCTAGGGTTACAAATCCTAGCCGGCTTTGTCAGTGGACACAGAGTCCTTCACAATTCTGCTATCTTTGTCTTGTACGACTAGTCATCCATGGGTCTCCCAAAATGCGTCACGGGCCAACCAATGTGGCGCAGGACGGAACCGAACCAAGGGCCTCACCTCGACCCACTGGACCTCACGCGGTGACACACCCTCTGCCCCCAGGTCTCGTTATCTTCTCACACCCACACATACCAACACAGACACCACACAAAAAAATTCTCCTCGTGCCTCTATCCCCTCCCCCCTTGCATATACACACTCAAGGGAATCTCTCGCTGTGACATCATATTCGTCTCCCTCTCTCTCTGTAGACCGATCTCATTTCTCGTGCTATCTCTCCCACGCCCCCTCCCCCCTCCGGCCCCTCTATCCATGCCTCTCTCGAATACGTAATACACACACATACCTCTCTAGGCCCTGCCGAAACATCAACTACACACTCACACATGTTACATCACATACCCCATTGATCTAAAAAGCCCTCTCTTCAAGTTTATTTCGCATACACCATTCCTTTTGAATAAAGTGTGGCCAATTTTTTTAGAATTTCTAAATATATACAACATTACAAAGTTATATGGAGGAGTATGAACGTTTATTTGCATTCCATGGTGCCCACAATGATATTTATTCCACACTGTGAATTTTTATATTTTTATACTGTATATAAAGTTAGTCATAATAAAGAGAAACAAAGAGCATCTCTCTCCATCGCATACACCCCCTCTACGCCCCTTTCACGTACGCACACAAACTCTCTCCAAGTCCTCTAAAAGTAAGCCCACACCACATTCATGCATGTTTCATCTTTCTCCCGTGATATATACAGTGACGATCATTGTATTTGAAGCGAAAGCACGATACGTACATTGGACTTCAGAATCCACTCATTACGGTCACCATTTATGTTTTGTGGTTATTATACAGTCATGGGCTCACTGTACAGCTTTGTATTTGCTCAAGACATGACTAGTTGACAAGCTAAACGCTCCACATGGCACCTGTAGTGTTGCATCACAGTATCTCACTACCATTGAGCCCACATGTCGGCTTGTATCTACTCTACATCTATATGTAGACTCTTATAACTACACTCTTATAAAAATAGAGTTGGTGATGATGGTGTGCCTGCCATCCTGCAATATAGGCTGTCTGATTTATATCTGACGGATAGGAAGGAAACTATGGAAATTTTGCTAAAAGGTACCCACACACCTCTCACATTTGCAAATAAGGCCTTCCCTCGTTCATCCTTTTCTCTCACAAGATAAACTTGTCATAAAAATGCATCTTGATGTTACGTGCAACACACGGGCATCTTGCTAGTTAGAATGAAAACAAACGACAAAAAAATATTGGACGGTGGTTCGAAGTCATGACCGCGGGCATAGCGGACAAGGTGGCCTTGTATTGGTATGCTGAGCCGGCTGTTTTAACACATAGGAGCTGGTGTGGTGATTATACACACACGCATGCATGCACACGAACTGCATGCACACAACACTCACACGAACACATATAGCCACGCACGCATGCAACACTCACACATACACACGCAACCACACACGCACACAACACTCACATGCACACACGCTATCGGCATTCTGTGAACGGCGGTCCCCAGACTTGCCTGACTGCGGCCGCAACGTGGCTCCACCAGCGGCCCTGTACGGCCCATATTCACCAGCAAACACTCAAGACCCTCGCGAGGGGCCAAGCCTCGCGAGGCGGACGTCGCAAGACCTCCTCAGGGGCAGCCTCACCAGGCTGGCTCGCGAGGGGTGAAGAGATCAAGGCAAGGGACACCTCATGAGGTTTCTGTGATGCAAGGCATGACGACTGGGGCCTGGCAGGCGCCAGCGCACGTAGTGTCCTCGTTTCCTCTTTGGTGCTACTGGGGCAAGCGCAGGCGAGGAGTCTCGAGGCATCAGGCAAAGGTTTCCATATCAGTGCAACAAGACCAAGACCAGCAGGATGGTAGGATGGAGGTCACTGTGGAGCCCAAGACGGCGTCATCGCCAGAGCCTTTGGCAGGCGAAGACTACTTTTGTCAGGATAGCTTGTACTAGTTATCTCCCTTCGAATTTGGCTGTTGTGGGATCCCTTCCCGCTCAATATTTGGGAAGAGGGCCAGGGCCTTTATATATAAGACTAGCCACCACCATACGGAGGCATCGGATTCCGATCCTCATCCACACAAGCACACCAAGCACAAGAACAACCTCACCTCGCGAGGCGGTTCTTCCCTTGTAACTGTTCATCCTCAGCCCAAGAGGCAATCCACCACACCACATTGGAGTAGGGTATTACACCACAACGGTGGCCTGAACCAGTATAAATCTTCTGTCTCGTGTTCTTTCGGTTTGTCGAGCTAGGGCGTGAAATCATACGGAGTGCGAGCTAGAGAGGGGGGGAGATCTTAGTGCGCACCCCAGTGTTCAAACCTCAAGGGTTTTGCCAGAACCCGAAATCCGACACACGGACGCCAGGTAGGGTGCACTTAAGGTTTCCTCTTCGTCGATCTGCGCTTCGCCACTCCATCAAGCTCATGGCCGACGCTCGCGCTGGCCTGTGCTGAGCGTCGGGCCGCTCTCGCCACCCGTGTTGCTCAGACAGCCCCTGTCGACGGACCTCCCCGTCGTTCTCCGTCACCCGCCGCCAACGCTGCCACCGACCCGACGGCAAACGAGCAGCAAGCCTCGTCACTGCACCCCTCCATGCGCCGTGACGGTCGCACCGCCACCCTGTCGCTAACTCCAGTCGTCTCATCGTCTCACGCTCGCCGCACCTCCACGGATGCGCAGGCCGCGCTGCTCATGGCACACGAGCTCCTGCGCTACTGCCCGGTCGACGACCTCTACGAGGACTGGTTGGACCGCATCGCCGAGCTCATCAGTGCGGGGGGGAGGCTCTCCAGCACCATCCCTCTCGCTGCCTTGCCCGCCCCCGACTGAGGGCGATGTGGCTCACGGAGCGCCTCCACCCTCTCAGCACCAAGATGGCGCCCTCGCGCCGAGGCGCGCGGCTCATGGACCGCCTCGCCCCCCCCCCCACGCCAAGACAATGTCCTCGCTCCAAGATGTGCGGTCCCATGGCGCGATCCACCGTGCCCACGCCTCAAGAAGGAAGTTGCCAGGAGGTTCCCCGTCCGCAAGAAAATGCTCCACCGCTACGTCAGGATCACTTGCTGCAGCAGGGCCATGTGCCACTTGCGGTGGCGGCGTAGGGACGCCAAGGTCAAGTTTCGCCTCCGCGACGGGCCCTGGTGGCCATGGCGGGCTTCCGCGCCTTCACTCCTAAGCTGTGTAGCATCGGCTAGTCGGGCAAGTTCAAGACGGATCTGCCTCCTCGCTACGACGGCACCCCCAACCCTGCGGAGTTCTTACAGCTCTACGAGCTGAGCATCGACGCGCCCAACGGCGACGAAAAGTTCATGGCGAACTGGTTTCCCATGGCTCTTAAGGACGGTGCTCGCTCATGGCTCCTGAACCTGCCCCCAGGCTCAATCTCCTCCTGGGATGAGATGCGCAACCACTTCATCGCCAACTTCCAGGGCACTCGCGACCGTCCCTCGATCGCGGGTGACCTGCGCTGCATCAAGCAGCAGCTAGGAGAAACCCTGCAGAAGTACATCCAGCGCTTCAATAGCGCGTGTATCAAGGCCATCATCTCAGCGTTTTCCGACGGCGTATGTGACATCAAGATGAAGGAGGAGCTCTCCATCCATGAGGAGTTGTGCATGACTTTGGAGCCGTTCAACATAGCAACCAAGTGTGCAAGAGCTGAGGAGGGACGCCTCTCCCTCCTCGAGCTCCCTAGTGTGGATCCAGAGGAGAATAAGGCCAAGGTCAAGGACGTGAAGCGCAAAGGAGTGGCTGTACTCGCAGCAGAACTGGACACCAAGTGCGGCCAAGATCTTCCTGAGTTGTCCAAGGGTAGTCGTACATTTTGTGCCTTCCACAACGTGCACACCCACAACACCAATGATTGTCAAGAGCTCAGGGCCATTCGAGATGGACGCTTCGGTTGACGCCCCGAGCGCAACGATCGGGGCTATGGCCGAGGAGGTGGACGAGGTGGAGGACATTGGGACGACCGGGGCCCTCGCCATGAGTGGCGCAACTAGCCTCGCTAGGATCGTTGGCAGGACCAGCCTCGTGAGGGCGCCCGGAGGGACCAGCCTCGCGAGGACTGCCGTCAGGGCAACCCTAGTCCCCCTCCGCTGTCGCCACCAAGGAGGAACGACGACCATCAACAGGACGAAGGGGCTGGGGGCTTCCAGGAGCCGTGCGCCATCGCCTCCATCTTGGGTGGCGCTTAGGCCCCAGCCTCCCAGCGCATCTTCAAGAAGTTCTCTCGCAAAGTGAATGCAGCTCTTCCCAAGCTCGAGGCTACGCGCCCGCTCAGGTGGTCCAAGTACGCCATCACCTTTAGCTCGGCAAACCAGCTCAAATGCGCGGCAACCACTGGCATCCTCTCGATGCTCTGTTCACCCGTCATTAGCAATGTCCAAGTCACCAAGACCCTCATCGACGGCGCTGCAGGGCTCAGGGTCCTGTCCGTCGAGACGTTCGATAGCCTTCAAGTGCCATACGATCAGCTCCAACCTACCAAACCTTTCTCAAGAATGACAGACGGCTCCACCACCCCGATAGGGCAAGTTCGCCTCCCTATCACCTTCGGTCAGCGCGACAACTACCACACCGAGCTCGTCGACTTCGATGTCTCCCACATCCGCCTGTCGTACAATGCCATCCTCGGGTACCCAGCACTGGCCAAATTCATGGCAGTCACCCACCATGGCTACAACGTCCTCAAGATGCCGGGAAGCGGCGGGATCATCAAAGTCCCTTGTGAAGAAAGAGACGCGGTGTGCTCCCTCAAGTGCGCCTTCCATCTGCAACAATCGAAGACCCTGACAGCGCGGGTGCGCAGTACCCTCCTGAAGCCAACCCCAAGAAGAAGAAGAAGTAGCTACTCCGCACTGGGCCTCAAGGGATCGGCTCCTCCAGCAGCGCCACTTCAGGATCTGCACCAGCGACTGGGGCGCCTCCCTCACTCGCATAGGGAGGCGTGCTCGGCACCCTCCTCGGGCAGGGCTCGGGGGCACGCCTCCTCGGGCAGGGCTCGGGGGCTCTCTTCTGGAGGGCCTCGGACCTGTCCAACATCACGAGGGTGGCGCTCGGGCACCACATGGAGGTGTGCTTCGCGGCACGTTTCCCTCAGGAGGATACCGGGCGAGGAGTGCCCGACGCTCAGGAGTTCATCACCAAGGCATCTCAGGAGCTTCAGGAAGCAAGAGCAACACGCGGCGACCGCCGCCCACCTGGCGCTGCTCCCCACCCAGGCGAGGGTGGTTAGATGCGTGTCTGCATCGGCATCCGAGGGCTCAATAGGGCCGCATCTGAGGAGCGCTTCTGGCCTTCGTGCACTGGACAGTGTGAGGGTCCACCTCACAGCTATGTTCGCATGCCATTCGGCCTGCTGAGCGTAGCAGCCGCCTTCCAGCGCAACCTGCGGAGCACCCTGGCGGCTCCCGAGGCTCACGGTCTCAACAACTCGTGAGGAGTGGCTTTTTCAGCGTGTGTCTTCAACTACCCCAACACTCCTTCAACAACCAAACCAGGTGACATCTTTCCAAGTTCATTCAGCTAGGAGCGCCCCCTGGGCTGCATCATTCCTAGGCCACATGGGTCAGTCCCTGTGGCATGTATCCGTTTGCATCTTTAGTTCACCTCGCTGGGGGCGCCCCTCGGGCTGCATCATCCCCAGGCCGCTCGGGTCCGACCCAGTGGCATGTATCATTCATGCATTTACCTAAGCTAATTGCTCTTCATGCGTAATCTATCTATGGATATCACTTGCTTGATTGTCACCCGTCATGGGAGCCGCGCACCGATCATCTTTCTTCAGGATCCTTCACGTAAGAAGGCTAGGCACGACGTCTGTGCTCGGGCCCGTCCGTGCAGCATCGATAAATCTAACGACTGAGCAATATCTGGCGGGCCGGCCCCATTCACGTCACCTCCTAGGGTCGTTGGTGCTTGGCCTTCTCATGCAATAGCCTCAGGAAATTCATTCGGCACAGGTTGTCTAACCATCTCGTAAGAACGCCACAGCCATTAAGAACCAAGACCAGGCGCAACCCGCCTTGAGGTAGGGCCTCGTGAGTCCCACGCTGGCTCACGAGTGCCCAGACACACCTCGTCTGTCCCTCTCGTGCAAGCCACGTGTCAGGGCGGGGCTGTACATGCCCCGGGGGCTCTCCGCGGTAGGGAGTCCCCCCCCACACGTGCCAGCGACGGACCAACAATCACCATGGCGATTTGTGCCCTTCCTCGCACTAACTTGCAGGAACTTTCTGAGGACTATTGTGGGCGGTACCGCAGATTCTTCCTCTCCTCCTATGTGATTCGCTTGTGTGTTAAAAGGGGGCTCATGAGCATCGCGACTCAGGAGCTCTCACTGGCTCTCCAGCCCTCACCCCCTGGTCTTGACCACGGCATCACGACCTAGCATACAAGCGGCGGCTAAGCTCGCTCGAGGACCGGGACCTGAGGATGCAGTGCACACAGGAGAGCATGGAGAAAAGGAAGAGGCTCGCATAGGCCCAACCCAGCTAACCAACAGTGGACGACGCCCAAATTTGTCGCAACACGAGGAACCAGCTCCGGAACGCCAAGATAAGTCTCGCACCTGAATCAACCCAGCACTACGGCATAAGACCCTCGCCTCTCGCTGCCCTGCTGCTGCTGCGTCGCCTCCCTTTCTCATCCTCAGGAAGCTGCTTGCGTGCTAAAGGGGACCTCTTGAGCATCGCCTCGGGAGCTCTTACTGGACCTCGGGCCGCTCACCTCCTGGCCTTGACCACGGCATCGCGACCTGGCATACCAGCGATGGTTGTTGCCTGCCTGGGAACCGGGACCTGTCAGCGTAGAGCACCAAGCTACCGCGGGATTGGAAAGGGGAGACCGAGCCTCAGCAGGACATGCGCTCGCAAATTTTCATGAAAAGGGGAATATCAACAAAAGACATTACAAATCCTTTACACACCCCTGCGGGGTTCGTTCTAATTCCTCATAGGAAACAAAAGAAAGGAGTTCCTAGGAACTCTATCTACGTGTGCCGAACAGCAATGACGCCATCATAAACAAATGGGCCTCCGGAGGCCGGCGCCAACCCCGTCCAGGTCATCGATGGCAGCGGCCGGACGCTGCGGCCTTGCTCCAAGCGAGGTGAGAGCTCGGGGCACGTAGCTGTCGTCGCTTGTCTCCGGAGACTCGACGAGCTCCGGAGAGTCGCTGGACCACCAGGAGTCACCGCTGTCGAGGAAGGAGCTACAGGCGAGGCCGGCGGCAGTCCCGGCGCCGGCCGCTGCGCCGTCTTGGCGACCCCCTTCAAGGCAGCACTCCAAGCGGCGGCCTGCCTCATCGAAGACCTTGAAGAATAGCATGGAGGCACCGTCGTACTTGAAGTGGATGGCGAGGGCGCCCTCCTCGCGGCAGACTCGAGCGACCTCGCCCTAGCCGCGAGTTATGAAGATCCTCCCGGAGGAGACGCCTTCAACCTCCGCTCCAGTCGCCGAGGTGTCGCAGTCGGCGTGCTACAGCCAAAGCTCAAGGGGACCTCTCGGCGGCAAAGAACTGTAGGAAGCGAATCCAAGTGCTCGGAGGCATCACCGCCCATAGCACGAACTCGCGTGAAGAGTCTGCGGCATGGTCCCCTGGGATGACGACATGCGCCACCGCGGCATGGCAACCATGGCCCTGGCGCGGGCGGTGGCGCTCATCGCTCCTCCCTCCGGAGCCCTCGGCTTGAGCGTACAAGGGCAACGGGTACCCAGGAGGTGGCCGCTCGTACCACGGCCGCGACACTACCGGCCTCACGACCATCTCACGATGATGGGACCGCCTCTTGCCCTTCTCCTCGGCCGAGAACCTCTGTATCGGCGCCATGACCGCGCCGGCAAGCAGAGGAACGAGGAAGAAGGAGCGGGAGGAGCAACGGAAGAGATGGATTATGGGGCCTCTGCCCCCCACTTCTCATTTATATCCAAGGGGAGGTCAACCACCGGCCTCCATGATCTAAGGTAATAATGATCTTTTTTTTTGCATGCAGCTAGGACTCGTCAAGTCCGGCAGTTGCCGAGGCAGCATGGGGAAGCAGAGATGCCCACGTCCAATCAATCGCCATGTGCCAACCGTGGCCACAGGCTGTTGGGGCCCGCGGCGCTCCGCACTTGCCCTTTAGCTTTGCCTTGAAGCCAAGCCCGAGCGCGCCTTGGGCCCGGGGGCTACTGTCGGCATTCTGGGAACGGGGGTCCACAGACTTGCCTTCCTGCGGCCCGCAGTATGGCTCCCCCAACGGCCCTGTATGGCCCATCTTCACCAGCAAACATTCAAGACCCTCGCGAGGCGGACGATGCAAGACCTCCTCAGGGGCGGCCTCACCAGACTGGCTCGCGAGGGGCGGAGAGATTAAGTCAAGGGACACCTCACGAGGTTTCTGTGACACAAGCCATGACGACTAGGGCCAGGCGGGCGCCAGTGCGCATAGTGTCCTCGTTTCCTCTATGGTGCTAAAAGGGAAAGCACAAGCGAGGAGTGCCGAGGCATCAAGCAAAGGTTTCCATATCGATGCAACAAGACCAAGACCAGCAGGACGGCAGGACGGAGGTCACCATGGAGCCTAAGACGGCGTCATCGCCAGAGCCTTCGGCACGCGAAGACTAGTTTTGTCTGGATAGCTTGTACTAGTTGTATCCCTTCGAATTTGGCCGTTGTGGGATCCCTTCCCATTCAATATTTTGGAAGAGGACCAGGGCCTCTATATATAAGACTAGACACCACCATAGGGCGGCATTGGATTCTGATCTTCAACCACACAAGCACACCAAGCACAAGAACACCTCACCTCGCGAGGCTGTTCTTCCCTTATAACTGTTCATCCTCAGCCCAAGAGGCAATCCACCACACCACACTAGAGTACGGTATTACACCACAAGGGTGGCTCGAACCAGTATAAATCTTGTGTCTCCTGTTCTTTGGGTTCGTCGAGCTAGGCCGTGAAATCATACGGAGTGCAAGCTAGAGAGGGGGAGAGATCTTAGTGCGCAGTCCAGTGTTCGAACCTCAAGGGTTTTGCCGGAACCCGAAATCCAACACACGCTCGCATGCATCCACACACCACACGACCAACACACACTCTCACGCTCGAGTGCTCAACCTACACGTGCATGCGCACACATCAGGCCCTGACAGACACATACACAACCAGGTGATTCAGGTGCATGGGTTGGAGTCTTGTCGCACCTGCGTAAATTTGTGATTATCTGACCTTTTTCCTATGCACACTGACAGGTGGGACCCGCAAGGAACATGGTCAATTTAACTAGTCAACATGGTGCCATGCAGACTATTTGGCTGGTCAACAGAGTGCAATCCGATGCTGAACGGAGAGCAAGTGGTCGTATAATCACTGAAAAACGTATATAGTGACCATAATAAGCGTATTCTGAAGTTCGGTGACCATATTTATGCTTTATCTCTGTAGGCCCTCCAAAACTACATCTCTACACATTCTCGCATGTTACATCTAACAACTATGCAATACAGCACTACTACTACACTCTAACATAATAAATCATATGTGTTTTGAGTTTTACTAGATATCATATTGTTACTTAATTATTCAGTTTGCATACATTAAAATTGCCTTTGAAATGTATTGCCAGTATCATCTACCGCGCAGGAAAAATCCCGCCCTTTCCTGTTTAATCGGGTTTGTATCGATGGATCATGCATAACATCAAAAGTATAGTACTATACAGTACCAGTGACAGTTCACTGGGCCACCGTGTCGTGTACTCCTCGATCATAAGAGTGGAGCGCTCGCATTCATAAATGTTCTAGTCCCTTTCGCTGACATATGGGACATCGAGCTATCGGGTCTACGTGCCATACCGAAATACAGTGCAGAGCAGCAGGGGTGAAGCACCCTAGTCATGGCGCCGGTGTAGTAATGAGCAATGAGGCATCAAATCACAAAGCTGCACCTTTCCCGCAGTTAAGTTGGAGGGATGAAGTAATAATGATGCTAGTAAAAAAAGAAGGTGGAGGGACGAAGCAACCATCATTGCACTCATTGCTGAATCTGCTTCTCCTTCATCTTCTTCAAGTTAACCACGTGTTGCTTCTACCATTGTTCTGCCTCATGTGGGACGCGGATCGGCTTGGTAAAGCCCTGACACGTGGGACCGCATGTTAGCAAACCACCAGGCCAACATCCTCTAAAAATAAGAAACCTCCCCTGCCATCCGCGCGGCAAAATCACCTACTTTTTACTAATCTTGATTCTATCAGTTTTTAGATCAATACAATTGAGATTTGTAAAGATAGCACACAGGAGCAAAACCATGTGGTACGGTTAAGGGAATCCACAATGTGTAGCCAAATGTGAAAATAGCTTTTGTCATCGATAGGAACCATTGTGGACGGTGCTGCTAAAGCCAAAAAGATGGAACCGAAGCTCCCTGATTGATAGATTGAAGGAAAAGAAAATGCAACGTCTCTCCTATTTCTCCCGTGCTTGGACGCATGTATAGTATAGAGCACAGAGTCTACTCCCCTGTCCCTTCTATCACAAATCACAAAGCAGTGAGGCGTCAAATCACAAAGCACGGATGAAGTAACCATCATTTCACTCTTCACTGACTCCACTTCTCCATCATCTTCTTCGAGAAACCACCTTACCGCACTAAGCTGGACGGACGACACTATTGTGTACTAGTTGTAGTAGTACATTTACACGTCCTTTGGTTCAACGGACTTTCTGGATGCAAATAAGGCGGTTGTCTTGGCTTGCGGGCAACACTTGCGAATGACTTACCGTGGTCTCCCTCAAGGGTGTTCTCTGTCAAACGCACTTCGCCAAACCACAATGTTTGAGATATCATCGATGTCACCGCAATGTGAAAGGAAGTTAAATAGTTACTACCTCCATTTTTTTACGCAAGGCCAATATATAAAAATTACAATTTGCAAAAGGCCACTAACAATAATCGAGGCAAAATTGATGGGGTTTGCCTCGTACTAGCAACCAAGGACATTAATATACCCTTGCATGCATGCCGAAGTGAGAAGGTTTGTTTGCATGGCGCTGCATTAATCAAGCAATGAGGAGTGAGATGGTTAGCTCTTTGGGATTTGGAGAAAAAATACACATTAATAAACACGTCAAACGAGGATTTGTATCGATTAATCCCGTGAAGGAAAACCCGCCTTTCTTTTTTAACACTAGTACTCCTAATACGTATGTACTTATATTGTTTGGGTCTAGGCCTTGCATTGCCGTACTTCGCCACACATTTTTGCCAAGCTTGCCTAAAGTTTCCAAAATGAAAAGGAGGTACACTTGCACACGGTTGTCGCGGTCACACCGCACCCTGACACGGTCGCTCTTGCACGCCGTGGTCGCACCACACCCTCACACTGTCGCTCCTGCACGCCGCAAACCCAACCAAGGGAGCGCACCCTCACTAACACGTGCTACTACTGACAGATAGTTTTCATTCATACATTATGTTTATCCAACCGCATGTTGGGGTGGATCCTTACGACCCGTGCAGTGGTCTGTCGGGGAAGAAGAAGAGGTGAGGAAGAAGGGTTAGGAGACGTAGGATATTCATCCAACCGTCTGAAATGGTAGACTGGCCCAAATGATGAAAGTTAGGAGACTTGCATAACAATATAAGTTTTCACACAGCAAAAGTTCCCTAAAAACAACATAAAGAAAAACTATCACTACTCGCGGAACGAGATGGCCTCGTCGTCTTTGGCAGCCAGCGCGAACCAACCGTAGCTGCCGACGTGTGTCTCCGCACTGTGGTTGTCCTCGGCCTCCAGCTACTCATTCATCCGGAGCGTGCGGGCGCTCTGCACGAACGAGAGCACCGTCCGGTTCAAGTAGAGGATGTCTGGTTCCGCCTCCAGGAGGGCCTCGATGGCAGCGGCATCTGCGCGCTCTGCGTCGAGTTGAGCCTCCGCCGCCCAGTTCAAGTTGAGGACGTCCGATTCTACCTGCAGGAGGGCCCCGATGGCAGCGGCATCCATGCGCTCCGCGTCGAGTTGAGCCTCCGCCACCCGGCTCAAGTCCAAGACGTTTGGTTCCGCCTGCAGGAGGGCCTCAATGGCAGCAGCATCCACGCGCTCCGCGTCGAGTTGAGCCTCCGCCGCCTGGTTCACATCCACGACACCCGGTTCCGCATGCAGGAGAGCCTCGATGGCAGAACCTCTGCCTCCCGGTCCTCCTTTAGTATCGCCAGGTTGAACCGCTGGTCCACCTGCACCATGGGGGACCGAGACGCCGGCACAAAGTCGACGTCCATCGTCTCTTACCCATCGGGGGCCTTCTGCGCCGCGACCTCCACCATGGACATTGGATCAGCTTCCTCCTCCTTGTAGATTGGCTCTAGAGAACTCGGGGATTGGCCCACCGCAAAGCGAGCTTGGGAACGGACGTTTGTGGTGCCGACCGCCGCCGCAACTTCTGCGCGGCACTCCGGCGTCAGCATCTTGTAGTACGTGATCTTGCGGCGCACCATGGCTCCCGATGAACTAGGGGACGCTTGATGCGGGCTAGGGGATCGAAAGGTGGGGGGATGGGCTGGAGAGGAGGTGTAGATTTGGGCAGTGGCTGGTGTAGGCCTAGCAACGAAGGTTCTGGTGTGAATAGTGGTTCTGGCCGAGTAGCGAAGTTCAATCGGTTTGACTATACATCGCTCTTGTCGCGTTCGGTTGCACCCCGGCATGCTGGACCCTCCACGTTGTTCACCGAATGGAACGCGCTTGGTCTTGCTTTTTCGCTCGCTTGTGGGACCGCAGTTGAGAACAAACTGACATCCCTCCCCCTCCCTCTCCTGCGTCATTTATACTACCACTCTGTCTGTTTTATGCAGAGTAAATAAAAACAGAGGGAGTATACTATGGATGAGGATCCCCTGACATGGCCGAACCCATTGAGTAACTAACATGCGGGGCCTGGCAAGCATGGGGTCCTCCAGTAAGTGACCAAAAGGGAGGGTAAGGCAGGGATACCTACGTCAGAGTATCTACTTCCACTACTACTCGCTCGTTCCATCTACAGGGCCTAATGCATTTTTCGAGGCTAACTTTGACCAAATGTTAGAGTAATAATATATGACATGCAACTTACACAAAGCATACGGTAAAATTCGTATGTGAAAGGTGCTTCCAATGATATAATTTTCACATTATACATCTCATGTACTATTAATCTTGTCAATAGTCAAAGGTGGTTTTGAAAACTGCATTAGAGCATGGTTAATAATATAGACAGTCGATGGCTATAAGGAACCGCCATGTCATCTATAGCCATCATCTATATGCACTCATACAATAGTGTGGGCTATAAGGTTGGCTATTTCCCACAAAAAATAATATAAAAGGTTGGCTATTGTATTAGTACTTTTTCCCATCTCCTCTCTATCTCTTTCTTCATATTTATTGTATTTACCTAGGAATGCATATATAGCTAGGCACTTGCATGATATCTCACTCCCCTTACTTTCTCACATCTCTCTCCTTCACATAGGCAAAAGTGCCATGTAAGTTGGCTCTTAGTAGCAGAATGGCTATTAGGTTGGCTCTAAGCATTTAATATTTGCAAGAGCAAGGTATATGATTGGAAGAGAGTTGCATGCATATTTTTTTTCTTGATCTATGAGCAAGGTATATGATTGGAAGAGCCCTCTTCACTCTCTCTCCTCTCTTCTCACTCCTCCAAATAGGATTTTAATGACATGACAAGTTTTATAGCCTGCTGACTAGGCCTTATTAGAATTACTCTTAGGCCCTATATAAATGGAAGGAGTGAGTAGCATACTCTACTACAGATGTTGTTAGTACTCCACGAGTACTATTGGACAGGGAGCTTAAAAAAAGTTACTATTGGACTGGCTCTACGTGGCGAAATCCTAGTAGGAAGATCATGCGCGAGAACAAGCACATTCACGTGGTTGAAAACAAATTGGAAACCATCTCTGTTTGAATACAAATCTAGGAGTACGTACGAATATAACAATATTGATTGGGCATTGTTGAATGTTGATACTTTTTTCTGTAAGTTTGATCAAAGTAGAGATACTCTGACTACACATAAAACTTATATGTAAACTACTCCCTCTGTTCCTAAATATAAGTCTTTTTAGATATTTTAATAAGAGACTACATACGGAGCAAAATGAGTGAACCTACACTCTAAACTATGTCTATATACATCTGTATGTAGTCCATAGTGAAATCTCCAGAAAGACTTATATTTAGGAACGGATGGAGTAGAAAGGATCGGCGGGATTATATTGTACGTTCAAAAGCGAAACGAACATTGAATACCCTTTATTTATGATTTGCGGATGCTATGACCACTAGTTCAAAATTTTGAATCCGCCTTAGGTATCGCACATGCACCCACTTGTTTTCTCTCGATTTCATCTCGGGGTCCGTAGTCGATTGAAAGAGGACTAGGGTGGGTACAATACATTCATTTCACTTATGAACATACAATATACTCCCTTTGATCCCCACAGACCCTCCCTGCGGGTCATTTATATCATAGAAACAGACCAAACCTTTATCTCCTTGCACGACACACTATTGATCTCTCAACATCAATCAATCTCGTCAAGATGTGTTGGGGCATGAACCGAATGGGATGTCGAAACTAAGACGGGAAGCGACACATAGTGGAGGAAAATTGAAACTTTAAACGAACCGTTTGTTTGTATGCATGTCGGACAAATTACAACATTGGAAATACAAGCATGGTCTAGGCCCACATGTGAATGATACTCGGTGGAATGTTCAAATGATGCATGCGGGAGGATGGACTCGACCGGAGGGCAGCATGATCGATGGAGAAGAGGGTTGGAGAGGAATGAGAAATAAGAAACGCCGCATGATTATACTTGAACGGCTCGAATAAACAATAGGTTGTCTCGTTTTCCCTTCCGTCTTGGTCACAGAGTAAGATACTCCCTCTGTTTTTTATTTACTGTGCCTATTAGGTTTGACCAAAGTCAAACTTCATAAAACTTGACCAAGTTTGTACAAAACTAGCAAGATGCCTATGCGTTGCATGGAACATAAAGATATTGTGGGAGAAAATGTTGAACGAGAGAAGGCCTTCTCTGCAAATGTGGAGAGGAGTGTGGGTAAATGGTCATAGTTTCCTTCCTATCCATTAGATATAGATCGGACGGCCTATATTGCAGGATGGCAGGCACACCATCTTCACCGACTCTGCTTTTTATGTACACTAGCAAGATGCCCGTGCGTTGTACGGAACATCAAGATGCATTTGTATGAGTAGTTTATCTTGTGGGAGAAAAGGATGAATGAGGGAAGGCCTTATTTGCAAATGTGGAGTGGGGTGTGGGTATCTTTTTGCAAAATTGCCATAGTTTTCTTCCTATCCGTCAGATATAAATCAGATGGACCCTTATAAAAACAGAGTTGGTGATGATGGTGTGCCTGCCATCCTGCAATATAGGCCGTCCGATTTATATCTGACGGATAGGAAGGAAACTACGACAATTTTGCAAAAAGGTACCCACACACCTCTCCACAATTGCAAATAAGGCCTTCCCTTGTTCATCCTTTTCTCTCACAAGATAAACTAGTCATACAAATGCATCTTGATGTTTTGTGCAATGCACGGACATCTTGCTAGTAAGAGTGGAAATATGAACATTTACAATAGCAAATATATATGATGTGAAAGTATATTCAATAATGAATCTAATGGTATTGATTTGTTATTGTATATGTTATTATTTCTGTCTATGAACTTTGTCAAAGTTTACAAAGTTTGACTTTGAGCAAAGCTAAAATGCGGAGTAAATAAAAACAGAGGGAGTACGCAGGGACTAGTATAGTCACTACTACCGGAACATGGTAAGTTGGACACCTATATTTGGGCACGGACGGGGCACACCTCAATTATTCTTTCAAATAGTCGGATACCAATATTTAGCACACCATCCGGCTACTTAATCAAGTGTTACGCTGCACTAATTGAAAAGGAAAAGGGTGGTACCGTACCCAAAACCACCACACTTGCGGCTAGGGTAACAACTTGGTACTGTACCACATTTCAACCAGGGCACAAAAACCACTCGTTCTGCTCCTAATGCGCAACGCGGAGCACCGACGCTCGAATATGGCCGGGAAAACAGGGAAACCGACATGTGGGGCGCACTTGTCGGGATGACGTGGTGCAGACTAGTCCAATGGAGGAGCTGGCCCACGACCTCCTCACCACCGGCAACCATTCATGTGGGTCGTGGGGGCCAACAACGTGGTGCAGCTCCAGCACCGCCTCTGGACAGGGCGACCGCGGTGAGTGACACGCTCATCATCGCTGGACACGGTCAGTTTCACTATGCTGAGGGTGGCATTAGCACTGTGGCACAACTAGCAGATCAACACCCGACTCGTCGAGGATGCACGGGGCGCCCAAGTGCGCACGCGCCGCGACACATCCGCGGAGTGGTGTAGCGCGGCCAACTGCATCCCCAGGACCCGAGACCATGTCGGGTCATCTTGCTTTTTCAATGACATGTGGGGTCGCATGTGAGCAAAGAGCATCTCCAACGTTGCCATGACCGCAGCTCACTACCCTAGCACACCAAAAACCCTCGTCCCTCGTGTCGTTGCGTAGTGCGTTCCCTGCTAGTGCCAGCTGCCCGCATTCATGCCATCCATCCGTATGCCGTCGTTAAGAGGGTTGGTGCCCGAGGAACAAACTCGGGTGACTTAATGATTCACATGGACGCCTTGGCCTCACCGGAATGCGCTACTTAAAGCGGCAATGCCCAGCTAACCTCCACACCATAGCGCATCGTCCTGCTACCTGGTGCCACATCCGCCATGACCGCAAGAGAGAACGCTCTGCGAGAGAGCTTTGTCTTCGGGAATGAAGCTCGAGGTCTCCGCCCTCGCTCAAGTCGCCGCTCATGACGCAATAGCGGTGTAGCCGGACGCGGACGTGACCGCACAAGCAGTGGCCACGATGGCGGTCGACGACGGGAGCACCGTCAGCCACGCGTCCTACTTGCCGCCGTCCAACGTCGGGCACCACCGAGGTCGGGGACTCCTCCGAGGATGAGTAGGACATGGGAGGCGGCAGGGCATGGTGTGCCAACTGGCCGGTTTGTCCCCCGAGTTCTACTCTTCCTCACCGGAGACCGCACCTTCGTCTTGGACCCCGCCCCCGTACATGGAGATCGCAGATGGAGGACGTCGGTCGCTGCAGTAGAATAGGTTTAGGGTAGGGTTTCATTTATTTTTCTGTCCTATAGAAGTTCGAAATGTAATGAAATTCTGCCATGTTTGCATTAATCTCGGCCGGTGTATATGAACTTTCACAACAATAGAGTATATTGTAGGAGTACTAGCAAGATGCTCGTGCATTGCATGGAACATCAAGATCTTGTGGGAGAAAAGGATGAACCAAGGAAGGCCCTGTCTGCAAATGTGGAGAGGACGGCGGGTAAATTGTCATAGTTTCCTTCCTATCCGTTAGATATAGATCGGATGGCCTATATTGTAGGATGGCAGGCACACCATCATCACCAACTCTGCTTTTTATTTTTATTGAACCGAGGCAAAGCTAAGATGCAAATTAAATAAATAGATATGGTCTACATACACAATTTATCTTAGGCACTCCAATAGTACGTCCAATCCACTACACATTCACGCATTTCACATCTTTCTACATCTACGGGAAACTACGAAAGTGTTAACGTAAATTGTCTCTCTCTCTCCTCCCTGATTTTCATGGTGGTGGGCCCCTCCCTTCCCCCAATCTACAATCAACAGCTCACACGTTTCACATTATGTTAATTACGTAACTGGGATTATGTAGGTGTAGCATTACTCGTCCAAAAAACCAACTAAGCCAACCTCCCAGCATATCGCTCGGGAAAAGACCCAGTCGCGCCGTTTTAGTCGGGATTACCGGATTACTAGTAGTAGTATCGATGGATCGTGCGAAGCACCAAGTTTTTTTTGAGTGGGCGAAGCACCTAATTTAAAAGGAAAAAGGGGGTACACTCACAACACCACTGTCGCGGTTGCATTACACCCCACACACGTTCAGTCCTGCACATGGCTCACGCAAATGGAACGCGCTTCGGCTTGCCTCTTCACTGACACGTGGGACTGCACTTGGAGAAAACGACCATGCGCCAAACTCCCCCGCCCACCGTGTGAAAATCCCCCCCCCCTCAAAAAAATTTCCCCCAAATCCCAAATTCAACCACCCTTCGGCCAACTAGCCAATAATATTCCCCAAATCCCCCGTCCCCCTCCACTCCATTTGCATAGCCAAAGCCGCCCTCCCCGCCGCGCCAATACGTCGGCGCCGTGGTTCATCGAGGGGACGCACGGTGATCCTCTCGCTCCCATAGTACGCTCTCGTAGACTGCCGTCCTCGAGTCGCGCCGCCACCGCTGGCGACATTCTTGTGGAGGCGCACGGCGGTCAGCGATGTCACCGCTAGGAATGTTCGTGTGGATACGCACGGTGGTCAGCTTCTCCCACTGTACGCGCATCCTAGACTGAGGCCCTGTACATGCCGGCGTAGCGTTGAATGTTAGCTGATAGACGCTGTTAATCTCACTGTTTGCCGAAGTTGTTTACAGTCAATATGCTCTGCTTAAGAACCTTCCTTGCCCTGTTCTGCACTCAATCTGCTTAGCTGAGATGGCATGCCAAGCCTGATTAGTTGCTAAAATATCCCGCCATATATTTATTGTGGCATAGATTGCCATGGTCTAGTAGCCAATCTGTTAGGTAAAATAGCTCTACATTGTTTTATACTCGATCTTTGTTGCTGCGATGGCCTTCGATAGTTCGATGGCTGTGTGCTCGGCCTCATTGACTGTTGAAACAGCCTGCCATAATTTAGGACTCAAATTTGTTTGCTGAATTAGCTTTACATATATTTCGTTACTTAGATCTGCTCGTCCAAATATCTTGACATAGCTTTAGACATCGACCTAGGTATTTTCTTCTGGACTTCGTAAAAAAGCATATATGTTTTTCCTGTAATATCTAGTAGAAGAAGTAATTTGTTTGTCTAACATATGGACAGGACTTGGATAACTTCTGCTCGAAGATTCTCCGCTGCATATGTCGAGGGGGTTGAAAACTTCATGAACTTTATCAAAGCTGAGTACGGTGGTCCGAAATCAGATGTGCTCTGCCCGTGTAGCAGTTGTATGAATTCAATTACAAGACCCCAGTCAACTGTGCAAAATCATCTACACTTGTATGGGATGTCGATCACATATACTAGGTGAGTTCATCATGGTGAAGCTGTGAACGTCAATGTTATTGACTACGTGGAAGCAACAGATCACCATCTTGATCTGCCTGATGCTCAGGTTGAAGAGGAGGAGGAGGTGGTGGCGGAGCCAGTGAGTTTGACCAACATTGAAATAATGCTACGAAATGCTCGTGCATTCCGTGAACTTTGGAGCAGAACTTAAGTGAATGCCCGAAATGCAAATCATCAAGGTGGAAAGATGGCGATGTTGTGAAGAGGATTCCTCATAATGTTCTGAGACATTTTCCAATTACACCAAGATTGCATAGGTTGTTTCATGATGCTAAAACAAGAGAGGATGTACTGTGGCATTCTAGGAACCAGGAGTACAGAGATCAGAATGTAATGAGCCATCCATCACATGGTAGTGAGTGGAAAAGCTTCAATCAGAAGCACGAAAAGTTTGCTGCTGGCCCGAGAAACATTAGACTTGGCTTAGCTTCAGATGGATTTAACCCGTTTGGCCACCAGAGCGCCACATATAGCATGTGGCCAGTGCTTGTTATCCCTTACAACATGCCTCCAAATGTATGCACCAAAGAATCAAACTACATGATGGCCTTGCTCATCCCAGGTCCAAAAAGTCCTGGAAAGGATTTTGATTTGTTCATGGAGCCTCTTGTGGAGGAACTTCAACAACTATGGAGTGGTGTTCTCACTCGAGACCTATATAGCAGCCCACTAGCTGATTTCTTTGTGTGTGCTGTTATAATTTGGTGCATCCATGATTATCCGGCTTTGGGCACTATGTCAGGGCGAATGACACATGGTTACAATGCATGTGTTCGCTGTGACAAGAATCTGCTGTCATACACAATACTTAGCAAGATCTGTTACATTGGACACCGTCGTTTCCTTGCCAAGGACAAGCCGCATCCTAGAAAATACCGAAGACATGTGTTCAATGCAAAGCATGAAAACCGTGATGCGCCAAAGAGGCTCACCACCGATGAGTTGCAAGTGGAATTATAGAAGGTCAGGCATATTACACCAGGAAACCATCCTGATAATGGTAGTGGGAAAAGGAAGCGTGGCAGGGAAGAAGAGAGATTATTGTTTATCTGCAGGTCCACTTTGTGGGACTTGGAGTATTGGAAAGATTTGGATCTGCGGCATAATCTTGATCTGATGCACATCGAGAAAAATATATCTGACAACATTATCGGCACACTTCTTAATATTGAAGGCAAGACGAAAGATACCTTAAAATCTAGGGTTGATTTGACACACTTCGGTATCAGACAGGATTTGTAGGTGCAAGATGAAGGTAAACCACGGGATATGGCACCAGCTGTGTACGTCTTGGACAAGGTAAAAAGAAAATAATTCTGTGAGGTCCTGTCACGTGGGAGATTCCCACATGGATTTTCTTCCAACCCTAAAAGGAGAGTCAGTGCAGATGGAAACAAGGTACAAGGGTAAAAAACTCATGACTGCCACGTCCTACTTCAAAGGGTTTTACCTGTTATCCTTAGAGTATTGGGCCGCCCTGACTTATACAGAGTAGTTGCAAAGTTGGGACAATTCTTCGGGGAACTTTGCAGTAGAAATATCAGGATAGATGCTTTGGAGCGTCTTAGAGACAAGATACCAACTATCCTATGTGACCTTGAGAAGATATATCCTCCAGCATTCTTTGATGTGATGGTGCATTTGGTTGTTCATCTACCTGATGAGGCACTACTAAGAGGTCCAGTACAGTCTGGCTGGATGTACCCTATTGAAAGGTGGCTAGGCACTTTCAAGGGCTATGTTAGGAATAGAGCTAGACCCGAGGGTTCCATTGCAGAGGCCTACAATGCTACAGAAGCACTGACATTCTGCTCAAAATACATTGAAACAGCTTATCAGCTTAGCAAAGAGGTGGATGAAGACAATCTCGGGCTGTTTGAGTTACAGGGAAGAGTTGACAAGAGGACAAACCTAAAGATTTGGACAAAATGGTTTGCTATGTGTTGAATAACTGTCCTAAGATACTACCTTATATCAAGTAAGGGCTAAGTATTGGAGCTTATACATCGTAATCTACTAAACTTGCAGCACATTCTTATATATTTAGATGTTTGACGCAATCACTATGTTGTGCAACATCTACAAAAAGGAGTTACTGGCGCAAAATCCAAGAAACATTGACAAACTGGTTATGGCAGGATTTGCGAAATGGTTCAAGAGCCATGTAAGCTTTTGAATTGCACTGACAGTTTTTTAATATATCTAGTACATAAGATGATCATCTTGTCTATTTTCTAACCATAGGTTAAGAAGATGCGGGAGGATGGGCAGGTAGTTGATGATGCCCTTTACTCACTAGCAATGGGTCCTGATACTCGGGTAAGACATTTATGAATCTTGTGTTGTTGGAGATATGCGCTACAACACCCTTGCATGAGACGAAGGCAGGAAGACACAAAAAAATGCCATGTGAGCACGGATACGTATGACAAAGAGACAACTAAAATGAATGCTAACATAACAGACATTGTTCAGTTGTAGTATATCTCCAGTTTCAAGGATCATCGGTGTGTGGTTCTATTGTGCTGTCGTTGGTATAACATGTTTTCCAGGACCACAAAACCCAGATATAATGATTATTTAAAATCCATCAATGTCAAGGCGGCATACCAGACCAACGAGCCTTTTATTTTGGCAACTCAAGCAACACAGATATTTTTCTTGGAAGACACATTTGCACGTAGCGATGACTGGAGCGTATTGCAAATGTTTGAGCAGAGGAATTCGTTTAATGGAGTTGCACAACAAGATGATGCTTACACTGCTCCTGATGTACAAGATAACACAGATGTTCCTAATATCTTTGAGAACCATCACGTCAATGACGCTGGCGAAAAGATTGCCTATCATGCTGTGGACATACAAGAGTTGATCAAGAAGAAGCCAACGTTTGAGGACGTTGAGGACGAAGAAGAAGACGACACCGTGGGGAATTATGATTCGGACTCATACACATGGCAAAGATGTTGATGCTGCTATTGCGGATGATGATTACATTGCTTTTGTCGTATTTGCCTGTCAGAATACATTTTTTTATCTACTATGTGAAATTGTGTTTGCTATGACAAGTGAAACCTGATGAACATGTTGTTTAGTATTTTCCTATGAGAACATCACTTGTTATGTATGCTGATTTGTGTTTGGTGATTGTATGACGACTAAAACATGATGACATTGTTGTTTAATTGTACTTATATTTGGCTGTGAAACTTGAATTTGATGACATAGTTTGCTGTTGGACTGCAATTTTCTCGACGTCTTCGAATGAGAAAAAAGCTGACCCGACAGGGCCTCTGCTAATTTATTTATTTATTACCAAAAGGGCCTCTGCTATTTATTTATTTATGAGCAAAAGGGGATACCCCCTGATTTCCGTTAATAGAAATCATTAGATGTTCACAACACTACGCCCAGCCTGCTACACAGGTTTCATTCATTGCTAGTTTCAACAATGTGCTAATGTCATAGCCACTGAATACATCACGAGTGCTACATACACTGCAAATAAAGAGGCAATCAGCTTACAGAGCACATCGATTTTTCCCATTATCTTCACAAGCTCTTTCATCTCCTCATTGTTGTCAAGGTTGTTCAGCAGCTGTTGCTTGGCCATGATCAGAGGAACTGCATCTTTAACCTTCTGCTCTGCATCTTCCTCTTCTGTTGTTCCTTCAGTTACTTGTCCAACACCCCAACCTGCTGGTATTGGGATTCCTCGGCTAACCAAATAATCAGCGTAGTTGCACTCCCCCACATCAGCAACTTCCCGGGAATACAAATCACATGAATCTTCCCTTTTCTGCACGAATCAAATTGGAAGATCATCAACCAAACTATTAAAAAATCATCAACTGAAAGCAGCAGAACAACACTTAAACATGTTATTACCCCATGATTCGGGCATTTGTAGAAGACTTGGATAGGGTTGAGGATTGTGGTTGAGACACGATGAATGACTCTGCATGATTTGCAGCAGTGGCACCACACCAACGGCAGCGGGTTGCGATGAGCAACCGGCTGTGGTGCGCGTGCCGGCGGGGGTGTGATGATACCCACAGGCGATGGTACGGGTGGCGACTTGGCGCATATTTGGTTGTTGCCTGCTAAAGAGCAGGTGGACGAGCAGCTAGTGGCATGGTTGCTGCGGCCAGAGCTTCTAATACTAGGCAGAGTAAGTAGAGAAGTGGAGAAGCAAACATTGGATATGTCAGTTTCATTACTTGCAGAGTAGCATAGCACCATATATAGTCATAGTCTAGGTTTGGATTCGAACCAGCTACAGGAGCACGTCTCTCTTTTTTCTAAAACTCAGCAATGTCTCTTTATTGGTAAACTAGCTTGTTCTATATGCCTTCTCAAGTCTTTGATTCCTCCACCTCACATCTGGGACCCACCGAAAGGGCCTCTGTATTTCGCGAAAAAAACGTGCCCCCGCTGACAGGTCGGACCCACCAGCTATCTTCGCACGCAAGGAAGTGCCTCCTTATTACACACAAAAAAATGAATACTCCCCCTGCCAGATGGAACCCAGCATCGAGGGAGGCTGACTTGTGGGCCTACTAAGTTGACGGGGACGGAGGGCTTTGTCAACTTAGTCAATATGAACGATTCTAGCTCCAGTTACCGCACGATGTTCATCTAAAGACAGTAGTGCTTCTTAACCTCTGGTCTTCTTGCTCCAGCCGCCCAAACCAGCACCGGTCGTGCCGCGTGCTCATGCCTCCCGTGGTCGGCTGTGATGCCGCGGTGGCCTCACCGCCCCCTACTACTCCCACTGCTGGCTAGGGCATCCCTCTACTCACCCACACCCCCTGTTATTCTGCGGCGACGGCAGCCTCACACTGCAGCCGAACCAGTGAACCCTCATACTCCTCTCCGCGTGGGCATCCACTGCCGCATCTTCCCCGGCTCCGCGTCGTTCCCTTCCTAGGCCTCGCCGTCGTCCACTGCCTTGGTGCTCTCGGCACGGCGTGGTCAATGTGGTCAACGACCGACTTCCATCGAAAGAGTACTGTACGTAGAGAGGCTCACAGCTGGGTCCACGGCCGCAGCCCAGTTTTTTGTGATTTGCCAAGTAAGTCGCTTTGTCAGGCCTGTTGGGCTGCAAATCTTTCAAGATGAGGAAAGCTTCATTTGGTTGGCCGAGAAAATGGCCTATCAGTAATGAGAAATGGGATGTACATTTTAAAAACACATAAAACCAACAATTAGTTTCAAATTTCTTTTTTCGTTTCGAGATTTTAAATTGCATTGATTTTTATGCATGGACAATGTGTTGGATTTTATATTGATATATATTTATTATTAAAATCAGTTTGAATGTGACTTGAAATTTCGGGATTAAAAACAGTTCTAACTGCACCGAAATATGCAAAATTTCGTATATTTTTTAACCGTGGCCACAATATGGGCTGTAATGCTAACAAAAAGAATATGGGCTCCAAAAAAACCTTAAGAATTAGCAAATGGGCTGTAAATTATTAGAAATAATGGAAGATGGGTTGTATGATGTTTTCCACGGATTTGAGGCTTTCCTAAAAAAAGGTTGACGCACAAGCAGTGACTGTTGGATGTCCATCCAACGACCGTCATGCTTTTTCAATCTCTACTCTTCCTGCTCCAGCCGCTCAAACAAGTGCCGGCGGGACTGCCTGGTCTCTCCTCCCCGCGGCCGGCCGTGCTGCCGCGCGGGCCTCACCACCCCACCGTACTCCCATCACTGGCCTAGCCATCCCTCTACTCACCCACACCTGCTGTTATTCTCCGGCGACGACAGACGAACTAGTAAACCCTCGTGCAGTCGTACTCCCCTCCGCATGGGAAACAACTGCCGAGTCTTCCCTGCCTCCGTGTCGTTCCCTTCCTAGGCCTCGCCGTCGTCCACTATTCTGGTGCTCTCGGCACGGCCTGGTCAATGTGGTCTATGACCGACATGCATCTGAAGCGGACTGTACGCGGAGAGGCAGACAGCTGGGTCCACGGCCGCACGAAAGGAAATGCCTCCTTATTACACGCAAAATAATGATTCCTCCACCTGACATCTGGGACCCACCGAAAGGGCCTCTATATTTTGTGAAAAAAAAGTTACCTCCGCTGACAGCTTGGACCCACTAGCTATATCTTCGCACGCAAGGAAGTGCCTCCTTGTTACGCACAAAAGAATGAATACCCCCTGCTAGTTGGGACCCAGTATAGTGGCAGGCTGACTTGTGGGCCTACTAAGTTGACGGGGACGGAGGGCTTTGTCAACTTAGTCAATATGCACGATTCTAGCTGTAGTGACCGTATGATGTCCATCCAACGGCCATAGTGCTTCTTCAACCTCTGGTCTTCTTGCTCCAGCCACCCAAACCAGCGTCGGTCATGCCTCGTGCTCCTGCCTCCCATGGCCGGCTGTGATGCGGCGGAGGCCTCACCTCCCCCTACTACTCCCACCGCTGGCCAGGCCATCCCTCTACTCAACCACACCCCCTGTTATTCTATGGCGACGACAGCTTCACACCGCAGCGAACCAATGAACCCTCATAATCCTCTACGCGTGGGCATCCACTACCTTGTCTTCCCCGGCTTCGCGTTGTCCCCTTCCTCGGCCTCGCCGTCATCCACCGCCCTGGTGCTCTCGGCGCGGCGTGGTCAACATGGTCAAGGAACAACTTCCATCAGAAGAGTATTGTACATGGAGAGGCTGATAGCTGGGTCCACGGCAGCCGCAAGGAAGTGCCTCCTTATTGCGCGGAAAATAATTATTCCTCCACCTGACAGCAGGGACCCACCAGACGGGCCACCGTATTTGGCGAAAAAAACATTTCCCCCCTGACTGCTGGGACCCACGGATGGGCCACCGTATTTCGCAAAAAAAACGTTCCCCTGCTGAAAGCTCGGACCCACCGGAAGTGCCTCCTTATTATGCACAAAAAAATGAATACTCCCCCTGCTAGTTGGGACCCACCTTGGTGGGTGGCTGACTTGTGGGCCTACTAAGTTGATGGGGATGGATTGCTTTATCAACTTAGTCAATATGAACGATTCTAGCTCCAGTGACCGTACGATGTCCATCCAACGGCCGTAGTGCTTCTTCAACCTCGGGTCTTCTTGCTCCAGCCGCCCAAAGCAGCGCCGGTCGTGTCGCCTGCTCCTGCCTCCCGTGGTTGGCTGTGCTGCCGCGGAGGCCTCACCGTCCCCTACTATTC
This sequence comes from Triticum aestivum, assembly GCF_018294505.1. Taxonomy (NCBI): domain Eukaryota; kingdom Viridiplantae; phylum Streptophyta; class Magnoliopsida; order Poales; family Poaceae; genus Triticum; species Triticum aestivum. The sequence continues at coordinate 288,163,414 of NC_057803.1, read as the reverse complement.
CCACCGCTGGCCAGGCCCTACGGCGATAGCAGCCTCACACCGCAGCCGAACCAGTGAACCCTGTATTCCTCTCCGCGCAGGCTTCCACTGCCGTGTCTTCCCTGGCTCCGCGTTGTCCCCTTCCTAGGCCTCGCTGTCGTCCACCGCCCTGGTGCTCTCGGCGCGGCGTGGTCAACATGGCCAATGAACGGCTTCCATCGGATGTGGACTGTACGTGGAGAGGCTGACAGCTAGGTCCACGGCCGCAGCAAGGAAGTGCCTCCTTATTACGCGCAAAATAATTATTCCTCCACCTGACAACGGGGACCCACCGGACGGGCCACCGTATTTCGAGAAAAAATGTTTCCCCCTGACTGCTGGGACCCACCAGCTACATCTTCGCATGCAAGGAAGTGCGTCCGGGCAAAAAAAATGATTCGCCCCCCTGACAGCTGGGACCCACCAGCTACATCTTCGCACGCAAGGAAGTGCCTGACAGTCGGGACCCACCTGGTCAAAGCGTATGTAGTGTTGTCATTCTGGTCGCGAACGTGTACGTACATACTGGTCGATGTAGAGGCGCGCACGTGTCGTAGTAGAGGCGCACATGTAGCATGTACATGTACGTACAGCGGCCATTTTGCAAGAAAGAAAATACGGCCATTGAAAGTGCAACTATCCCTAGGTGGTTTTGGTAATTCATAACAACATATAGCTCATTGAGCTAATACTATTCCAAGACAATTATTTCAGGGAAGCTCAATGATTGGCATGGCATGGATGTGAAAGTGGAACCCTCAAAATGCTAAGGACAATGGATTGGCTCAAGTTCAAAAGCTCAAGACTCTTCATTTTATATTTTAGTGATCCAAGATCACATTGAGTCCATAGGAAAAGCCAATACTATTAAGGAGGGATGAGGTGTTGCTTAATGAGCCTCTTGCTTCATGCTCTTAGTGATATGCTCCAAAAACCCTCAACTACTTTCCCATATCCACATATGACCTAAACTCTAAGCCAAACTCGGTCCTACCGATTCTTCCTATCCGGCGCCACCGAGTTTCACTTGTCATTAGCCACTGCCAAACCCTAGCAATTCGGTTCTACCGATAAGGATCTCGGTCCCACCGAGATGGGGTTGCAAACTCTCTGTTTCCCTTTCGTAACTTTTCGGTCCCACCGAAAGAGCGAATCGGTCCCACCGAGATTGCAATGTAAACTCAGTGTTTCCCCTTTGTAACTTTTCGGTCTCACCGAGTTCCACTCGGTCTCACCGAAAGAGCAAATCGGTCCCACCGAGTTTGCCTGACCAACTCTCTGGTTAGCTAATTACCAAATTCGGTCTCACCGAGTTTGTGTAATCGGTCTCACCGAGATTACGTTATGCCCAAACCCTAACCGAATCGGTCCTACCGAGTTGCATGTCAGTCCCACCGAAATTCCTAACGGTCACTAGGTTTACTATTTCGGTCAGACCGAGTTTATTTATTCGGTCCCACTGAGATTGGAAAACTGTGTAATGGTTGGATTTTGTGTGGAGGCTATATATACCCCTCCACCTCTTTCTCATTCAGTGAGAGAGCCATCAGAACACACACATCATTCCAACTCATTTGTTCTGAGAGAGAACCACCTACTCATGTGTTGAGATCAAGACATTCCATTCCTACCATATGAATCTTGATCTCTAGCCTTCCCAAGTTGCTTTCCACTCAAATCTTCTTTCCACCAAATCCAAATCCTATGAGAGAGAGTTGAGTGTTGGGGAGACTATCATTTGAAGCACAAGAGCAAGGAGTTCATTACCTACACACCATTTGTTACTTCTTGGAGAGTGGTGTCTCCTAGATTGGCTAGGTGTCACTTGGGAGCCTCCGACAAGATTGTGGAGTTGAACCAAGGAGTTTGTAAGGGCAAGGAGATCGCCTACTTCGTGAAGATCTACCTTTAGTGAGGCAAGTCCTTCATGGGCGATGGCCATGGTGGGATAGACAAGGTTGCTTCTTCGTGGACCCTTTGTGGGTGGTTGCTTCTTCGTGGACCCTTCGTGGGTGGAGCCCTCTGTGGACTCACGCAACCGTTGCCCTTGGGTGGAGCCCTGTGTGGACTCACGCAACCGTTACCCTTCGTGGGTTGAAGTCTCCATCAACGTGGATGTAGGATAGCACCACCTATCCAAACCACGGGAAAAACATCCGTGTCTCCAATAGCATTTGAATTCTCCAAACCCTTCCCTTTATATTCTTGCAAGTTGCATGCTTTACTTTCTGCTGCCCATAAACTCTTTGCATGCTTGCTTGAATTGTGTGATGATTGCTTGACTTGTCCTAAAATAGCTAAAATCTGCCAAGAACTAAAATTGGGAAAAGGTTAAGTTTTTATTTGGTCAAGTAGTCTAATCACCCCCCCCCCTCTAGACATACTTTCGATCCTACAAGTGGTATCAGAGCTTTGGTCTCCATTTGCTTGATCTCCATAGCTTTTGGTGGTCATAGCCTTGGTTTCACAACCTAGGAGAGTATGGCGTCTAGCGAGGGAAATTATCACCGTAGAGGTCCTTACTTTGATGGTACTAATTTTGCTAGTTGGAAGCATATAATGAAAATGCATATTCTTGGACATAACCCCGCTGTTTAGACTATTGTGTGTGTTGGTTTGCAAGGTGACTTCTTTGATGGGAGAGAACCAAACCGTGAAGCTACCGCGGATGAGTTGAAGATGTTGCAATACAATGCTCAAGCTTGTGATATTCTCTTCAATGGATTATGCCCCGAAGAATTCAACAAAATCAGCCGCCTTGAGAATGCAAAGGAAATTTGGGACACTTTGATTGATATGCACGAAGGTACCGACTCCGTCAAGGAATCCAAGTTGCATGTGCTTCAAAGCCAACTTGACAAGTTCAAGATGAAGGATGGTGAAGGTGTCGCTGAAATGTACTCTAGGCTTGCTCTCATCACAAATGAGATTGCCGGCTTAGGAAGTGAAGAGATGACCGATAGATTCATCATCAAGAAGATCCTAAGAGCCTTGGATGGAAAATATGATACCGTGTGCACATTGATCCAAATGATGCCCAATTACAAAGATCTCAAGCCAACGGAAGTGATTGGAAGAATTGTTGCTCATGAGATGTCACTTAAGGATAAAGAGGAACTTCACAACAATTCAAGTGGTGCCTATAAATCCTCATGTGAAGCTCCTACATCATCAAGTGAGAAACAAGACTTCAATGAAGAATTGAGCTTAATGGTGAAGAACTTCAACAAGTTCTACAAGAGTAGAAGCAAAGATAGAAGCTCCAAGTCAAGGTCCTACAATGACAAAAGATCTTCTAGTCGAGAGCGAAACTGTTACAATTGTGGAAGACCCGGACACTATTCCAATGAGTGTACGGCTCCCTACAAGAGAAGAGAAGATTCTCCAAAAAGAAGAAGCAAAGGATCACCACCAAGAGAGAGAAGGAGTAGAGATGATCGTTATGAACGAAGATACTCACGGAGAAGCAAGGATTCGGAAAGGAAGGAAAAATCATCAAGGAGCTACACAAGACAAAGACATCAAGCTCATGTTGGTGAATGGGTATCCGGCTCCGACTCCGACAGCCACTCCGAGAGAAGTTATCACTCTGACTCCGAAGATACTCAAGATGAAGGTGTTGCCGGTCTAGCACTTGTGTCAACCAACTCCTACGACATATTTGACTCACCAAATGAAGGAATTGGACGCGCCACGCAACCGCCCCAACCCCTCTGTCCTATCCACTCCTTCTCTCCCCTCCTCTGCTCTCTCCCGGCAGCGCACCCGAGCGCGTCCGTCGCTGTCGTTCACCATAGCCGCAGCCATCCCTGAGCCTCTCCGACATGGCCCCGAGCTTCGCCGTGCCGCCCTCATCCTCTCCGTCGTCTCACATGACCAGAAGAGCCCCGATGCATCGTTCCCGCCCCCTTCTTCCTCCTTCGGCCACGGAGATCACCGGCGACTTTCCGCCGTCACCAAGCCATCTTCGAGCATGCTGAGATCACCGATGACCTCTCCGTGAGCTCCTCTACCCAACCCCTCTCTCCCCGCCATCTATTTCCTCCTCTAGCCTCACTAACCACTGCGACCGAAGCTCGCCGCCGCCGTGTGTAACACCCCGGATGTAATTTACCCAATATGTAATCCAACTCTTGTCGTTTCCGGCGTTAAGTTATTTTATTTTCTCGGGTTCGGGTTTTTGTCTCCGTGTGTTGCTATCGTTGTCATGCATCTCATATCATGTCATCATGTGCATTGCATTTGCATACGTGTTCATCTCATGCATTCGAGCATTTTCCCCGTTGCCCGTTTTGCATTCCGACGCTCCGTTCTCCTCCGGTGGTCATTTCTACCTTTCTTTCGTGTGTGGGCATTAAACATTTCCGGATTGGACCGAGACTTGCGAAGCGGCCTTGGTTTACTACCGGTAGACCGCCTGTCAAGTTTCATACCATTTGGACTTCGTTTGATGCTCCAACGGTTAACCGAGGGACCGAAAAGGCCTCATGTGGGTTGCAGCCCAACACCCCTCCAAGTTGGCCCAAAACCCACCAAAACCCTCTCCATCATCTGGAGCATTCGATCACGATCGCGTGGCCGAAAACCGCACCTCATTTGGACTCTCCTAGCTCCCTCTATGCCTATATAAAGACACCCCCGAAAATCTCCTTCTCCTTCCCCCCGAAATCCCTAGGTCCATCTCCACCCGCCGCCGCCGGACAAAATCCGCCGGGCCGGACATTGTCCGACCCGCGCTGCCGCCGCCACATCAGCTCCCGCGAGCCCCACTTCGCCGCGAATCGCGCCCGGCCCGTGAAGCCCGCCGCGGGCCCTCCACGACGCCGACCGGGCCCGAGGCTCCTTGCCTCTTGCCGCCTCTCTTCCCCGAGGCCGGCCTCCCGGAGCACCGCGACGCCATCTCCGGTGGCTCCACCGCCGCCCGGCTTGCCGCACCGGGCCGCCGCCGCAAGCAAGCGCCGGAGCCGCTTCCGGCGACCGCCGTCGCCGCTCCATCCGCCTCGCGCCGCCATCTCCGGCTCTGGTGCCCGACCGCCGTCGACCTCCTCCTCGTCCGCTTGCTCCGGCCACGCCCCGTCGCTGGTGAACAGTTGCCGGCCAACCTCGTAAACCGCGCCCGGCCAGATCTGGATCCGGATCTTGCCTCGGTTGACTTTTTTGCCTGAAACCCTATTTATTTTGTCTATGTTCATCGCATTGTAACTTTGCATCCGTAGCTCCGTTTTGAGCATATAGCATATCAAAATGTTCATCTCAGAGAGCACATCATTTCATCCCATTGCATCATTTTCATTTGAGTTCATATTGATGCCCGAAATGCTATTAGAAGAATGCTATTTGAGATAATTGTCAGATCTGCTGCTCCAATTAAATATTTGTCATTTTTGCCATGATTATTGTGTGCATGATATGCCCAGGAGTTCTACATGAGTTTTGTTATACATTTTTCCATCTATCCAGAGGTGCAACCCATGTATTTTTGTGATGTGTGTAGTGACTAGCACAAGCTTGCAAAGTGGTGCATTCGTTAATGCCTATTTGAGGGACTTAGCATTTCCACTAAGTCCTTTACCTGTTTATCTCAATATGCCATATGTTCATGTTGTTTCATGTTGTTTATCTCAATATCTCACTAAGTCTGAGAACTGATTATGTTTTTGCCATGTTCACATGCTTGCAAATGTATTTTCTGATCCCTTTTGACTCAAGGTCACTAAGGGACTTTTGTTAAGCTCTTTGAGTACCTCCATGCCACGTTTTACTTTGCCATGTTCAGGTACTGTAGCATATAGTTTTCATGCTCCAAAGTGGGCTACCTGATCTGAAATTCCAGACAAGTGTTAATTTCACCAAGTCTGAAATCTGTTTAACAAATGCATTTTTGCCATGCTTGTTTGAACCTGTTAATGGATGAATTGGCCGTAGCACAGTGCTAGTCTTTTGTTAAGCATCATGAGTGGATCCCTGCCATGTATTTTGTTGCCATGTTTGAGTGTTGTAGCATGTTTATCTTGTTGCATTTAGGTGACTACTTGCTGTAAATCACAGAACGTGGTCATATTTGTATTGCTTGCCATTTCCAAACCGTAACTCCGATTCCGGTGTTCTCTATATCGTTTTCAAGCGATTTCATCTCATATTTCCAGTGGAACACTTGGATTTCCAAGTTGAGGCCAGGTTCATTCATTCCTTGTCCAATCTTGCATATGCATCACATATTGCATCCTCTATAGCATACCGTCCTTGCATCATATTGTTTGAGCCTTGCACGTGGTTGATTGTGTCCTTGTTGTTTGTTTGTCTTGTTTGGGTAGAGCCGGGAGACGAGTTCGCTAACGAGGAGTCCGTTGAATTTTCTTTCAAGGATCCAGTCAACTCTGACAACTTTGCAGGCAAGATGATCATACCCTCGAAATCACTACTATCTTTGCTTTGCTAGATGCTCGCTCTTTTGCCATGCCTATGCTATGGTGCCTACCACTTGCTTATCATGCCTCCCAAATTGCCATGTCAAACCTCTAACCCACCATGTCCTAGCAAACCGTTGATTGGCTATGTTACCGCTTTGCTCAGCCCCTCTTATAGCGTTGCTAGTTGCAGGTGAAGATTGGAGACCGTTCCTTGTTGGAACATTATTTTACTTGTTGGGATATCATTATATTGCCTTGTTATCTTAATGCATCTATATACTTGGTAAAGGGTGGAAGGCTCAGCCTCTCGCCTAGTGTTTTGTTCCACTCTTGCCGCCCTAGTTTCCGTCATATCGGTGTTATGTTCCCGGATTTTGCATTCCTTACGCGGTTGGGTGATAATGGGAACCCCTTGATAGTTTGCCTTGATTAAAGCTTTTCCAGCAATGCCCAACCTTGGTTTTACCATTTGCCACCTAGCCTCTTTTTCCCTTGGGTTTCTGGAGCCCGAGGGTCATCTTATTTAAACCCCCCCCCCCCCGGGGCCAGTGCTCCTCTGAGTGTTGGTCCGAACCAGGCAGCCTGCGGGGCCACCTCGGGGAAACTCGAGGGCTGGTTTTACTTGTAGCTTGACCTATCTGAGTGTGCCCTGAGAATGAGATATGTGCAGCTCCTATCGGGATTTGTCGGCACATTCGGGCGTTGTTGCTGGATTTGTTTTAACCTGTCGAAGTGTCTTGTAGAACCGGGATACCGAGTCTGATCGGAATGTCTCGGGAGAAGGTCTATTCCTTTGTTGACCGTGAGAGCTTGTCATGGGCTAAGTTGGGACTCCCCTGCAGGGATTTGAACTTTCGAAAGCCGTGCCCGAGGTTATGGGCAGATAGGAATTTGTTAATGTCCGGTTGTAGATAACTTGAACCTTAACTTAATTAAAATGAATCAACTGTGTGAGTTACCGTGATGGTCTCTTCTCGGCGGAGTCCGGGATGTGAACACGGTGTTGGAGTAATGCTTGCCGCAGGTTGCCCTCTAGTTACTCGCTCGCGCTTTGCCTCCTCTTCTCGCTCTCTTTTGCGAACAGGGTAGCCACCATATATGCTAGTCGCTTGCTTCAGCTCCACATATTTTACCTTGCCTTAGCTATAAGCTTAAATAGTCTTGATCGCGAGGGTGCGAGATTGCTGAGTCCCTATGGCTCACAGATTACTTCCAAACCAGATGCAGGGCCTGATGATTCCGTTCCAGATGACGCGCTTGAGCTCAAGTGGGAGTTCGACGAGGACTCACACTGATACTATGTGTCTTTCCCTGATGATCAGTAGTGGTGCCCAGTTGGGGTGATCGGGACCATGTCGCATGTTGGGTTATCTTTTATTTTGGCGCCGTAGTCGGGCCATGAGTGTTTGATTGATGTAATGCTATTTATGTACTTTGATTGACGTGGCGAGTGTAAGCCAACTATGTATCTCCCCTTTTATTATCTATATTACATGGGATGTTGTGAAGATTGCCTAACTTGCGACATTGCTTTCAAAGCGGTTATGTCTCTAAGTCGTGCCTCGACACGTGGGAGCTATAGCCGCATCGAGGGCGTTACAAGTTGGTATCAGAGCCTTCCCCGACCTTAGGAGCCCCCATTGCTTGATCGTTTTTAGCGGCCGAGTTGAGTCTAGAAAAAATGTTTTGAGTCATTTAGGAATTATATATCGGAGAGTTTAGGAATTCTTTTTACTCCCCAGTCTCCTCATCGCTCTGATAAGGCATCCTGACGTAGAGTTTTGACTCTTCTCTTCTCAAATTTCACTAAAAAAATTTAGGATCACGCGGGTATTTTGGAATCGTTCCGATGGTTTTGTGACGAGAACATTGTTCTTGGTGCCTCCTGTCTTTAGGGGTTGTGGCAGTGTCCCGGGGAGTTGAGCTCCGAGGTGTTGTCGTCACAATTTTATCGTTACAGTTCTGGAATACCTGAGTTTAGTATGCCGACATCGAAAATCTCTTTTATGCAGTTCGTTGGTGAGATAACCTCGACGCCACCCAGTACTGGGCGGGAGTTCGGGAGTATCGGCTTGTATAACAAATGCTTTTCGAAGGTTGAGGTAGATGGTTTCCGAAGTTTTTCTCGGTTATGTGTTGAAGGATGGATACAGCTGGATGTAGGATTTGCTAGATTTGGGTGAGATATTATGCTTCCCCTATATCCCCAACACCTGATTGCATAACCGAAAAGGTTCGGGAGTTTCATAGGTGGGAATTCTTGTAGCTCTAGTTATTCTTCCACGGATAATTGGTTTGAGATTGGGATTTCTTACCGAGTATTCATTCTTGATCTGTACCTTGTTGATTTACTCCTCTACCTAAATTCTAAGTGGCTTCTCAATTTATGGATATGTGACCATTTCAAGTGGAATGCATTCGTTCTTATGTTCGGATGTGAAGACTTTATGTTGCAATTTCAACCCTTTTGATTCAGCTTCATTTTATCTGTCAATGTGCTAATGGTTGTCACCCTCTTCAGGATGGCTCCTGCTAAGAGCACCAATCAGAATCAGAATCAGGATCCGCCACCACCTCCACCCCCTCCCGAGGCATGGCAAGCTGTGATGGCCACAACCAATGCAAACACACAGTTGATCATGCAAATTCTTCAAGAGCGCAATCAAGCGAACCAAGGCAACCAAGGCAACAATCAGAATCACTTTGCTACACTCAACCAGTTCCTTGCTAACGGGCCAAAGACTTTCAGCAATTGTGTTGAGGCAACTGATGCTGACGATTGGCTCGTGGATCTGTGCAAGCATTTCGAGTGCAGTAACGTCAGGCCTGAGGACTTCGTCATGTTCGCTTCCTTCCAACTCAAAGACCAAGCTGCAGAATGGTTCCAGCAGTACAAGGATTCCAGAGGAGGCCGTGTGATTTCCTGCGATGAATTCCGTCAAGACTTCAAAGCTCATCATATTCCTCAGAGCGTGGTTGAAAGCAAGCGTGAGGAATTCCGCAACCTGAAGCAAGGCTCTTTGTCTATCTATGACTACAACAAGTTGTTTCAGAAGCTCGCCTGCTTTGCCAAGCAGGACGTCCCTGATGAGAAGAGCATGATATACCAGTTCAGGGGTGGTCTCAGAGAAGAAATCTAGCTAGCTCTTGTTCTCTTTGAGCCCTTGAGGTACGATGAGTTCAACATGGCATTGAAGCAAGAGGCCGCTCAACTGAGGTGTGATGCTTCCAAGAAGCGAGTCAGAGATGCTACTCCTTCTTCCTCTACTCAAGTGGCCAAGCAGCAGAAGTTTTGGCTTCCTCCTCCTCCGTTCCGTCAGCCGTATCAGCAGAAGAGCAAAGGTGGCAGTGGTTCTTCCCATCCACCCAACCCTGGCTTTCAGAACAAGACTTCGTCTCAAGATCCAAGATCGAGTGCTCCGTATCACCGTCCGCTTTCAGAGGTCACGTGCAACAAGTGCCAACAGAATGGTCACTATGCCAACAAATTCTTTAATCAGAAGCGTCTCCCTCCTCCTCCTCCTGTGAGATCGGCAAGTACAGCTGTGGTCAAGCATAACCCCAAGCACGCCAAGGTCAACTTGATGAACGCAGCCCAGGCAGAGGACTCATCAGATGTCATCATGGGTAACCTTCCTGTTAACGATATTCCTGCAAGAGTTCTTTTTGACACTGGTGCATCGCATTGTTTCATGTCAAAGCCATTTTTTACCAAGCATGAATTCGTTTCTTCTCATTTGGGTAAACAAATGGATATCGTTTCTCTTGGCAAACATTTGAGTGCAAGTCTGGAGGTGCCAGATGTTACTATCACCTTGGCGACTACAAGTTCCTTTCTTCCCCAATGGTTCTTGGTGACTCGGACATTGATCTTATTCTCGGAATGGATTGGCTTTCTAAGCACAAGGCGCAGCTTGATTGTGCAGCCAGGCAGATTCAATTGACTCATTTGTCTGAGGATGTAATTGTCTTTGCCGCTCGTGATGATACCATCCGTCTGTTTTCTCTCAATGAGAAGGGTGAACTGGATGCTATCTCGCAAATCCCAGTCGTTTGCGAATATCAAGACGTCTTTCCAGAAGAGCTTCCGGGAATGCCTCCGCACCGGCCAGTTGAATTCGTCATCGATCTTGAGCCTGGTACGGAACCGGTTTGCAAGCGTCCTTACAAGCTCGGACCTGAAGAGTTGAAGGAGCTGAAGAAACAACTCGATGTTCAAGAGAGAATGGGTCTCATCCGACCTAGTTCTTCTCCGTGGGGTTGTAGTGTTCTTTTTGTGAAGAAGAAGGATGGAACGGACCAACTTTGTGTTGATTACCGTCCATTGAACAAGAAGACCATCAAGAACAAATACCCACTTCCCAACATCAATGAGCTGTTTGAACAACTCAAAGGTGCCCAAGTATTCTCCAAGCTTGATCTCCGTATGGGTTATCACCAGATTCGAATCCGTGAGCAAGATATTCCCAAGACGGCTTTCAGGACAAGCTTTGGTTCTTATGAATACACTATCATGTCTTTTGGCCTCGTCAACGCTCCTCCGATTTTATCTCGCATGATGAACTTCATCTTCAGTGCCTACACCAATGACTTCGTTTTGGTCTATCTCGACGACATTCTGGTCTTTTCGAAGAACAAGGAAGATCATGCCAAGCACTTGCGTTTGGTACTCGATAAGCTCAGGGAACACCAGTTCTACGCCAAGTTCTCCAAGTGCGAATTTTGGCTTGATGAGGTTCTTTATCTTGGTCATATCATCTCTGCCAAGGGCATTGCGGTGAATCCTGAGAAGGTGTTTGCAATTGTGAATTGGGAACCACCTCAGAACGTGAAGCAACTCCGTAGCTTCCTCTCGCAAGCTATTGTCGAAGATTCATTGAAAACTTTTCTAAGATCGTGAAGCCTCTCTCAAATCTTCTCCAGAAGCACGTCAAGTACGTTTGGCCTCTGGAGTGTGACATTGCTTTCAACACTTTGAAAGAGAAATTGGTCACTACTCCAATTCTGACTCCTCCAGACGAATCCAAGTCGTATGAGGTCTTTTGCGATGCCTCTCTCCAAGGTCTTGGCGCAGTGTTGATGCAAGAGAAGAAAGTTGTGGCTTATACCTCTCGCCAGTTGAAGCCCAACGAGAAGAACTACCCCACTCATGACCTTGAGTTGGCGGCAGTTGTGCATGCTCTTTTGACTTGGAGACATCTCTTATTGGGAAGAAAAGTGGACATCTTCACTGACCACAAGAGTCTCAAGTACATCTTCACTCAGCCTAATCTCAACCTCAGGCAAACTCGATGGGTCGAAATGATTCAAGAGTATAATCCGAGTATCGAGTATACTTCAGGTAAGGCCAATGTGATTGCTGACGCATTGAGCAGGAAGGCTTATTGCAACAGCCTGATTCTCAAGCCTTATCAACCCGAGCTTTGTGAAGCTTTCCACAAACTTAATCAGCAAGTTGTTCCTCAAGGTTTCCTCGCCAACCTTTAAGTATCTCCTACCTTGGAAGACCAGATTCGCCAAGCTCAGCTTCTTGATGCTATGGTGAAAAAGGTGAAGATTGGGATTGCCAAGAGCCAACCCAAGTACAAGTGCTACCGCCTTGATGACAAGGATACTCTCTTCTTCGAGGATCGTATTGTTGTACCCAAAGGTGACCTTCGTAAAGTGATCATGAACGAGGCTCACAATTCTCTCCTCTCCATCCACCCTGGGAGCACGAAGATGTATCAGGACCTCAAGCAGGCTTATTGGTGGACTCGAATGAAGCGCGAGATTGCTCAGTTCGTGAATGAATGTGATGTCTGCAGAAGAGTGAAGGCAGAACACCAAAGGCCAGCTGGTCTCCTCCAACCTCTTGCCATTCCAGAATGGAAGTTTGACCACATTGAGATGGACTTCGTGACTGGGTTTCCAAAGTCCAAGCATGGCAATGATGCTATATTCGTTGTCATCGACAAACTCACTAAAGTGGCTCACTTTCTGCCTATCAAAGAGTCAATCACTGCAGCTCAATTGGTGGAACTCTATACCTCTCGAATTGTCTCTCTGCACGGTATTCCACAGGTGATCTCTTCAGACCGTGGCAGCATCTTTACCTCCAAGTTTTGGGATTCTTTTCAGAAGGCCATGGGCACCAACATCCACTTCAGCACAGCTTTCCATCCTCAAACTAGCGGTCAAGTCGAGCATGTCAATCAGATTCTTGTAGATATGCTCAGGGCTTGTGTGATCTCCTTCGGCATGAAGTGGGAGGATTGTCTTCCATATGCTAAATTCTCCTACAACAACAGTTTTCAAGCAAGTTCGGGCAAGGCCCCATTTGAAATTCTGTATGGCAGGAAGTGTCGTACCCCTCTCAACTGGTCTGAAACCGGTGAACGTCAACTTCTGGGTAATGACTTAATCACAGAGGCAGAGGAAATGTGCAAAGTCATTCGAGATAACCTCAAAGCAGCCCAATCCCGCCAGAAGAGCTACTATGATAGTAAGCACCGTAATTTAGCTTTCGAGATTGGAGATCATGTTTACCTCCGCGTCTCTCCTATGAAAGGTACTCGTCGCTTCGGCATCAAAGGGAAGCTTGCCCCTAGATACGTGGGACCTTTCAAGATTGTCAGCAAGAGAGGCGATCTCGCCTATCAACTCAAGCTTCCTTCAAACTTTGCAAATGTTCATGGCGTGTTCCATGTCTCTCAGCTTCGAAAGTGCTTCAAGACTCCTGACCGCACCGTCAACTTCGAGGACATTGAGCTCCAAGAAGATCTCTCTTATCGTGAGCACCCCGTTGCTATTCTTGAAGAGACTGAACGCAAGACTCGCAAGAAGTCAATCAAATTCCTCAAAGTCAAGTGGTCACACCATTCCGACCGTGAAGCTACCTGGGAATGCGAGGATCACCTCCGTTCGGAATACCCGGCGTTCTTTCAGTCCTAGATCTCGGGACGAGATCCTTTCGTAGTGGTGGAGTGTTGTAACACCCCGGATGTAATTTACCCAATATGTAATCCAACTCTTGTCGTTTCCGGCGTTAAGTTATTTTATTTTCTCGGGTTCGGGTTTTTGTCTCCGTGTGTTGCTATCGTTGTCATGCATCTCATATCATGTCATCATGTGCATTGCATTTGCATACGTGTTCATCTCATGCATTCAAGCATTTTCCCCGTTGTCCGTTTTGCATTCCGGCGCTCCGTTCTCCTCCGGTGGTCATTTCTACCTTTCTTTCATGTGTGCGGATTAAACATTTCCGGATTGGACCGAGACTTTCCAAGCGGCCTTGGTTTACTACCGGTAGACCGCTTGTCAAGTTTCGTACCATTTGGACTTCGTTTGATGCACCAACGGTTAACCGAGGGACCAAAAAGGCCTCGTGTGTGTTGCAGCCCAACACCCCTCCAAGTTGGCCCAAAACCCACCAAAACCCTCTCCATCATCTAGAGCGTTCGATCATGATTGCGTGGCCGAAAACCGCACCTCATTTGGACTCTCCTAGCTTCCTCTATGCCTATATAAAGACACCCCCGAAAATCTCCTTCTCCTTCCCCCCGAAATCCCTAGGTCCATCTCCACCCGCCGCCGCCAGACAAAATCCGCCGGGCCGGACATTGTCCGACCCGCACCGCCACCGCCACATCAGCTCCCGCGAGCCCCACTTCCCCGCGAATCGCACCCGGCCTGCGAAGCCCGCCGCGGGCCCTCCACGACGCCGACCGGGCCCGAGGCTCCTCACCTCTTGCCGCCTATCTTCCCCGAGGCCGGCCTCCCGGAGCACCGCGCTGCCATCTCCGGTGGCTCCGCCGCTGCCCGGCTTGCCGCACCGGGCCGCCGCCGCAAGCCCGCGCCGGAGCCGCTTCCGGCGACCACCGGAGTCGCTCCATCCACCTCGCGCCGCCATCTCCGGCTCCGGTGCCCGACCGCCGTCGACCTCCTCCTCGTCCGCTTGCTCCGGCCGCGCGCCGTCGCCAGTGAATAGTTGCCGGCCAACCTCGTAAAGCGCGCTCGGCCAGATCTGGATCCGTATCTTGCCTCGCTTGACTTTTTTGCCCAAAACCCTATTTATTTTGTCTATGTTCATCGCATCGTAACTTTGCATCCATAGCTCCATTTTGGGCATATACCATATAAAAATGTTTGTCTCAGAGAGCATATCATTTCATCTCATTGCATCATTTTCATTTGAGTTCATCTTGATGCCCGAAATGCTGTTAGAAGAATGCTATTTGAGATAATTGTCAGATCTGCTGCTCCAATTAGATATTTGTCATTTTTGCCATGATTATTGTGTGCATGATATGCCTAGGAGTTCTACATGAGTTTTGTTATATGTTTTGCCATCTATCCGGAGGTGCAACCCATGTAGTTTTGTGATGTGTGTAGTGACTAGCACAAGCTTGCAAAGTGGTGCATTCGTTAATGCTGATTTCAGGGACTTAGCATTTCCACTAAGTCATTGACCTGTTTATCTCAATATGCCATATGTTCATGTTGTTTCCTAGTGATCCGTGCCTCTTTTGAGGATGATTAGTAAGGATGTTTTGTTAATCTTGTAGTGCTCTATCCATCCATGTCTTTGTTTGCAATTATAGAGCACCCTATCTTGAATCAATCGAGCTCTACTTTTGCTATTTCGTGAATCTGGGCAGATTGTCTACTTGTTAGCAATTTTGCCGAGGATGTTGTAGTTGATCCGTGCATGCTATGTTATTGTCCTTGCCATGTCTAGCTTGTATTTTGTGTATTCTTGATGGGTGTATGCTTAGTTTGTCATGATTTCCTCTCTAGTGAGTGCATCGAGCTCGTAAACATGCCTACTTCATATCTGTTTTGCATGCTCCAGTTTTCACAAAGTCTGGGAACTGATTATGTTTTTTCCATGTTCACATGCTTGCAAATGTATTTTCTGATCCCTTTTGACTCAAGGTCACTAAGCGACTTTTGTTAAGCTCTTTGAGTAGCTCCATGCCATGCTTTACTTTGCCATGTTCAGGTCCTGTAGCATATAGTTTTCATGCTCCAAAGTGGGCTACCTGATCTGAAATTCCAGACAAGTGTTAATTTCACTAAGTCTGAAATCTATTTACCAAATGCATTTTTGCCATGCTTGTTTGAACCTGTTAATGGATGAATTGGCCATAGCATAGTGCTAGTCTTTTGTTAAGCATCATGAGTGAATCCCTGCAATGTATTTTGTTGCCATGTTTGAGTGCTGTAGCATGTTTATCTTGTTGCATTTAGGTGACTACTTGCTGTAAATCGCAGAACGTGGTCATATTTGTATTGCTTGCCATTTCCAAACCGTAACTCCGATTCCGGTGTTCTTTATATCGTTTTCAAGCGATTCATCTCATATTTCCAGTGCCACACTTGGATTTCCATGTTGAGGCCAGCTTCATTCAATCCTTGTCCAATCTTGCATATGCATCACATATTGCATCCCGCATAGCATACCGTCCTTGCATCATATTGTTTGAGCCTTGCACGTGGTTGATTGTGTCCTTGTTGTTTTTTGTCTTGTTTGGGTAGACTGGGAGACGAGTTCACTAACGAGGAGCCCGTTGAGTTTGCTTTCGAGGATCCAGTCAACTCTGACAACTTTGCAGGCAAGATGATCATACCCTCGAAATCACTACTATCTTTGCTTTGCTAGATGCTCGCTCTTTTGCCATGCCTATGCTACGATGCCTACCACTTGCTTATCAAGCCTCCCAAATTGCCATGTCAAACCTCTAACCCACCATGTCCTAGCAAACCGTTGATTGGCTATGTTACCGCTTTGCTCAGCCCCTCTTATAGCGTTGCTAGTTGTAGGTGAAGATTGGAGACCGTTCCTTGTTGGAACATTATTTTACTTGTTGGGATATCATTATATTGCCTTGTTATCTTAATGCATCTATATACTTGGTAAAGGGTGGAAGGCTCGGCCTCTCGCCTAGTGTTTTGTTCCACTCTTGCCACCCTAGTTTCCGTCATATTGGTGTTATGTTCCCGGATTTTGCGTTCCTTACGCGGTTGGGTGATAATGGGAACCCCTTGATAGTTCTCCTTGATTAAAGCTTTTCCAGCAATGCCCAACCTTGGTTTTACCATTTGCCACCTAGCCTATTTTTCCCTTGGGTTTCCAGAGCCCGAGGGTCATCTTATTTAACCCCCCCCCCCCCGGGCCAGTGCTCCTCTGAGTGTTGGTCCGAACCAGGCAGCCTGCGGGGCCACCTCGGGGAAAGTCGAGGGCTGGTTTTACTCGTAGCTTGACCTATCTGAGTGTGCCCTGAGAACGAGATATGTGCAGCTCCTATCAGGATTTGTCGGCACATTCGGGCGGTGTTGCTGGATTTGTTTTAACCTGTCGAAGTGTCTTGTAGAACCGGGATACCGAGTCTGATCGGAATGTCTCGGGAGAAGGTCTATTCCTTTGTTGACCGTGAGAGCTTGTCATGGGCTAAGTTGGGACTCCCCTGCAGGGATTTGAACTTTCAAAAGCCGTGCCCGCGGTTATGGGCAGATGGGAATTTGTTAATGTCCGGTTGTAGATAACTTGAACCTTAACTTAATTAAAATGAATCAACTGTGTGAGTTACCGTGATGGTCTCTTCTCGGCGGAGTCCGGAAAGTGAACACGATGTTGGAGTAATGCTTGCCGCAGGTTGCCCTCTAGTTACTCGCTCGCGCTTTGCCTCCTCTTCTCGCTCTCTTTTGCAAACAGGTTAGCCACCATATATGCTAGTCGCTTGCTGCAGCTCCACATATTTTACCTTGCCTTACCTATAAGCTTAAATAGTCTTGATCGCGAGGGTGCGAGATTGCTGAGTCCATGTGGCTCACAGATTACTTCCAAACCAGATGCAGGGCCTGATGATTCCGTTCCAGATGACGCGCTTGAGCTCAAGTGGGAGTTCGACGAGGACTCACGCCGATACTATGTGTCTTTCCCTGATGATCAGTAGTGGTGCCCAGTTGGGGTGATCGGGACCATGTCGCATGTTGGGTTATCTTTTATTTTGGCGCCGTAGTCGGGCCATGAGTGTTTGATTGATGTAATGCTATTTATGTACTTTGATTGACGTGGCGAGTGTAAGCCAACTATGTATCTCCCCTTTTATTATCTTATTACATGGGATGTTGTGAAGATTGCCTAACTTGCGACATTGCTTTCAATGCGGTTATGTCTCTAAGTCGTGCCTCGACACGTGGGAGCTATAGCCGCATCGAGGGTGTTACAAGTTCTCCGCCGCCGTGCCTCGTCGTCGTCGTGCCTAGAGCCACTATGGCTCGAAGCCAAGCACACCTCTGCGCCCAGCACGGCTCCAGGAGCCCGTAGAGCCCACCAGCTCCTCCTCCCATGCACTGTAGCAACCGCGCTCGTGTGCCCCAAACTCCGGCCGCCGCATTCATGCTCACTGCCGTCGACTCAGACCACCCCAGCTCCTCCCGCTTGGCCTACCAGATGCACGCGAGCCCCAGCTACGCGTAGGACCAAACCGCGATCGATTTGGTCGACCGTGGGCAAATTCCGAGCCCATGCTTGTTTGTCATGCCTGCTACTGCTTAGAGTTGAGTCAGGGCTGATTCATCAGGGATGAATTGGAATGGTGATGAACATGTCCTACTGTGTGTGAGCTAAGTGTGAACTCAATTTGGTAAAGGTAGCGGTGAGAGGCCATGTAGGAGTACATGGTGGGTTGTGTCATTGAAACCGTCCTCAGGAACTGAGTTCTGTGTTTGTGATACATGAACAACTACTACCACTCATTGGGATCCTTAGTTGACCCTCTCGACTTATTAACCGCCCTTGTCCTCTGTCCAGGAGTTGCAACTAGTTTCTGGTGTTTGTAGGATATGTGTTGGAGGTCGTGCGTAGCGCTGACCCTAGGGGTGGGCTATGATGCGGTAGATACACTGTGGCACGGTGTACCGAGCGCCCGTTTGGTGTCTCGGGAACCCTGCACACATCGTTTGGGGCTGTGAGCGAAAACTCTAGCCGGACCTCCTCGCGGATGGAACCCGAATAGGCGATAAATCTGGACTAGAGACTTGTGTGGTTAGTCAGGTCGTGGCCGACTCCCTCGCCAGGGTTCCGCTTGAAGGTTGCCGAGATACACGACGTGTACATGGTGGTAAATGGCGAGAGCGTGTGTGAAGAAGTACACCCCTGCAGGGTTAACATCATCTATTCGAATAGCCGTGGCCGCGGTAAAGGACTTCTGGGTTGCATGTACAGTTCATAGACAAGTGAAAGTGGATACTCTAAAATGCGCAAGATAAGCGTGAGTGCTATGGATGGCGTTCTCGTAGGGAGACGGGAGTGGATCCATAGTGGTGTATTGATTGGTGAATATGTGGACTCGTGTGTGCCACCTCAAAAGAGTTACTTGCAGTCGTAGTTCAGGATAGCCACCGAGTCAAAGCTGGCTTGCTGCAGTTAAACTCCACCACCCCCTTTATTGATACCGATGCATATGTAGGTAGTTCTGATGTAAGTCTTGCTGGGTACATTTGTACTCACGTTTGCCTATTTTATGTTTTGCAGAGAGACGTCAGTCTCGCTAGTAGTTCTGTGTGGACTTCGACGTTTAGCATGATACCTCAGCTACGATCTTGTGCCCTCGGCAGGATCTGGTAGATAGTCAGGCTTCTCAGCCTTTTCCATTTGTAGATGTCTATACTCAGACATGTTAAGCTTCCGCATGTGTTTGTTGCTTGTATGCTCTGTATGTTGGGGTCATGAGAGCCATGTTTGTAATGCTTGGCTCCTCGGAGCCTAATGAATAAATACTTTGAGTCGTAGAGTCTTGTTGTGATGCCATGTTGTATTTACACATATCGAGCATATTGTGTGTATGATTTGAAATGCTTGGTATGTGTGGGATCCGACAACCTAGTTGTTTATCCTTGGTAGCCTCTCTTATGGGGAAATGTAGTCTTGTGCTTCCATGAGCCATAGTAGTCCGCTACAGCCCGGTTCACCAGAGTCCTGCTAGCCCAGCACTACTGCTCCGGAACACTTGACTGGCCGGCATGTGATTCACTTCATTCCTGTGTCTCTCCCTTCGGGGAAATATCATGCGGTGACATCCGGAGTCCTGCCTAGCCTGCTACATCCCGGTTCACCGGAGTCCTGTTAGCCCAGTGCTACAGCCCGGATTCGCACGCTGCTGACCGACATGCTCGATGTTGATTCATGTATGCATGTCCCCGTAAGTTAGTGCCACTTTGGGTTCACGACTAGTCATGCCGGCTCGGGTTCTTTGTCATATGGATGCTAGTGACACTATCATATACGTGAGCCAAAAGGCGCAAACGGTCCCAGGCCAGGTAAGGTGGCACCCGTGGGAATACCGTGCGTGAGGCTGCAAAGTGATATGATGTGTTACATGCTAGATCGGTGTGACTTAGTATCGGGGTCCTGACAGCTTTGGTATCAGAGCCTGACTGCCTGTAGGATTACCAAGTCAAACCGGTCGAAGTTGTGTCTAGAAATGCTTTAGTTATGTAAGGGAATTGATTGTGGAAGGGAACGTAAGGCCCTTTTTACTCCTTTACCTTATGCCCTTCTGATCTGAGTCATCCTCTTATCTTCTACGGGGATTAAGAACTAAGCCTTCTCATCTATCTATCAGGATGACGAGTTACTATGATAGAGACTTATAGGATTGATGGATTTAAGCCCCAGTCCAGTTTCTACAACTTCTGTGTGTTCATAGCTAGCCTCAGAACCTTGATATGATGTTGTTGAGTGGTTATGCCACCATTTTGCAGGATGTCTCAATTCTTTTTGAGCATTTATAGCCGTTATGCTGTCCGAGTCATCCTAGGTTACTAAATAGTCTGATGCATTTGCAAATCCTTTCTTTCCGTTCCCGATGTCCTTTTTGGTCAGAATAAGCACACTATCCGGTACGTTGAGGTACTTTATTGCCTCGGTATATATGTTGGGGCTATTTTTATGACCCTAGGTGTTTTAGGGAGTCACCTAGTAAACTAGCCATGTTTTGTGTTCCTGGTGTGATGATTTTGGCCGTCATTCTCGAAAGCATCCCGTGATGCCATTTAGTCATTAGGCATTCTATTCCTGGGTTTAGAACCCGAGATTCACCCTACTTATTTCATGTTGATAGTGTTTGCTCGTTCCTTTAGGTTATTAGTAACCTTGTGATAGTCCTCAAGGTCCGTGGTATTTCCTTCTTCCAAATACCATGAACTGCTTATGGCAGAAGTTCTTTGAACCAAAAGATCACAACAAGAGTGCTCTTGAGGAGTTCTCCATTCTGCATTGTGAATCTGCCAGTCCTACCTTTCTGCATGGATTGTCTGGAAGAAATATGTTGAGCTTTTGTTCAACATACTAATCTATGCATCCACAACTCAGAAAGTGCTATGCTCCTTTGAGTTGTCCCTCTTCGGTTGGATTCCGACCATCGTGTATCAGTTCATAGTCAAGAGTATGTCGTGCATTTGTGCTCATCGATGCCTATTATTCTTGTGGTCCGTCAAGCCATTCTATTCCGGAATGAATAGGAGAAACAAACTCCAGTACCTCATCCATCTCTGGGATTGGGTCAAAGAAGTTGTATTCCGCAGATCAAAATGCCAATCCAGCTTTTGTTCTGTTCTACCTTGGAGTGTTGCCTCCTTATGTCAGGATCGTCATGAGAATTGCACCACCTCTTATGAACTCTGGATACAGTGGTACTTCTCACCATCATTATTCATTCCTCGGTTCCGTGTTATTGTAACCGGAACGCCGACAAGTGAATCGTGATGTGTGAAATCTACACTCCTAGCAAATTCGTTGCTTGGTAGTTAAATGGACAATAACCTCATTCTTAGCGTGTTGATTATTGAATCATCATTCTAGGATTGATTGTGCTACCCTGTCCTTATTTCTGGTGCACTCTTCAACCAAGAGTTAGGGTTGTATCAATCCCTTTCCTATTTAGTTTTATCGTCTTGCTCTGAAAAGAAATATTGTTCTCTAGCTTAGTAACATATCGGTGGTTCGTGATGTTCCAAATATCTTCTCGGAAGTATTACCAGGTTGTCACCTGACCGCTATGTTGAGTTCGTGATCATGTGGTTTTCCTCCAAATCACCCCTTCTCCAAGAATCTGTGTTGGATATCCCTGAGCTAGTTGGTTGAGCTAGACAATAACTTGGAGAGTTGGAAGATAAAAGCTTGTCTGACTTAGTTCATGTTAAGGGATATCTTTTTGTGTGTGTGTTGAAGAAAGATGATATCTCCATCGATTGGTCCTCGTGATCAGTTGTCGGATCTGTTGCCTTGTCAAAACTTTGACTTGAGTATGGGCTATCGTCAAGTCAAATCAGAACCAACAATGTTCGTAATGTTGTCTTACTCGTGGTTGATCCCTCGAGCATACACCATTATATCATTTGGTCTGACCAATGCTATCACCGTGTTCACATGATGGTGGAAGTCCAGTGATATGGAAATTCCGATGAGTTGTTGTTGAGCCCATCAGCAGCATTTTGTCTCTCCCATGATTCATGTTGAACATCCAGCTAGTGTTGGAAACTTATGAGCAATGCTTTCGTGATCCGTTCATGAAGCATATGTTCGGATGAAAGAAGCGATTTCCTCTAATACGTGTGCATCTGATGCAAGTTGCCGCCGTGAATTAGAGAAAGCTAGTTTTGCTTCCTATGGAATCATACCAAGTCGGTCATGCATGTGCGAAGTACTCTATGATTTGATAGGTTGGCCGCCTCCACTCCATATGTGTTTCCTAGCACACCAAGCCACTGATTGACTTGTTCAAGGAAAAGAAGTCTATGCTTGGGATCTAATCCATGGACTTGCGTAAGACTTCAAAATCCTTGATGATGGATCCTAACCAGAATTCGATAGTGTTTTATTGTAAGACTACCTTGTGGTCATGCTTGTCTGGGACAGCGTGTTCACATGTGTGTAGCGGAACCTGCTCATGTTTTGGAGCTTGCTATCGTAGTTCATCTCCCGAGAATCTCGCAACTTCATCTCGTCGGTTTGTGTTGCAAACTTTCTTTCCAGACATGATGTCTGAAATATCCTGTTACCAACCAGATCTGAATCTCAGGCAGATATGATGGTTGAAAAACTCCCAACATTTGCATTTTGTTCCTATCTTGCACCGCCTTGTGCCAATCTCCCTTGGACTATCTTCAGAAGTGGTCCTACCATGGGTCTCATCCATTTCTGATGATAAGCAAAACCATCCATTACGTTGTCTTCAACAAGGTAGTCCACATCATCCACTCTAGTTGAGTATGCCACTCTTTCGAACCCCTTCAAATGATCGGTCATGATTTTTCTTAGGCTGGTATAAAGAGTTTCAATGATCTTTGTATCAAAAGTAATTTTTTTTGCCACTTAAGGGAATAATTCTACGAGTCACCTCCTCTAGGGTGCCCCGTTATGGAATCATGGTAATTATCTCCTCGCCACTTTGAACCATCCGCCATCTTCTTAAGCGTGGAATAGTTGCCTACCAAACCGAACTTCACCATCCGTTACTATCCATCTGTCTTGATGTATGTTTTGTGTCCCAACTCAAGAGATGTTTCAACGTCTCACTCCATGAGTTGATCCTGAGTGCTCGACCTTCTAGGAGATCGATTCCTGTAGGGTTTCTTTCTGTCGTCGTCGTGTTGGATGAAGTTTCCGAAAGCAAAGACGTCAAGATCAGTTTGAAGCAATGAGTCAACATCTTCGAGAAGTGCAATGGAGCATGAAGATTGTGGCAGTTCCGTGTCCCCTATCTTTTTACCTCACGTCTTGAATCTCGGGACAAGATTCTTGTTTAGTGGGGGCGATTTGTCACATCCCTAGCTTCTGGCAATGCACTAGGCTAGCCTCATGAGTGTCATCATGTTTAAGTTTCAAATGAACTTGAAATGGGGATTGTTTAAACTCTAGCATCAAAGGAATTCACTAGGTTCAACTAAAATATTCTCAGTGAATCCAAATGGCTTTCAAAAATGTTCATCATTTCTGGAAAATGCTAGAAGCAATAACCAGAGGTGTTGCACATTTTTCATGACATATTTGGGCTCCAAATTAAATCATATAGTATTTGCATTTGGGCATATAAATGCTATTAAATATTTTAAATGCTCAAATAGTCATAAACTAAAAAAATTGTTGTTGGTTATATTCCAAACAGTGGCATTGAGAAGTTTCATGATTTTTGGATCTGTTTAAGTATTTTCTAATAAAGCCCTAAAGACTACAGAAAATAGAAAACAGAAAGAATTAATAAAAGAGAGAGAGAGAGAGGGTTTTTACCTGGCACTCACCTGGGCCTCACCTGTTTTGGCCCAGCCCACCACCTGGCGCTGCCAGTCGTCGTCCAGCTCCCGCCAGTCGGACGTCGCGCGCGTGGTCGCCGCGCGCCGGCACGCGCCCGAGCCACCTCCTGCTTCCGCCGACGCTGGAGGCTGGCTGGACGCGCCACGCAACCGCCCCAACCCCTCTGGCCTATCCATTCCATCTATCCCTCCTCTACTCTCTCCCCGCAGTGCACCCGAGCGCGGCCGTCGCCGCCGTTCGCCATAGCCGCAGCCGCAGCCATCCCCGAGCCTCTCCGACACGGCCCCGAGCTTTGTCGTGCCGCCCTCGTCCTCTCTGTCGTCTCACGCGACTAGAAGAGCCATGACGGGTCGTTCCCGCCCCCTTCTTCCTCCTTCGTCCACGGAGATCGCCGGCGACTTTCCGCCATCACCAAGCCGTCTTTGAGCACGCTGAGATCACCGACGACCTCGCCGTGAGCTCCTCTACCGAACCCCTCTCTCCTCGCCGTCTATTTCCTCCTCTAGCCTCACTAACAACCGCGGCCGAAGCTCGCCGCCGCCGTGCCTCATCGCCGTCGTGGCTAGAGCCACAGTAGCTCGAAGCCAAGCACACCTTTACGCCCAGCATGGCTCCAGGAGCCCGTAGCACCCACCAGCTCCTCCTCCCACGCACTGCAGCAATCGCGCTCGTGTGTCCCGAACTCCGGCCACCGCATTCATGCTCTCCGCTGTCAACTCAGACCACCCCAGCTCCTCCCGCTTGGCCTACCAGATGCGCGCGAGCCCCAGCTACGCGTAGGACCAAACCGCGGTCGATTTGGTCGATCGTGGGCAAATTCCGAGCCCCTCTGCCGTCTCGGGCTTCACCGACGAAGAGCCGTGGACCAAGTCCGGCGGGTTTGACCCCGCTTGACCAGGGTTTGACTTCCCCCCTGACCCACTAACGTGTGGGCCGCCCCCGTTAATTATTAGTTAGGTCAGTTTAGCGCTAATTAACCTAGATTAGTGCTTAATCTAACACTAACTCACTCTGTTAAGTTAGTTATGACACTAACACGCGGGACCCACTGGTCAAGTTTGACCTGGACCATCCCCGTTGACCGCTGATGTCACCCTAACGTACTGCTGACGCAATAATGTAATTTCTGGATTAAAAACAATTCTGGAAATTCCTGACATTGCTTTAAACTTCAAAAATTCATAGTAATTCAACCATAACTCAAATGAAGATAATTTATATATGAAAAATGATCAGAAAAATCCAATCTATCCATCTGTACTGGTTTCATGCATGTTTAAACAACTTAACCTTGCTGTTTAGATCAAAACATGATAATGCACTTTATAAGTCTCTGTTCTTAGCTGCATTAGCTCAAATCACAACCTATTGACATGTCATGATCATGCATCATATTGTGCATTGCATTGATTATGTTCTTTCTCTGTTGCCGGCGTTGTCCTCCCTCGATAGTCATTGTTCCGACGCTGTGATCGATGACACCGATGAAGAGTTATACTTTCTTCAGAAGTGCCAGGCAAGCAAAAACCCCTTGTTCATTCTGATACAATCCCACTCTCTCGCTCATGCTCTCTTTTACTGCATTAGGACAACAACGATTCAACTGTTACATGTTGTGGTAGTTGAACCCCTTTCCTCTACATGACCTGTCATTGCCACAGTAAATAGATGAAACCCACTAGTATGAGTAGGAGTCGTTTGAGCCCTAATGTGCCTACTCATTCATGCTTGTTTGTCATGCCTGCTACTGCTTAGAGTTGAGTCAGGTCTGATTCATCGGGGATGAATTGGAATGGTGATGAACATGTCCTACTGTGTGTGAGCAAAGTGTGTGAACACGATTTGGTAAAGGTAGTGGTGAGAGGCCATGTAGGAGTACATGGTGGGTTGTCTCATTGAAACTATCCTCAGGAACTGAGTTCTGTGTTTGTGATCCATGAACAGCTACTACCACTCATTGTGATCCTTAATTGACCCTCTCGACTTATTAACCGCCCTTGTCCTCTGTCCAGGAGTTGCAACTAGTTTCTAGTGTTTGTAGGATATGTGTTGGAGGTTGTGCGTAGTGCTGACCCTAGGGGTGGGCTATGATGCGGTAGATACACCATGGCACGGTGTACTGGGCGCCTGTTTGGTGTCTCGGGAACCCTGCACACATCGTTTGGGGCTGTGAGCGAAACTCCGGCCAGATCTCCTCGCGGATGGAACCCGAATAGGCGATAAACCTGGACTAGAGACTTGTGTGGTTAGTCAGGTCGTGGCCGACTCCCTCGCCAGGCTTTCGCTTGAAGGTTGCCGAGATACACGACGTGTACATGGTGGTAAGTGGTGAGAGCGTGTGTGAAGAAGTACACCCCTGCAGGGTTAACATCATCTATTCGAATAGCCGTGTCCGCGGTAAAGGACTTCTGGGTTGCCTGTACAGTTCATAGACAAGTGAAAGTGGATACTCTAAAAATAACAAGATAAGGGTGAGTGTTATGGATGGCGTTCTCGTAGGGAGACGGGAGCGGATCGATAGTGGTGTATTGATTGGTGTATATGTGGACTCGTGTGCGCCACCTCAAAAGAGTTACATGCAGTAGTAGTTCAGGATAGCCACCGAGTCAAAGCTGGCTGGCTGCAGTTAAACTCCACCACCCCCTTTATTGATACCGATGCATATGTAGATAGTTCTGATGTAAGTCTTGCTAGGTACATTTGTACTCACGTTTGCCTATTTTATGTTTTGCAGAGAGACGTCAGTCTCGCTAGTAGTTCCGTGTGGACTTCGACGTTTAGCTTGATACCCCAGCCACGATCTTGTGCCCTCGGCAGGATCTGGTAGATAGTCAGGCTTCTCAGCCTTTTCCATTTGTAGATGTATGTACTCAGACATGTTAAGCTGCCGCATGTGCTTGTTGCTTGTATGCTCTGTATGTTGGGGTCATGAGACCCATGTTTGTAATGCTTGTCTCCTCGGAGCCTAATGAATAAATACTTTGAGTCGTAGAGTCTTGCTGTGATGCCATGTTGTATTTACACATATCGAGCATATTGTGTGTATGATTTGAAATGCTTGGTATGTGTGGGATCTGACAACCTAGTTGTTTATTCTTGGTAGCCTCTCTTATGGGGAAATGTAGTCTTGTGCTTCCATGAGCCATAGTAGTCCGCTACAGCCTGGTTCATCGGAGTCCTGCTAGCCCAGCACTACTGCTCCGGAACACTTGACTGGCCGGCATGTGATTCACTTCGTTCCTGTGTTTGTCCCTTCGGGGAAATGTCACGTGGTGACATCCGGAGTCCTGCCTAGCCTGCTACAGCCCGGTTCACCGGAGTCATGTTAGCCCAGTAGTACAGCCCGGATTCGCACGTTGTTGACCGACATGCTCGATGTTGATTCATGTATGCCTGTCCCCGTAAGTTAGTGCCACTTTGGGTTCACGACTAGTCATGTCGGCCCGGGTTCTTTGTCATATGGATGCTAGCGACACTATCATATACGTGAGCCAAAAGACGCAAACGGTCCCGGGCCAGGTATGGTGTCTCTAGTGGGAATACCATGTGTGAGGCCGCAAAGTGATATGATGTGTTACATGCTAGATCGGTGTGACTTAGGATCGGGGTCCTGACATTCAGCCCCCACTTGCGACTGTTCATCCACGGGCTCCTGTTCATCCAGCCTCCACCGCGTGCTACTCCACTGGCTACTGTTCAACCAGCCCTCTCCACGGGCTCTTGTTCAACCACCCCTCCATGGGCTACTGTTCATCCAGCCCTCTACCGTCTACTGTTCATCCAGCCCTCCACGGGGTGGTCCTGTTCATCCTGCCCTCGACGGGGTCCTCCTCATCCAGCCCCAACCGGCTCTATCGATTGGGGTCCTGTTCATCCAGAGGCAACGTCACGGGGTCCTGTTCATCCACCCCCACCGGGAACTGTTCATCCAGACCCCCCAGCAACGCTCACTGTTCATCCAGAGGCAGCATCGATCGGCTTCAGTTAGCAGCAACAGCGAAGGAATCGCTCGATCGGGTTCAGTTAACAGCCATCGATCGATCACTCGGGTTCAGTAACACGTAGCCTGCAGTGCAATCGCTTGGGTTCAGTTAGAGCCCAGCGCCTCGCTCGGGTTCAGTTAGAGCCCAATGCCTCGCACCCACGCGCGTGCGTGTACAAGAGAAACGCGCATCGCTCGGCCCCGACCACCCACTGTAACCGGGAACACCCCGATATTTTCCTCGCCCTCGCTTCTACCACGGTTTTTTCCGTCATGGACGTCCCAAAGAATGTCGTGCAGCTGCGTCTCCGGCCCGCCCAGGACGAAAAGCCCATTTTATGTCATGATTTTTTTTCATAGAAGTAGGATCCCACCACATCAATGATGATGCCGGGTTTTGTCACAATTATCGTCATAGAAGTGTCATAAGTGTGACAGAAAAAAATTTGTTCGGCCCAAAATGTCACGGATGTGTCTTTTTTTGTAGTGTTGGAAGTAGTGACGCAGCTTCCTCGAGGCCATAAGGAGGCCGAAGAGCAATTTCTGCACACCAGAGTACCTTGACCTAGCCCCTTGTAGGAGGGAGCTGACAAAGTAAACCGGGTGTTGCATGATCTTCTTCTTCTGCACCGCCTCACTTGATTGCATGGGGTCTATCCTGATGGTGTCAGACTCCGTCGGGGGCCTTGCCTTGCCGGCATCGGGCCCTGCCGGGGGAATCTCTGGCTCGCCATCCGCCAGTCCCGCCGCCGCCACTGCCTCTTCACCGACCTCCCTCTACACCACTAGCGCGGGACTGACCACTTGATTCGTCTCTGCCAGATACAACAACAATGACTCTTGTGGTTTAGACGCAACCAGTATTGATGTGGAGGAAAGGTATTTCTTCATATCCTACAACGCTGCATCGGCCTCTGGGGTCCACTACATTGGGCCCGCCTTCTTCAAGATCTTGAAAAAGGGAAGGGCACACTTAGTGGACTTGGAGATGAATCTGCTCATGGCGGCAACGCAACCAGTGAGCCGACGCACATCCTTGATCCGCTTGGGTGCCTCAATCTGCTCAATAGCCTTGATCTTGTACGGGTTTGCCTCGATCCCACGCTGCGACACAAAGAACCCGAGAAGTTTGCCAGATGGAACGCCGAACACACACTTCTCAAGGTTCAGCTTGAGGTTGATATTGCGTAGGTTGGCAAATGTCTCTTCTATGTCTTGTACAAGGGTTGCCTTGTCATTGGTGTGACGCCCCATGACCGGAGCTTCAGATGCCTTCCAGGATTTCCGGGTTTCGTCGTGAGATTTGTTTGGTTCGTTGCATCATGTGCATTGCATCATGTCATCATGCCATCTTTTCTTAAAGCTAACTAAAACACTCTTAAATAAATTGTGTGGATCTTCGATCCATTCAAATCGAGGGAGTTCACAAGGTGAAATTCTCTTTATAACATATAAAAGTCTCCTACTATTATTAGGGAGCTATATTTAAAATTCCATTGTTTTGGAATCACCCATGAACCCACTTGCATATTAAATCCCTTGGCCTTTTTCTTCTTCAAGTTTTGACTCTCTAGCCTTGCCAATAATTCTGTCACCATTTTCCAGAGCTCTAACAAAATCCCCAACATTTTTGGACCTATCGAATACCGACTTGCTTCTCACACCCATTTGAATTAAATTCAAATGAGTTGGAATTCAAACTTCACAGTGTGCTATTTTCTATTTTCTCAGAACAAGCATATTTTTGCGAGTTTGGGAAAATTATCCCTATGCCAAAAATCTTTTCGTAACCCCCTCTTTCCTTTTTTCTTTCAGTTATCTGTTTTAAATCTTTTTCTAAAGAGAGAGAGAGAGAGAAGAGGCCCAGCAGCCACTCTAGCCCAGATGGGCCTCCCTCCCTTACGCGCCGGCCCAAGGCCAGGCCCAATCATCCCCGCTGCTTACCCTAGCCCAACCCCCCACTCTCCCTCGTCTCCTCCTCTAGCACCGCCAACGCACGCGCCCGATGCCCTCTGCCCGATCACATCTCCCTCTCCTCGATCTCCCTCTCGATTCCCAGGGCCGCAGCCATCTCCCTCGCTCGTCTCGATCCCCTCCTCCTCGTTCCTCCTCCCGCCGCTTCACACCCCTGCACCACATCGCCAGGGAGAGGAAGTCCCCAGCACGCGCGCCCCCCTCTCTCCATGCCCCCGCTCCAGTCTCTCGTTGTCGCCTCTCCTCCTCTGCTCCCCGCCGCCTCGGCCTTGCCAGCCTCGCCGAGACAGAGCCACCTTGAGCGCCTCAGCGCCTCCTCCCGCTCGCTCCACTCTTCTGCCCTCCTGCTTCGTGGCCATGGCATCGTCGTCGTTCCAGCGCTCCGCCCTTCACCACCGCGTCACCGAGGACCCGCCTCTGTTTTTCCTCCCTCGACCTGGCCTCGCCGGAGCCCCGGGCTCGCCGGAGCGCCGCCAGCAGCTAGTCGCCGCCTCCCTTTTCCCTTCACGGGAGCCCAAGTCCGGCGCTGCCTTGCCTCCTTGATCTCGTTGCCTGTTGCCCGCTCCTTGCAGGGTTTCGAGTGCTGCTGCTCCTAGCAGGTCTTCCTAGCAGGTCTTCATGTGCCCTCGTCTCTGCTCGCGGGTGGACGAGTACAACGCGCCCAACGCCATTGCTTCCCCAAGCCCTGTGCCGCCGGCCCAGCCTCTGCTTAGAGCAAGAGACGAGCGCCCTCCGCTACCTCGATCTGCAATGTGCGAGGCCCCTTGGCCTTGCTGCGATCTGGACACGTGGAGACCACCGTTGCCACGTTGATTCCTCTGCCCCGGAGTACCTCAAGTTCGTCTACACGAGACTGCCAAGTACCTCTACGCACGGATGTCACCAAGTACCATGATGATACGAGAAAAACTACCGTTGACGTGCATTTTGCCAAGTTCCACGACGCTGTATAAGTTTCTTCCTGAACATGTACGACTACAACGTGAATCAGTACCATGACGACCCCTGAAGATCTCGGATCCGTCAAGTTCCACTACTGCCGACTAGTACGACTACCGTCAAAAAAACGAGACCGTCAAGACCGGACTGACAAGTACCCCAAGAACGTCTGTACCTCTACCGTCGACGTGCTTTTCGTCAAGTCCCTCTACGAAAGCATGCTCCGCGGATGTCGCAAGAATCGAGACCGACAAGTCCGAAGATGCAAGTACCGCTCCGAACCATGTATGACGACCGTCGCCGAAGACCCATGTAACGTGAACGTGAACGACTACCGTCGCGAGAACAACTACATCCCGTCAAACTCGTTCCGCCCCGAAAACGCACGCTTCAAAGGTATAACCACCGAGACGACCGCCCGTGAATGAATGCATGTGTGATGTTCGAGATGCTCATGTTTGCACCGTGTCCAAATTGTCACTCGTTTCCTTGTCGCCAACTCATGGGACACCCGGAATCCTGGATCACCCTACCATATTTTGCACGCATCCACACACTTCTCCTTTGCATCGTTATCTCAATCGAGTTACCGGAACCGGGACGCTGCCGTGGCACCATTTTTATTATTGTTGTCGTGGCACCCCTTTCCTTTCCACCACGGTGACAAATGCTTCTTAATGCTCTTGCCAACTTTTAATTAATAAAATGCATAAACTTGTTTCATGTCATCCGCATCATGATAACAACAAGTAAAATGTTTAAATTGTTGTTGCAATAAATTACTAAGGCATATGGGGATTTACAGGATTCGTTATTTGTTATATTCGGCCCCATTTAAATTGTTTAGATGGTGTAGTTTTGTTATGCCTCACCTCTTGCCATGTTAACCAACATTTAATATTGTTGAGTGCATAACCGAGAGAGAACTAAATAATTCATGTGGCGTTCCGTCATTATGCAACTCGTTGCATATTGAGCTCCACTTAATTTGTAGTATTGTTTGTGCACTTTGCCATGCCATGCCGCATTAAACCGGACATGCATCATACTTGATTGTGCATCATGCCATGTTTATGTGATGGTTGTTTACTATGTTGTTTGCTTCTTTCCGGTGTTGCTTCTTCGGGTTAGTTCCGACAACGTCGCATTTGTGAGGATTCGTTCGACTTCGTCCGTTTGTCTTCTTCATGGACCCGTTCTTCTTTCTTGCAGGATCGCAGGCAAGATGGCCATACCCTCGAAATCACTTATATCTTTGCTTGCTAGTTGCTCGCTCTTTTGCTATGCCTTTGCTGCGATACCTACCACTTGCTATATCATGCCACCATATTGCTAAGCCAAGCCTCTAACCCACCTTGTCCTAGCAAACCATTGTTTGGCTATGTTACCGCTTTTCTAAGCCCCTCTTATAGCGTTTCTAGTTGCAGGTGAAGATTGGAGTTTGTTCCTTGTTGCAACATGGATATTGGTTGGGATATCACAATATCTCTTATTTAGTTAATGCATCTATATACTTGGTAAAGGGTGGAAGGCTCGGCCTTATGCCTGGTGTTTTGTTCCACTCTTGCCTCCCTAGTTTCCGTCATACCGGTGTTATGTTCCTTGATTTTGCGTTCCTTACACGGTTGGGTTATAATGGGAACCCCTTGACAGTTCGCCTTGAATGAAACTCCTCCAGCAAGGCCCAACCTTGATTTTACCATTCGCCACCTAGCCTATTTTTCCCTTGGGTTCTGCAGACTCAAGGGTCATCTTTATTTTAACCCCCCCGGGCCAGTGCTTCTCTAAGTGTTGGTCCAACCTGAGCGATGCCCGGAGCTACCAGGGGCAACTCTGGGCTGGCCTACCCGACGTCTGGCTCATCCGGTGTGCCCAGGGAACGAGATATGTGCAGCTCCTATCGGGATTTGTTGGCACATCTGGGTGGTCTTGCTGGTCTTGTTTTACCATTGTCAAAATGTCTTGTAACCGGGATTCCGAGTCTGATCGGGTTGTCTTTGGAGAAGGAATATCCTTCGTTGACTGTGAGAGCTTGTGATGGGCTAAGTTGGGCACCCCTGCAAGGATTTCATCTTTCGAAAGCCGTGCCCGCGGTTATGGGCAGATGGGAATTTGTTAATGTCCGGTTGTAGAAAACCTGAAACTTAACTTAATTAAAATGCATCTACCGCGTGTGTAGCCGTGATGGTCTCTTCTCGGTGGAGTCCGGGAAGTGAACACGGTGTTGGAGTTATGCTTGAACATAAGTAGTTTCAGGATCACTTCTTGATCATAGATTCTCGAATGTGCTTTGCCTTCTCTTCTCGCTCTCATTTATGTATGTTAGCCACCATACATTGCTAGTGCTTGCTGCAGCCCCACCTCACATACCTTTTACCTACCCATAAGCTTAAATAGTCTTGATCGTGAGGGTGTGAGATTGTTGTGTCCCCGTGACTCACAGATAACTTCCAAAACCAGTTTGCAGGTGTCGATGAAACCGTGCAGGTGACACAACCGAGCTCAAGGAGGAGCTCGATGAAGATCTCGTTCATTGCGTTGTTTCGTTGCAGTTGATTAGTAGTGGAGCCCAGTTGGGGCGATCGGGGATCTGTAGCATTAGGGGTAGTCTTCTTTTATTTTGGTTCCGTAGTCAGACCTTGTTTGTATCTGGATGATGTAATGCTTTATTCATGTATTGTGTGAAGTGAAGATTGTAAGCCAACTCTTTACCTCTTTCTTATTCAGTACATGGGATGTGTAAATATTACCCCTCTTGCGACATTGCCTTCAATGCGGTTATGCCTCTAAGTCGTGCTTCGACACGTGGGAGATATAGTCGCATCGAGGGTGTTACAATTGGTTTTGACCACTATGTCATCCATATAAGCTTCCATATTTCTATGTAGCTGGGGCTCAAAACCAATTCGGACCGCCCTTGCGAATGTCGAGCCAACACTCTTCAACCCGAAAGGCATCCGTAAAAAGCAATATGTACAACATGGGGTGATGAACGTTGTCTTCTCTTCCTCTTCCTTTGCCATGAAGATCCGGTGGTAGCCCGAGTAGGCATCGAGGAATGATAACAGATCGCACCCGTCCGTGGAGTCAACAATCTGGTCAATGCGCGGCAACAGGAAGGGGTCCTTAGGACAAGCCTTATTGATATCTGTGTAATCAATACACAGCCTCCACTTACCGTTAGTCTTGCGCACCACCACCGGATTGGCCAATCACGTCGGATGGAGCACTCCTCTCACCAAGCCCATCGCTTCCAATTTCCTGATCTCCTCTGTGATGAATTCCTGCTGTTCCAAAGCTTGCTTGCTGACCTTCTTCTTGACGGGTCGTGCATGGGGACAGACAGCACGGTGGCACTCAATCACTTCCCTGGGAACGCTGGGGATGTCGGATGCTTGCCATGCAAACACATCGACATTCACCCACAGGAAAGTGACGAGCGCACTTTCCTATTTGCTGTCGAGGGTGGAGCTTATGGTGAACGCTCCTCCCATGCCATCCTCCTTGACGGACACCCTCTTGGTCTCTGGTGGTGCAACTCTGGATTTCTTGCCCTTGCCGGAGGAGCTCTCTGGCACGTCCTTAACGGTAGCACAACACTCTGAAGAGGTGTGCTTGCCAGAGTGGGTGCGAGAGGTCTTGCCGGTCTTCTTCTTCGCACCTGGGGCTTCAGTGGCAGGAGCAAGTGCCTTAGCGGCAGCTGCTGCAACTGCTTCTCGATAGAGTTTGTCAGCGCAGATCAACCCGTCCTTCTTGTTGGAGGGGATGGTGATGATGGTCATCGGCCCAGGCATCTTCAACGTGTTGTAGGCGTAGTGCGATGCCGCCATGAACTTGGCTAGTGCCGGGCGGCCGAGGATCCTGTTGTAGGGCAAGGGAATCTCGGCTACATCAAAGACAAATCTTCTCTGTCCTATAGTTCAACTCACCTCCAAACGTCACATGCAGCATGATCTTCCCCTTCGGCTTGCTCCTTCCCAGGTTGACCCCTTGAAACGTGCCTGTTTCCTTGAGGTCTCCATCAGGAATTTGCAGCCTTTTGATCACAACGGGTGAGATCAAGTTCAGACCGGCCCCGCCATCAACCAACATCTTGTTCACCTTGAGGTTGCGTCTCGTTGGTAAGACCAACAACGACAAACACCCGACCGCAGTTGTGCGGTCAGGGTGGTCCTCGGCGTCAAAGATGAGGGGTGTGCTGGACCACTGAAGTGGCCTCTGAGAGTCGAACAAGGGCTCCGCTGCTGTGACCTCACGCGCCCACTGTTTGAGCTGGCAGTGAGAAGTATGCAGCGAGGCACCACCATCGATGCACATGGCCTCCGTAGCCTTCTGGAACTCATGCTCACCGGACTCATCGTCCTCTTCATGATCATCGTCTTCTTGTTTCTTGTCGGGCCCCCGAGCGGGCCTCTCTTGCTGGTTATCCTTGCCGCGGTGACCTCCTTGGCCGCCACGCTTCTTGTCGGATCCTTCGGCACCATCCTAAGCCTTCTCCTTGTCCCGCCTCTCATATTCATCTTTTTGCTTTTCAGCAAGCAACTCAACTTGTCAGCAGTTCTAGAGGTCGTGGCCCTTGGTGTGGTGGATCTTGCAGTACTGCTTGTCGGAGCACCCTTGCTTGTCGGCACCCTTGCCGGGGTCGTCTGCCTTGGCCTTCTTGGCGGCGTTGGTGTCGCCGGATCCCTCGATAGCAAGCACGGTCTTGTCCTTGCGTTTCCTGTTGCGATGTCGGCCCTTCTTCGTCAGGGCGGCAGTGTCTTCATCGGTAGAGTCGGTTTCCGCACCGGCGTCTTTACCGGGGTACTTCCTTCCCTCTTCAGCCCGGGTGCATCTATCGGCCAGAACGTAAAGTTCGGCCATATCCTTGACCTTGTTCATTGCCAGCTCTTCACGCATCTTGCGGTTACGCACATTCTGATGGAATGCGCTGATCACGGCGGCAGGATGAACATCTGGGATGTTGTATTGCACTCGGCTGAACCTCTGTATGTAGTTGCGTAGGTTTTCACCTTCCTTCTGGGGAATGATATGCAAATCACTCGCCTGGCCATGAGCTTGGTGGCCTCCAGTGAACACACCAACGAACTCGTGGCATAGATCTGACCAAGAAGAAATGAAATCCGCCGGCAAGTGCATCAACCAACACATGACATTGGGTTTCAGGGCCAACGGGAAGTAATTGGCAAGCACCTTGTCATCACGAGCTCCAGCAGCTTGCATTGCGATGGTGTAGATGCTGAGGAACTCTAACAGGTGGGTCTTGCTGTTGTACTTCTCGCCGACGTCGGGCTTGAACGTGCGGTGGGACGGCCACTGGAACTGCCGCAGCCCACGGGTAAAGGCTAGGCAACCCACCTCGTAAGGTAGGCCGCCGGAGCCTCATGGTGCTGGGTGGTCCATAGCAGGCCCCGCCCGCCTGTCTGACTGGTGGCGCGTATCGCACCGGTGCTCGATGGTAGTTCGAGCGTCTTCATGGGAGCGCTCCCGAAGAACCTGGCATTGGTCGCGGTGGTTCCGTGGGTCAGACGACGCTATGGAAATGTCATCACAAGCATCATCACGATGGACCGACATCCGCGGTGGCTGGTGTGGAAGAGGATAGTGCACCGTAGCCGCGGCGCCTCCGGCCCTCCACTGCCGGCAAGCAGTGGCTCGATGGAGCGCCGGCATGAGGGCCCCGCCGTCCGTGACTCGTCTTTATTGGCGACGCCGACGAGGTTTCGGATAGTGGCTCTCCACTCGTCGAGCTTCTCCGCAACGGGTGGGAAGTCGAGGAGCAGCTGCGGGCGCGCCAAGGCTTCTACTGGCGTGGGTGGCAGCGAAAGCTGTGTGGACCATGGCACGCTTCGACTTATAACCACATTAGAAGGAGCTCTGTCATGGCCCAACGGCTGCGCGCCATCTTCGCCAGCACTTCGGCGGGCATGCTGACCTCCTTCATCCCGCGGATGATGCATAGGACTCTTCCCACAGCGGCATCCAGGGTCACCGGTGTGGTGACGCTGCTCGTCGCGCACAACCTGGGAAGAGCGCGCTGTGGGCACCGGAGTGGGTGTCTTGGAGGTCGCCGCGCCGCCCGCGGGTGGTACGGCGACGCCCCTGGAGGGTCCCGCACCGCATGCGGGGGGGTCCAGCTCCATCTCTGGATTTCGCAGCATGCGGCCCGTCACCTTGCGCACGAACGACGCCGCTCGCCAGGCTCTGACTGCCAGATCGATGTTGGTGCTCGCGGGTCGCGCCTCAGGTTCTGTCCGCGACCGGCCCACTGCTCGCCCACACTAGTACGGGCCGTCCGGCTCCTGACGAACCGACCACCATGGCCGCCATCTTCTAGGGAGCCATGACGATCAAAAGCTGCTAGGCTGACTGCCAGACCAGATTTTCACAACCGCGCCCCCTACCTGGCGCGCCAGAGATGTCGGTGGGAACGACACCTATGGGGTCACTGGGATCCCTTCTACGGTAGGTGGATGTGGGATTGTGAGAAGAGTGGGTCTGACAGGGAGCACACGGATCGTTTACCCAGGTTTGGGCCGTGAAGATCCGTAATACCCTAGTCCTGCTTTGGTGGATGTATTTGAGTGTTCTTGTGTTCTTGAGCTAGCTACGCGGTGCAACTTGCCCGAAAAAGCCGAATCCCCCTCCTGTTCGCCTCGGGCCTCCTTTTATAGGCAAAAAGGGGTCGCCACAGTGGCACACACGAGGTGGAAAGGTCTACAGTCGATGAGCCGGACAAACGCATTTAATGCGCTGCCAGCGTGCCCCTTGCTTTATCGGGGACGCCAGGGAAGCACGTCCCAGTTGTCGCTGCCTCGCCTGGCCTTGACACGCGTCTGAGCTGACGGGGCATCGTGGTGCCACGTTGGCTGGCTGCTGGGCTGGCGCGGTGGTGGAGCCTTCAGGAAGACTTG
The DNA here is from genome assembly GCF_018294505.1 of Triticum aestivum. Taxonomy (NCBI): domain Eukaryota; kingdom Viridiplantae; phylum Streptophyta; class Magnoliopsida; order Poales; family Poaceae; genus Triticum; species Triticum aestivum. The sequence goes on along the minus strand of NC_057803.1, from coordinate 288,125,878 downwards.
CATGCCACCACGCAGGAGCTTTTTGGGTTGGTGTAGAGGCCGCACGTCGCCACGCAGGCGCCTGCTCAACTGGCTGAGCTGGCTGCTGCATGGGGACGGCGGTGGAGTCTTGGCTGGCGCAGGCCTGGCAGTGGCCCTGCTGATGCCCTCGGCAAGGGTCTTGCCGGGGGCCCGGCAAGGGTCTTACCGTGGCGTTGTTGTCATCCCCGGCAAGAGTCTTGCCGGGGGTCTTGTGGATTTCCTCGGCTAGGATCCTGCCGAGGGTCGCCCTCTTCTGGTCCTCATCTGAACTCATATGTTTATGATCTTGACGAAGATTTGCATGCCACCACAGAGGCGCCTCCTGAGCCTTGGCTCCAATGTAGTTGATTTGGTCAGAGCCTGTAGGCTCAAAGGTGGCTCGCTCGGCTGGTGTTGGACAAGTTGCCCCAACAAGGCCCTTGCTGGGGCTGCGGAGGCTGCCTCGGCAAGGATCTTGCCGAGGGAGTCCACCTCACCCTCTTGCTCTCCTACGCTTTTGGTCTTGGGGTTGCCTTGGTTGTCTTGTGCTTCGGCTTCTCTCCGGCTTCCCTCCTCTGCCCTGCTAAGTGTGGCGACGGCGCATGGCTCTGACTGCCCGTGCACAAGTAAAGGGGTCAAAAGGAGAGCCCCTACTTTTGTACACTGACACCCAAGCTTAGTTGGTTGCTCATTTTTGGATAATAGCTTGGGATTCCGGGGCATCACCAAGCTTAGGCTCTTCTACTCCTTATTCCTTCATCCATCGTAAGATAACCCAAAACTTGAAAACTTCAATCACATAGAACTCAACAAAACCTTCGTGAGATCCGTTAGTATAAGAATAATAAATCACTACTATAAGTGTTGTATCAAACCAATTCATATTTTGTTCTTGCATTATATCTACTCTATTCAAACTTTTCTATGGCAAAAACTCATCAAAGAAAACCATAGAGCCATCAAAATAAGCAGACAACACAAAGAAAACAAAATCTGTCAAAACAGAATAGTGTGTAGCAATCTGACTATTTTGAATACTTCTGTAACTGAAATAATTCCAAAAAAATAGGACGGCCTGAGTAATTTGTATACTGATCTACTGCAAGTGGAATGGGTATTTTATTGCTCTCTGATAAAAAATGATAATTATTTTCGTGAACACAAAAGTTTTTGTTTTTCAGCAAGATCAAACAACTATCACCCAAGAAGATCCTAAAGGCTTTACTTGGCACAAACACTAATTAAAACATTAAAAACACAATCATAAGAGTAGAATAATTGTGCTAACCTTCAAAAACAATAAGCAAAAATCAAAAATAAATTTTATTCATTGGGTTGCCTCCCAACAAGCGCTATAGTTTTACGCCCTTAGCTAGGCATAAAGCAAGGATCTAAGTTTTGTTATATTTGGTTCGAGATCCATAAGATGCCCTCATGATTGATTCATATGGTGGCCTAATTATTGTTCCAGGAAGTGTTCTATACCCTTCCTCAAAGGATATTGGAACTTAATATTGCCTTCTTTCATGTCAATCATGGCATCAATAGTGCGTAAAGACGGTCTACCAAGAATAATTGGACAAGAAGGATTGCAATCAATATCAAGAACAATAAAATCTATGGGCACATATTCCTATTTGCAATAATAAGAACATCATTAATTCTTACCATAGGCTTTTTAATAGTAGAATCCGCCAAATGCAAATTCAAAGAACACTCTTCAAGATAGGTAAGACCAAGCACATCACATAAAGATTTTGGAATAGTAGAAACACTAGCACCCAAGTCACATAAAGAAAACCACTCATAATTTTTAATATTTACTTTGATAGTAGGTTCCCACTCATCATGCAATTTTAGGAATTGAAACTTCTAATTCCAACTTTTGTTCTAAAGCTTTCATCATAGCATCATATGTTTAGTAAAAGCTTTATTTTGTTCATAAGCATGGGGTGAATTTATCATGGATTGCAACAAATAAATACAATCAATCAAATAGAAACTATCATAATTAAAGTCTTTGTAATCCAAAAGAGTGTGCACATCACTAGCTAAAGTTTTGACCTCTTCAAACCCACTTTTATCAATTTTCTCAGCAAGATTCTCACCCTCTGAAATATTGGGACGCCTTCTACCTAAAGTTGACTCTTCTCCAGTCCCTTTTTCGTCAATATTAACTTTACTAAACAAGGAATCAATGGAATAAAGACCAATCATTTTAAGATCTTCACCACTTTTACGAAAGAAATCACTAGAAAATTCTTTTTCTAAAAATTCTATTTTAGCTCTAAGCATAGCGGTTCTTTTCTTACTTTCATCCATAGAAACATAAAGAGCTTTCATTGATTCATCCACTTTAGGCACAAAAAATTTCATCTTGAGATTTTCCACATCATGAGCAATTCTATCAACATTTCTAGACAAATCATCAATCTTACTCAACTTTTCTTCTATGGAAGTGTTGAAAACTTTTTGTGTATTGATAAATTCTTTAATATTGTTCTCAAGATCAGAGGTGTTCCTATTATTATTATAAGATTGATTTCCATATGAGTTACCATAATTATTAGAGGAATTACTAGGAAAAGGCCTATGATTAAAATTACCTCTATAAGCATTGTTGTTGAAATTATTGCGAGAAATACAATTCACATATATGGCATTACTATTTTTCTCAATCAAAGTAGACAAAGGCATATCATTAAATCAATAGGAGCACTTCTACTATCAACCAATTTCACAAGAGCATCAACTTTTTCACTCAAAGAAGAAACTTCTTCAACAGAATTAACTTTTCTACTAGTAGGAGCTCTTTCGATATGCCATTGCTAATAATTTGCCATAATATTATCAAACAATTTGGTGGCTTCACCCAAAGTAATTTCCATAAAAGTACCACCCGCAGTGGAATCTAAAAGATTACGAGAAACAAAATTCAACCCCGCATAAAAATTTTGTATGATCATCCAAAGATTTAACCCATGAGTTGGGAAATTCCTTACCACCATTTTCATCCTTTCCCAAGATTGTGCAACATGCTCATGTTCAAGTTTCTCAAAATTCATGATCTGGGTTCTAAGGGAAATAATTTTTGTGGGTGGAAAATACTTAGTGATAAAAGCATCTTTGCACTTATTCCAAGAATCAATACTATTGCGCGGCAAAGAAGAGAACCAATTTTTTGCAGAATCACGCAAAGAAAACAGAAATAATTTCATCTTGACCACATCATTGTCCACATCTTTTTTCTTTTGCATATCGCATAATTCCAAGAAGGTATTAAGATGGGATGCGGCATCCTCATTAGGAGTACCAGAAAATTGGTCTTTCATGACAAGATTCAGCAAAGCAGTATTAATATCACAAATCTCCGGAAGCAGAGTGCCGATAAAATCATTGTTGTTGGTATTTGAGAAGTCACATAACTTGGTGTTGGCTTGATTCATGATGACCACACAACAAGATTGCATTCAGAAACAGATCCGGCAAGAAAACGGCGAATGGAAAAGAGGGGCGAATAAAACGGCAATTTTTTGTGAAGTGGGGGAGAGGAAAATTAGAGGCAAATGGTAAATAATGTAAATTGCAAGGAGATGAGATTAGTGATTATGAACATGGTATATGTTGAAGATCCTCCCCAGGAACGGTGCGAGAAATTCCTTTTGATGTCACTTGAAGCTACGTCGGTATTTCCCTAAAGAGGAAGGGATGCCGCAGCACAGCGGTGGTAGGTATTTCCCTCAGATGTGAAATCAAGGTTATCGAACCAGTAGGAGAACCAAGCAACAAAACGTAAATAGCACCTGCACACAAATAACAACTTCTCGCAACCCGACGTGTTAAAGGGGTTGTCAATCCCTTCCGGGGTACGGCGCCTCAAGATAGGCAAACAGACGTGAGGTAAATTTGTAGTAGATTGATAGATTGAACACCAAATAAATAAATGATAATAAATTTCAGCAAAGTATTTTTGGGCTTTTTGATTAATAGATCTGAAAATAAATGCAAAGGAAAATAGATCGCAAAGGCAAATAATATGAGAAAGAGACCCGGGGCCGTAGGTTTCACTAGTGGCTTCTCTCGAGAAAAATAGCAAACGGTGGGTGAACAAATTACTGTTGGAAATTGATAGAACTTGAAATACTCATGACAATATCTAGGCAATGATCATTACATAGGCATCACATCCAAGATTGGTACACCGACTCCTACCTGCATCTACTACTATTACTCCACACATCGACTGCTATCCAGCATGCATCTAGTGTATTAAGTTCATGGAGAAACGGAGTAATGCAATAAGAGTGATGACATGATGTAGACAAGATCTATCTATGTAGAGATAGACCCCATCGTTTTATCCTTGGTAGCAACGATACATACATGTCGGTTCCCCTTCTGTCGCTGGGATCAAGCACCGTAAGATCGAACCCACTACAAAGCACCTCTTCCCATTGCAACATAAATAGATCAAGTTGGCCAAACAAAACCTAAATATCGGAGAAGAAATATGAGGCTATAAGCAATCATGCATAAAAGAGATCAAAGAAACTCAAATACTTTCATGGATATAAAAAGATAGATCTGATCATAAACTCAAAGTTCACCGATCCCAACAAACACACCGCAAAAGAGTTACATCATATGGATCTCCAAGAGACCATTGGTATTGAGAATCAAGAGAGAGAGAGAGAGGAAGCCATCTAGCTACAAACTACAGACCCGAAGGTCTACAAAGAACAACTCATGCATCATCGGAGAGGCACCAATGGAGGTGGTGAACCCCATCCAAGATGGTGTCTAGATTGGATCTGGTGGTTCTGGACTCTGCGGCGGCTGGATCAATATTTTGTTGACTCCGCTAGGTTTTTGGGAATATTGGGGTATTTATAGAGCAAAGAGGCGGTCCGGGGGCACCCGAGGTGGGCACAACCCACCAGGGCGCGCTTGGGCCTCCTAGCGCGCCCTAGTGGGTTATGCTCCCCTCAGGGCACCCCCAAGGCGCATCCAGGGCCCGTGGTGTTCCTTCTGGCCCGCAAAAAAATTCCATAAAGTTTCGTTGCATTTGGACTCCGTTTGATATTGATTTTCTGCGATGTAAAAAACATGGAAAAAATAGCAAGTGGCACTTGGCACTATGTCAATAGGTTAGTACCAAAAAATGATATAAAATGATTATAGAACATCCAAGATTCATAATATAATAGCATGGAACAATAAAAATTATAGATATGTTGGGGACGTATCAAGCACCTGGAGGAGCAGGAGGAGCAGATCATGGTGTAGCGGGCGGAGTAGGAGGCGCTTCTCGAGTCATACTGCTCCACCCGCGAGGCGCTCTTCGGTGAGATCTACGATGAGGCGAAGGACAATGCCAACTCTGCCGAGGCCCCGACCCACTGGCACCGAGGTGGAGGACTTCGTCAGCTATGGCGAGGCCCTATTCCGCCGAGGCCCCGCCCCGCTAACAACGAGGCAGAGGACATCGCCGACTCCACCGAGGCCCCGCCCTGCCGGCAACGATGGGGAGGATTTCCCCTGCTCTGCCGAGGCACAACCCCACTGGCAATGAGGCAGAGGACATCTCCTACTCGAACGAGGCCGCGCCCCGCCGCCAACGAGGCCGCACCACACAGAAAACAAGGAAGAATATAAGAAGGTAGGTCATCGCCGCTCGGGTCCAAGTAAGGCCACCACTCCCATCCTCCTGTTGAAGCCAAGCATGGCGGGTTGAACATTGACGGCTAATTAGCTGCTTGGCGGTGATGTGGAGTTGGACAGCTTTACTTCCTGTGTCTCCGGAGGAGGAGCTGGAGGAGAAGCTTGTATTCTTGAGGCTCATCTGAATATGGGGAAAGGGGGCACGAGATCATAGATTAGGTTAGTCAATTATACCTCCAGTGCACCCCTTTTTAGTTGAAGAATATATGAAATGTAATGAAATCCGGCCGTGTATGAGCAAATTTAGTCCTATTTGTTTGAATTCTTGTATCACTGGCATTAGATGAACATGCAAAACAATACTTACTAGCATTATTCTCAGGACGCATGGTGAAAACCTCGTTTGCAGTAGTTTGAAACGTACAAAAAGTTTGAGCGGCTTTTTAGCATGCCTGTACATTGCAATCAAACTCACAAGCCTGGCAATTCATAGAGAACATTCAAAACAATCGATGATTATGCACATGAATGATTCACACGTCAGAACAAATATTTACTTCACAACTAAAGAATAAATAAAAATTGATCGATGCTACTGATGGGAAAGGGCATCCCATTCCAAAATATCAAACGCATGTCTTCTTGCTAACTTCAATGAGCAAAATTTGACAAGGTTGTCCTATTCCAAAATATCAAATGCATTTCTGTTTGCGTACATCAATGAGCAAACTTTGACAATGTTTTCCCATTCCAAAGTATCAAATGCCTACGATTGTGGAATGGGCGGGATTTGCCATCAGTTGACACATTGATATGTCACCTCGTGCTAAATAAACCAGTTGTTCTTTTTGTATAGTTCTACTGAAATCAACCATCTTCGTGCGTGGCTTGTAGGATTTCTCCTTTATATGTTGCAATGCCTTGAACATACCGACACCTCCTTTCCTGTAGCTAATTTTGTGGCTGGACGTTGATACGTCCATTTTGCATCATGTTTACCTACTGTTATTTATAATGTTTTTATGCATAATAATGCTTTTTGGAGTAATTCTAATGCCTTTTCTCTCATAATATGCAAGGTTCACACAAAGAGGGAGAATACCGGCAGTTGGAATTCTGGACCTGAAAAAGCTACGTCAGGCCACCTATTCTGCACAACTCCAAATGAGCTGAAACTTCACAGAGATTTTTTATGGAGTATATAAGAATTATTGGAGCAAATAACTACCAGAGAGGCCCACCAGGTTGGCACAACCCACCTGGGCGCACCAGGGAGCCCAGGCGCACCCTAGTGGGTTGTGCCCTCCTCGGACCACCTCTGGTGCCCCTCTTTTGATATATATATATATATATATAGGCTCCCTGGTGCGCCCAGGTGTATATATATATATATATATCATTTTGACCTAGAAAAAATAAGGAGTTGACTTTCATGATGAAGCGCCGCCGTCTCGAGGCGGAACTTGGGCCGGAGCACTTTTCCCACCGGCGGAGCGATTCCGCCAGGGGAACTTCCCTCCCGGATGGGGAAATCACCGTCATCATCATCACCAACAACTTTGCCATCTTGGGGAGGGAAATATCCATCAAAATCTTCAACAACACCATCTCCTGTCAAACCCTAGTTCATCTCTTGTGTTCAATATTTGTGCAGGAACCTTAGGTTGGTGCTTATGGGTGACTAGTAGTGTTGATTACATCTTGTAGTTGATTACTATATGGTTTATTTGGTGGAAGATTATATGTTCAAATCCATTATGCTATTTAATAACCCTCTGATATGGAGCATGATTATCATTTGTGAGTAGTTACATTTGTTCTTGAGGTCACGGGAGAAATCTTGTTGCATGTAATCATGTGAATTTGATATGTGTTCAATATTTTGATGGTATGTATGTTGCGATTCCCTTAGTTGTGTCACGTGAATATTGACTACATGGCACGTCACCTTATTTGGGCCTAAAGGAATGCATTGTGGAGTAGTTATTAGATGATGGGTTGCCAGAGTGACAGAAGCTTAAACCCTAGTTTATGCGCTACTTCGTAAGGACTGATTTGGATCTAAAAGTTTAATGTTATGGTTAGATTTATTCTTAATAATTTTCTCGTAGTTGCGGATGCTTGCGAGGGGGTTAATCATAAGTAGGAGGTTTGTTCAAGTAACCACAGCACCTAAGCACCGGTACACCCACATATCAAATTATCAAAGTAGCGAACACAAATCAAACCAACATGATGAAAGTGACTAGATGAAATTCCCGTGTACCCTTAAGAACGCTTGGCTTATCATAAGAGACTATTTTTTCATGTGCTTTGCCTCAAAAGGATTGGGCTACCTTGCTGCACTTTTGTTACCATTGTTGTTACTTGCTCGTTACAAATTATCTTGCTATAAAACTACTCGTTACTTATAATTTTAGTGCTTGCACAAAATACCTTGCTGAAAACCGCTTGTCATTTCCTTCTGCTCCCTGTTGGGTTCGACACTCTTACTTATCAAAAGGACTATGATTGATCCCCTATACTTGTGTGTCATCAAGGTTCTTTTCTGGCGCCGTTGACGGGGAGTGAAGCGCTCTCGGTAAGTGGAAATCGGTAAGGAAATATTATTACTACGTGCTGAATTTTATTGTTACTTGTTACTATGGAGAAAAATCCTTTGAGGGGTTTGTTCGAGGTATCTTCACCTCTACTGGAACCAAAATTAGTTTCCCCTCAACCTACTGCACCTACTGAAAATATTGGTAAAGAAATTCCTTCGGGTATGATAGAACAACTACTAGCTAATCCTTATGCAGGAGATGGAACCAAACATCTGGATATGCACTTGATATATGTGGATGGAATTTGTGGATTATTTACGCTTGCAGGTTTACCCGGAGATGAAGCTAAGAAGAAGTTTTCCCTTTATCTTTGAAGGGAAAATCATTGGCATGGTATATGATATGCGATGATATTGGATCATGGAATTGGAATTGATTGAAATTGGATTTCACCAAAAAAATATCCTATGCATCTAGTTTATCGTGATCGGAATTACATATATAATTTTTGGCCTCGTGAAGGAGAAAGTATCGCTCTAGATTGAGGGAGGCTTAAGTCAATGTTATGTTCATGCCCCAATCATGAGCTCTCAAGAGAAATTATTATTCAAAAAATTTATGCTATGCTTTCTCGAGATGATCAATCCATGCTTGATACTTCTTGTACTAGTTCTTTTATAAAGAAGACTACTGAATTCATGTGGGATCATTTAGAAAGAATTAAAAGCAACTCTGAAGATTGGGGACTCGACGAAGGTAAAGAGTCAGGTATTAAGCTTAAGTATGATTGTGTTAAATCTTTTATGAATACCAATGCCTTTCAAAAGTTTAGCATTAAATATGGACTTGACTCTGAGATAGTAGCCTCCTTTTTTGAATCATTTGCTACTCATGTTGATCTCCCTAAGGAGAAGTGGTTTAAATATTGCCTACCTATCAAAGAAGAAATTAAAGAACCGGTATTAGCTAAAGATGAAACTATTATTTATAATGTCGATCCATTTGTTCCTACAGCTTATATTGAAAAACCACATTTCCCTGTTAGGACAAAGGAACATGCTAAATTTTCAACTGTGGTCAATAAAATTTATATAAGAGCACCTAAACCTGCTGAACAAATCAAAGTAGAACCTAGTGTTGCTATGGTTAAAGATCTCCTGGTAGAAAATTTAGATGGGCATGTTATTTACTTCTGTGATGAAGGTGCTAGAATTGCCAAGCCTGATGAAAAAGATAAACATAGACCTATTATTGGCATGCCTGTTGTCTCAGTCAAAATAGGAGATCACTGTTATCATGGTTTATGTGAGTTAGGTGCTAGCGTGAGTGCTATTCCTTTTACCTTATATCAAGAAATTATGAATGGCATAGCACCAGCTAAAATAGAATACATAGATGTTACTATTAAACTTGCTATTAGAGACACCATCACACCACGTGGGATTGTTAGAGATGTTGAAGTCGTGCGTGGGAAAATAAAATATCCCACTGATTTTCTTGTTCTTGGTTTCCCACAAGATGACTTTTGTCCCATTATCTTTAGTAGACCTTTCTTAAACACCGTTAATGCTAAAATAGATTGTGAGAAACAAATTGTTGGTGTTAGTTTTTGTGATGAGTCTCATGAGTTTAATTTTTCTAAGTTTAGTATAAAGCATCATAAGAAATAATTAACTAGTAAGGATGAAATAGTTGGTCTTGCTTCTATTGGCATGCCTCCTACTGATCCACTGGAACAAAATTTGCTAGACCCTGAAAACGATATGCATATGCATGAAACAAATGAGATAGATAAAAATTTCTTTGAACAAGGACCCCTACTTAAACACAATTTGCCTATTGAAACTTTAGGAGGTCCTCCTCCACCTAAAGGTGATACTGTTTTTGAATTGAAACAATTGCCAGACACTTTGAAATATGCTTATCTTGATGAGAAAAAGATATATCATGTTATTATTAGTGCTAACCTTTCAGAACATGAAGAAGAAAGATTATTGAAAATTCCGAAGAAGCACCCAGTCGCTATTGGATATACTCTTGATGATCTTAGGGGCATTAGTCCCACTCTCTGTCAGCACAAGATTAATAGACCCTGATGCTAAACCCGTTGTTGATCACCAACGGCGTTTAAATCCTAAATGAAAGAAGTGGTAAGAACTGTAATACTGAAGCTTCAGGAAGCAGGTATAATTTAACCCATAGCTGACAGTAGATGGGTAAGTCTTGTTCATTCTGTCCCTAAGAAGGGAGGTATTACTGTTGTTCCTAATGATAAAAATGAACTTATTCCACGAAGAATTGTCACTGGGTATAGAATGGTAATCGATTTTAGAAAATTAAATAAAGCAACTAGAAAAGATCATTACCCTCTACCTTTTATTGATCAAATGCTAGAAAGACTTTCCAAGCACACACACTTTTGTTTCCTAGATGGATATTCTGGTTTCTCTCAAATACCTATTTCACAACTTGATTAAGAGTAAACCACCTTTACTTGTCCTTTTGGAACTTATGCTTATAGACATATGCCTTTTGGTTTATGTAATGCACCTACTACCTTTCAAAGATGAATGACTGCTATATTCTCTGATTTTTTTGAAAAGATTGTTGAGCTTTTCATGGATGATTTTTCCGTTTATGGAACTTCTTTTGATGATTGCTTAAGTAACCTTGATCAAGTTTTGTAGATATGCGAGCAAACTAATCTTGCCTTGAATTGGGAGAAGTGCCACTTTATGGTTAATGAAGGTATTGTCTTGGGACATAAAATTTCTGAACGAGGTATTGTGGTGGATAAAGCTAAAGTTCATGCCATTGACAAAATGCCATGTTCTAAAGATATCAAAGGTGTTCGTAGTTTCCTCGGTCATGTTGGTTTCTATAGGAGATTTATTAAAGACTTCTCTAAAATTTCTAGGCCTCTTACAAATCTTTTACAAAAGGATGTTCCATTTGTTTTTGATGATGATTGTGTAGATGCCTTTGAAGCACTTAAGAAAGCCTTAGTTTCTGCACCTATTGTTCAACCACCTGATTGGAACTTGCCTATTGAAATTATGTGTGATGCTAGTGACTATGATGTTGGTGTTGTGTTAAGACAAGGAGTTGATAAAAAATTAGATGTCATTCATTATGCTAGTAAAACTCTAGATAGTGCCCAATGCAATTATGCTACTACTGAAAAAGAATTCTTAGCAGTTGTGTTTCCTTGTGATAAATTCAGGTCTTACATTGTTGATTCCAGAGTAATTTTTCACACCAATCATGCTGCTATTAAATATCTCATGGAAAATAAAGATGCTAAACGAAGACTCATTAGGTGGGTTCCTTTGTTCCAAGAATTTCACTTACATATCACCGATAGAAAAGGAGCTAAGAACCCCGTAGCTGATAACTTGTCTAGGTTAGAGAATATTATTGATGACCCACAACCCATTAATGATAGTTTTCCTAATGAACAATTAGCTGCAATAAATGTTTCTCATAACATGCCTTGGTATGCTTACTATGCTAATTATATTGTTGCTAAATACATACCACCTAGTTTCACATACCAAAAAAAGAAAAGAAAATTCTTCTATGATTTAAGAAATTACTTTTGGTATGACCCACATCTTTATAAATAAGTAGTAGATGGTATTATTAGACATTGTGTACCTGAGCACAACAAATCAAGTGTCACTCTGAAGCTTATGGAGGGTGTCATGCAGGAGACAGAATTGCTCACAAGGCATTGCAATCTGGTTTCTATTGGCCTACTCTCTTCAAGGATGCCCATAAGTTTGTTTTATCTTATGATGAATGTAAAAGAATCGGTAATATTGGTAAGCGTCAAGAAATGCCTATGAATTAATCAATTGTTGTTGAACCATTTGATGTTTGGGGTTTTGATTACATGGGACCTTTTCCATCCTCTAATGGGTATACACATATTTTAGGTGCGGTTGATTATGTTACTAATTCGGTGGAAGTGTGATAGCCTGGCTTATTAGGGATGATAGACTACTCATATCAATAAGGAATTCCTTCTTTTTCGGGAGCCCATTCGGATAGAACTCCAAAGTTAAGCATGCTCGGCTTGGAGTATTTTCAGGATGGGTGACTGACCGGGAAGTTGCTCCTGGGTGCGCACAAGTGAGGACAAAGTGCGCAGAAAAGACTAGTATTGATCTGTGGGGCCAGTCTAGATCCCGCCAGCAGTAACGACCACCGGCGGGTGTGTCCGGGGCGTTACAAGTTGGTATCAGAGCCGACCCTCGCGGTTACACGGATGTTTGCGGACAGGTGTGCGGTCATGTTGTTCATGACGTTTGTGACCCGTCGTGGCACATGGCATGGCACATGTACCAAACTAGAAGCACAGACGTATGTGCCAAGAGGGAACGTTCGTGTGGCCCGACGAGGACGTCGGTTCTTCTGAGTGGGGGTGTATGTGATAGCCTGGCTTATTAGGGATGATAGACTACTCATATCAATAAGGAATTCCTTCTTTTCCGGGAGCCCATTCGGATAGAACTCCAAAGTTAAGCGTGCTCAGCTTGGAGTAGTTTCAGGATGGGTGACCGACCGAGAAGTTGCTCCCGGGTGCGCACGAGTGAGGACAAAGTGTGCAGAAAAGACTAGTATTGATCTGTGGGGCCAGTCTAGATCCTGTCAGGAGTAACGACCACCGGCGGGTGTGTCCGGGGCGTTACAGGAAGCTATTCCAACTAGTAGTGTTGATCACAAGACTTCTATTAAAATGCTTAAGGAAGTTATTTTCCCAAGGTTTGGAGTCCCTAGATATTTAATGACTGATGGTGCTTCACACTTTATTCATGGTGCTTTCCATAAAATGCTTGCTAAGTATGATGTTAACCATAGAATTGCATCACCCTATCATCCTCAGTCTAGTGCTCAAGTTGAACTTAGCAATATACGAATGAAATTAATTTTACAAAAAACTGTCAATAGGTCCCAAAAGTATTGGTCTAAGAAATTAGATGATGCACTTTGGGCTTATAGAATAGCATATAAAAATCCTATGGGTATGTATCCTTACAAAATGGTTTATGGAAAAGCTTGTCATTTGCCTCTTGAGTTAGAACGTAAAGCATATTGGGCAATTAAAGAACTCAATTATGATTTCAAACTTGCCGGTGAAACGAGGTTATTTGATATCAGCTCACTAGATGAATGGAGAACCCAAGCTTATGAAAATGCGAAGTTATTTAAAGAAAAAGTCAAAAGATGGCATGATAAAAGAATCCAAAATCGTGAGTTCAAAGTTGGAGAATATGTTCTTTTGTACAACTCTCTTTACAGATTCTTTGCAAGAAAACTCCTTTCCAAATGGGAATGACCCTATGTTACCGAGGAGGTTTATCGGTCTAGAGCCATCAAAATAAATAATGGCGAAGGTACCAACCCTGAAGGTTGTCAATGGTAAAAGAATAAAACATTATATCTCAGGTATGCCCATTAAGGTTGAAAGCAATATTATCCAAACTATGACACCGGAAGAACACATAAAAGAAACCTTCCGAAACACTCCAGAATCGTGAAAAAAGAGGAGGTACGTGATACGGTAAGTAAATGGACTTCGTAAAATCCGCAAAAATATTTTCTATCAGTTTTGGAATATATTAAAAATTAGGAAAATAAGAAACAATGAGGAAGGCACCACTGGTGGGCACAAGACACCAGGGCGCGCGTGGCAAGCCAGGCACGCCCAGGTGGGTTGTGCCCACCTCGGGTACCTTCCGGGCTCCGTTTTCTTGTTTCCAAAGATAAAAATATTCTTTAAATACCCCCCGAACCTATTGACCACCGTATTGCGGAGAAATCTTCTGTTATCTTTGCTTGGTGTTTTCTGACAGATCTAACTCATCATGGCCGCTTTGAGCTCCTCCAAGGACAAGTTCTTTGAGAACATCATCAACACATATTTGTGGGAGGTGATGCAGCGCGCTCAAGCTATCGAGATGTGTGAGGGAGTGCTCCACATCCGCGATGTCCAGGGCCCCGAAGGGACAGGAACCGTGGAGGCCAGGCTTGAAGCTATGGAGCAAGAGATCTTGAAATGCAAGGGGATGGTGGAACGTGGGCTCAATGCCAATCACCTCATGATCGCAGACTATATATACCCCTGATCTCAAGGTGGATGAGAAGTCCATGAAGGACATCGTCTTACCTTCAACGAGAAAATAAACTTCCTTCAAAGCCAGATCTATGATCTCCAAAACCAATTCTTTGAATAATAGGCAAGATTTAAAGGTATGAGATTGGCTACCAGTTGCAGGACTCGCAAGACTCACGCCTCCTCTTATGACGATGTGCCCCTACCATGGAAACCTGAAGATAAGATCGCTACTTCATCATCACCACCTCCCTCTTCATCACCAATGAAGACTTGAGTATAGGGTATGGGCACTCCCCTTGGCTTGTGCCAATCTTGGGGGAGGTGTCCCTGTATCATATCACCCCACTATCTTTTGCCTTTATTTATCTTGGTTCTATCCTCAGTTATCGTTTGCATTAGTTGAATAAAAGTTTAGGTTGATCCTTTCTTTTCGAGTGTTTGCTTACTGATATGTCCTTGTAATCGTTTGTGTGATATATAATAAAGTTAGTTTGAGTTTTGTTTTCTTTACTTTAGTGTTCAATAAAAAGAAAGGAAATAAATAGAAAAGATCATATGCTAATCTTATGGTAAGTAATGATATCACATAAGGAAGAGTATAAGTAGAAAACTTTATTACAGATTTACAAACAAAGCATTGGTCAATGATGCAATTTATGAAAGAATTAATAAGGGAAGAGAAGATTCACATGCAAATACACTATCTTGGACATATTTTGTGATTGTGATCCCATATCAAAATATTATATGCCGAAATTGTTGACATTTGACAAGGAATACAACATAATGATTTATGTTTGTTCATATTCACACAGAAGTTATATTGTCATAGATCCTTCAACATGTGGTGCTTGTCCCCCATCTTTGCTAGCCAAACATTCCGCACTAAGTAGAGATACTACTTGTGCATCCAAAAACCATTAAACCCAAATCTTGTTTTGAGAGTCGACCATACCTATCTATGGATTGAGTAACATCCTTCAGTAAGTTGTCATCAGTGCAATAAGGCAACAAGAATTGCTTCTAAAAGTGTTGGATCATTTAGTGTAAGAGAAAATTGAGCATTGTACAAACTTGTGATGGCAAACAATAAAAGAGACAGACTGCATAATAAAGGTTTCTATCATAAGGGGCAATATAATTTGACATTCTTTTGCACTAAGAGATTGAGCATACAAACAAAAAGCGCATGGCAACCTCTGCTTCCCTCTGTGAAGGACCTATATTTTACTTTTATGTATTTACATTTATGCAAGAGTCAAAGTACTTCTCTGTATTCCTTTTTATTTTCTCCTTTGGCAAGCACCATGTGGTGAGGAAAGATCTATGCACATATATCCACTTGGATATGGGTAGCATGAGTTATTATTGTTGACATCACCCTTGAGGTGAATATGTTGGGTGGCAAATCTATAAGCCCCTATCTTTCTATGTGTCCTGTTGAAACTTTTTGCTCATGTGTATGCGATGAGTGTTAGAAATCATAGAAGACTATATGATGGTTGAGTTTGTGGACTTGCCCAAAGGCTCCGATACGTTACCCTTCCTGAAAAGATGATGAATTGTAGTTGCAAAGTTGACTGAGAACATAGTTTTTTTTATTTTCAATAGAGTTTATACTTTATACTTCGATGTTGTGATGGATTGTTAGTTATTGATGAGAACTTTATGATAAACGTTCTATGATAAAGTTTGTTGCTGTTATAATAATATACATGATCCTTCTATGACCATATTTTGTTTTTATCAACACCTTTCTCTCTAAGCATGTGGACATGTTTTTCAATTTTGGTTTTCTCTTGAGGACAAGCAAGGTCTAAGCTTGGGGGAGTTGATACGTCCATTTTGCATCATGTTTACCTACTATTATTTACAATGTTTTTATGCATAATAATGTTTTTTGGAGTAATTCTAATGGCTTTTCTCTCATAATATGCAAGGTTCACACAACGAGGGAGAATACCAGCAGCTGGAATTCTGGACATGAAAAAGCTACGTCAGGCCACGTATTTTGCACTACTCCAAATGAGCTGAAACTTCACGGTGATTTTTTATGGAATATATAAGAATTTTTGGAGCAAATAACTACTAGAGGGGGCCCACCGGGTGGGCACCACCCACCTGGATGCCCCAGGGACCCAGGAGTGCACTGGTGGGTTGTGCCCTCCTCGGACCACCTTCGGTGCCCCTCTTCTGGTATATAAGTCAATTTGACCTAGAAAAATAAGGAGAGGACTTTCGAGACGAAGAGCCGCTGTCTCGAGGCGGAACTTGGGCAGGAGCACTTTTGCCCTCCGACGGAGCGATTCCGCTGAGGGAACTTCCATCTCGGAGGGGCAACTCGTCGTCATCATCATCACCAACAACTCGCCTATCTTCGGGAGGGCAATCTCCATCAACATCTTCAACAACACCATCTCCTCTCAAACCCTAGTTCATCTCTTGTGTTCAATCTTTGTACCAAAACTTTAGATTGGTGCTTGTGGGTGACTAGTAGTGCTCATTACATCTTGTACTTGATTACTATATTGTTTATTTGGTGGAATATTGTATGTTCATATCCATTATTCTATTTAATACCCCTCTGATCTTGAGCATGATTATCATTTTTGAGTGGTTACATTTGTTCTTGAGGTCATGGGAGAAATCTTGTTGCAAGTAATCATGTGAATTTGATATGTGTTCAATATTTTGATGGTACGTATGTTGTGATTCCCTTAGTGGTGTCATGTGAATGTTGACTACATGTCACTTGACATTATTAGGGCCTAAGGGAATGCATTGTGGAGTAGTTATTAGATGATGGGTTGCGAGAGGGACCGAAGCTTAAACCTTAGTTTAACCACTACTTTGTAAGGGACTGATTTGGATCCAAATGTTTAATGCTATGGTTAGATTTATTCTTAATACTTTTATCGTAGTTGCGGATTCTTGCAAGGGGGTTACTCATAAGTAGGAGGTTTGTTCAAGTAAGAACAACACCTGAGCACCGGTCCACCCACATATCAAATTATCAAAGTAGTGAACACAAATCAAACTAACATGATGAAAGTGACTAGATGAAATTCCCGTGTACCCTCAAGAACGATTTGCTTAGCATCAGAGACTGTTTTGGCATGTCCTTTGCATCAAAAGGACTGGGCTACTTTTCTGCACTTTTGTTACCATTACCGTTACTTGCTGGTTACAAATTATCTTGCTATCAAACTACTCGTTACTTACAATTTCAGTGCTAGCAGAGAATGCCTTGCTGAAAACCGCTTGTCGTTTCCTTCTGCTCCTAGTTGGCTTCGACACTCTTACTTATCGAAAGGACTATTATTGATCCACCATACTTGTGGGTCATGAGAGGTGGAGATGAATGATTCAATAACATTCGATGTATTGTGGATGATGAAGTATAATGGAGGGCACGAACCATCAGAACATTTTGTGTAGTTCCCATTCAAATCAAGATGAGCATCCCTGTTTGCATAAATACAAAAAAGTGATTATTATAAAGCAAACTGTATTATGGATTTACACTTTAAACAGGCACCCTACATGATCCATGCAGAGCACACATTTACAAAAATGGAACTCACCGGAAAGAATCCTAAAACAACATTGTATTGGCCATCACAACAACAAAGATGGAGACTTGTGAGTCCTTCTGAGTTGAAGTTAGTTTGTTCTTGTGGGTAGTAATGTAATCATCCTTCAATTGCTCCCTTCTGATAAGAAGAGAGGCTTGGTTTCTTCATCCTGGCATAATCGGAACTAGGCACTTCATGTATTCCATATTCTTCTTCAGAGGAGGATGATCTTGTTCTGCAAAGACAAGAGAACAACTAAATGCTAGCATCCCTGTTTGCTCGTAAAAAGTAAAGGAAATATTTAAAACATCACAGATGAAGCACTTCTCGAGGAGAATACCACTTTATCATGACATTAGCTAAACAGTAGCACAGCACCAATAGAGATGACAAAGCTCAATCATATGGATGAAATCCGTGGGCCAGTAACAACCTTGGTCAGGAGGCTTATTGTGTAGAGCATACAGATGAAGCACTTCTCCGGAACTATCCGTATTATCTATTGTGGTTGCCATGCTTACTATATACTCCTCGATTAGTCTAATATTTCTAACATCTTCTTGTGTAGTTCCACTAAAACATATGTTATCTTCAATCAAGATCCTTGTTTGCACAAGTAGAGATAATTATATATTACATTAAGAGCGACATCAAATCATAGTGACAAAACAATTTCTCATTCCAGCCATAGCAATAAATTAAGATGCAAAACTATATCATTACATGTGTCATCATAGTTCCAGTGCTTCATTATAGCACCAAGAGTTGATTTTTTTCTTCCGCTTGTTCTTCCCCTTCATCACCTGGTTCAATAACAGACAAGCTTTGCTTCAATGTAAGATTTTGCATGTCAATTAGGGAGCACAAGTATAGCACTAAACAACGATATTAATTTTTTTGATGACAATAGCAAAATATAGGCCAATTGTTGTGAAATATCATTATCTTACCTCAATGGGATATTGCGGTGCGCATACAGATTGGAAGTCTGGTCTCCTTTTGTGCATTTCACTAAAATCAAAAAACATTACCGTATAAGTAGCACACATATGAAAGCACACTGCACAATCATGTGAAAGAATGCCAGTACTCACCTCTCATGATGCAAAAATCAAATAACACACAAGAAGAAGATCTGAAACAAATTTGCCAACACAAATAGGAAGTCACATCTCCTCTTGTGTAGTTCCACTAAGATCAAGCAATCAAGCAACGTTGTCGGCATGACATTTTGGTTGAACTACACAAAACACTCCTAAAACAGAAGTGTTTTGTGCAGTGTAACAAAAAGGTCGCAATAGCAACATGGTGAAGTGGATATATAACCATGTTTACACAGAGGTGCAAAGGAAACAATCACTGGTCAATAACGGTGGATGACACAGAAGCCCAGAAAAAGAAGCATCCAACTTATCTAAATGGGAAAGAAAGCAAGATAGTAGCATTTCTCAAATAGTGGCATTGACTCATATTAACAGAGAGACTATATTAACAATAAAATTTGGTAAACATGCAATTTGCTTTTAACTATGGCATTGCTTCAACTTTCCAGTGGCATTATTAGATTAACAATAGCTAAAGAGGTGTATGGGACAGAGGATGCACAAGGACCATGTGCATCTACCGATGTATAAAGGGGTGATGCACAGTCTGTTGAAAGAAACAGCCAAGGAGCATATTTGTGTTGGTCCTAGTTTTGTTATCTTTAGACACCTTTCCCTATGTGAGGGCAACAAATCTAGTCCAGGTCAAACTCTATAGCCTTGTACCCCATCCACAGAAAGATGAGTTCCTTGCAGATGTATGTACTGCGTTTTTCATTGTTTTCCCTTTTCAACCAACATAGGTGTTAGATAGCCAGTATGTACTACTTTGCCACTTCCTTTCCACTTTGAACCACGTCCTAGATTCGTGCTATACAACTTTCCCCACTACTTTCCTCTTTGATCCAACACCTAGATTCCAGTGCAGAAGCGAAAAATTTCCACATGCAGCTAGAGCAATGCTTGTGGGTTAAGTAAATTATACCTTAAGGTTCTCGGGGTGTGGCTCGATGGGCGGCTGGAGGCCGATCTGCCCAGACTATGTACGAGAGCGAAGAAGAAGGGGTTGAGGCCCTCCCGCGCCGCCGCTGGGTGAAAGAGAACAGCGACACCAGCAGTGGATTCTCTCTAATGCCGACAGCGACATCGTTGAGCCTCCTTGCCTTCCCCAGCTGACTGGATCCTACCGGCTCTTTGACCAGCAGTGAGGGGAGAGAGAGCGAGAGGCCAACACAGTCTTGTTTAGGTCTGTAGAGGGTGAGAGAGTGTGTAAAGAGAAACTACAAGCGCTGAGGCTACAACGTGTATATATAGTGGAGAGAGAGTGTGAAGAGAGCAAACCCTAGAAAAGAAGCGATGAGGCCGCAATGTATATAGTTGGAGTGGTTTTCTTTTTCTCTCCATAAAAATCATTTTAAATTTTGCACGAAGCGGAACTCTTTATTTAACGTACTAGTGCAGAAAAATACAAGGGAAATGCTAATACGTGAAGAAAATTTAACACTCGAAGGAGTCAACTCGCAATTAACGCTCCACGGCTCCCGGTTGCACTTACTATCTTTCACGTCTGGCACACGGCCCTCCGAAGTGAACAACAACTGAACCACACACGGTCAAAATATCGGAAAGGTGGGTTGCACCATCCTCCAATTTTAAATATTTTGGGCACTTATATTCGGCCGAGGTCAATGTGTCACCGTATGTACTAAGGGTTACAACGGGTTCTAAGAAACTTGGGCGTATTGAGAGTAATTGCCATGACGTTTATTTGTAGGGTCACTTGCAAACTGTCAAACTCTATTATCCTCTTATTTAATGGATGAGGCAAATCTTTTGCCTCCGTTTTGAATTTTTTTTTTGAGAAATTCAATTTTAATTATTTCGTATGTACACTTTGCTCTCTTCCAATAATTTTGGGCACTTGTATTCGACCTCAGTCAGTGTGGGACCGTATCTCGTACTACTACCTAAGTCTAGGTTTTTACGCCATGTCATATATTTTTTGTTAAAGTATGAACAATATGTTTAACTACTCACTACTTTCCGGTTTATAGGGCTTAAATTTGAAATCTCATCAACCAAGGCATATGATGAGTGGAGAAATGTACTCCATCTCATAGTATACAAAATTACTCAAACTTTACTCTGCATTAATTACAATATAGTCATGGACGACCACTAAACGAGTAGGAATGGTTACATGCACTGGGTGGTTTCTTTTAATCCTTGCATGCATCAATTTAAGACTATAATGTGGTAAAATGAAGAAAATGAGATTAGCTCAATAAACGAAGAAAAATTCACAACCAACGTAATTAATACTCCCACCGACCATATGCACACATTTATTTTCCACCACATTTATTTATTTCGTCAATGACATTTTGATACAAGGAAGTACATTCACCAATTCTTTGCTACCAGAGCAAGACCAAAGAAAACAAGAACCATAGTTAGACATTTTAAAAGATATCCAAATTCCATAATTGCTCCCACTAATTGTATTAATATCTTCTCTATGACTTTATTGTTGATCTATGGCTTCTCGAGCTTGCACACTTCTTTCTTCTTCGATTCTGATGAACTAGACATTGCTTCACATCTAATATCATCTCTAATCTCATCTCTAGCCTCTATTCTAGCAAGGAGTGCACGAGCATCTAACAAATTTTGTGCTATCAATAGATCGATGTATTCTTCTTCCCAAAACCAAAACTTGCATCCATCCTACATTCTAGTTTGAGTATAAGCTGTCGAACATGAGCCGGATAAGGGAGCACAGCCGGATCAAAAGAAGTACTATGCACCTTATATTTTTTGCACTTGATGAAGACCCATCCAGGATGTTCTTGCGTGGTCGAAACGCGGCGCAGAACCTGCCGCGGGCAGCCATCGCACTTTAAGAGCGGGAACGGTGAACTAACTATCCGCTGGGCTAGGGCCAAGCCCAGACGGTGGTCGGCCGTGTCTTTGTCGGTGATCCGCTGACGAGATAGTTCCGAGCGGCTAGAGGCGGATTCAGTACCTCCACGTGACGTGGAGGCATTGCCATTGTTGTGCCACCTGGTACCCAGACAATCCATGGCAAGCCGCAGTCGCACGCGGCCGAAATGCTCCAAATCCAGCAGCTGCATGCGTCAAATCCCACTGCCGCAGATATAGCGGTTGACCGCTGGCACCGGACGAGAGAGGCACAAATCCGGTCATCGTGCTATGGTTAGCTGGGCTATAGTGCGAGGCAGCGACTGTGTCTCCTACGGATGTGTGTCTCCTATGGATGTCTTCTTGTACGTACTTCATTTATCTAACTTCCCATGGCTTCCCACTCCCATGATATTCCTATTCTTATGAACTTGTGTGTGTGTGTGTGTGCGCGCGCGTATGTGTTTTAATAGTGTGTGTGTGTTAGAGAGAGCGACACGTCGGCCTACAGAGAGATGGTGTGTAGTACTACTATGATTTAGCCGTGAGAGTCGATGCATCCTATCGTTTTTGGGCGTCCAGTCAAGACAACTCCCATGCCCGCTCCTGACCAGCATGGCCCACCCAAAGCCCCTCCATCGCCCGCATGCGCTTCCCGCCCAAAATGGTCAGTTTTGCTCTAGAGAATTGGTGCCACATTTATATCAGGGCAGAGCGGACATGACCTCTCACTCACGCATGCGTTGAAGGGAGAAACGGATTTAATGAAAGAGTGATGGTTGCTTCGTTTGCCCAACTTACTGTCGGGTCAATGTGATTTGACGGCTCATTGGTCATTATTACTCAGGTGATACGATTGTGCCGAGTCTCAGTTGTACTGTACACTTTACTTTGGTGCATGACACGTGCACCGGATGCTGGATGTCCCATGTTTTGTTGAAAGGAGGTAGATCGTTGATGGCTCGTGTTTGCGTTAGCCTTTCCACAAAGAGGAAGGGATGATGCAACACAGCTATGGGAGGTATTTTCCCTCAGTGATGAAACCAAGGTTATCGAACCAGTAGGAGAACCAAGCAACGCTACGTAAACGGTACCTGCACACAAAGAACAAATACTTCCAACCCGACGCATAAGAGTGGTTGTCAATCCCTCTCGAGTAAAAGATAGATTGGTTTGTAGTAGATTGGATAAATAGATCTCACGGAAGCATGAAATAAAATAAATAACAAAAAATGCAGAGAGGTATTTTTGGGTTTTTGGAATAATAGATTTGAAAGCAAAAGCAAATAAAAATATATCTCGAAGCAAATATGATAATTAATAGACCCAGTGGCCGTAGATTTCACAATTGGCTTCTCTCGAGAAAAATAGCATACGGCGGGTGAAGAAATTACTATTGGGCAATTGATATAAGTTCAAATAATCATGACAATATCCAGACAATGATCATTATATAGGCATCACGTCCAAGATTAGTAGACCGACTCCTGCCTGCATCTACTACTATTACTCCACACATCGACCACTATCCAGCATGCATCTAGTGTACTAAGTTCATGGAAAAACGAAGTAATGCAATAAGAACGATGACATGATGTAGACAAGATCTATTCATCTAGGAATAGACCCCGTCTTGTTATCCTTAATGGCAACAATCAATACATGTCATGCTGCCCCTTCTCTCACCAGGAAAGAACACCGCACGACCGAACCCATCACAAAGGACCTCTTCCCATGGGAAGAAAAATCGATCTAGTCGGCCTAACTAAACCAAAGATTCGAAGAAGAAATATGATGCTATAAGTAATCATGCATATAAGAGATCAAAACTCAAATAACTTTCATGGATAAAATAGATCTGATCATCAGCTCAAAGTTGATCGGATCCGAACAATCACACCGCAAAAAGAGTTACATCAAATAGATTGTAACGCCCACGATGCGGCTATATCTCCCACGTGTCGAAGCACGACTTAGAGGCATAACCGCATTGTAAGCAATGTCGCAAGTGAGGTAATCTTTACACAACCCATGTAATACATAAGGGAAAAAGATACATAGTTGGCTTACAATCGCCACTTCACACAATACATGAATAAAGCATTACATCATCCAGATACATTCAAGGTCCGACTACGGAACCAAAATAAAAAGAAGACTACCCCAAATGCTACACAGTTCCCCGATCGTCTCAACTGGGCTCCACTACTAATCAACTGAAAAACGGAACAACATAATGAACACGATCTTCATCGAGCTCCTCCTTAGCTCGGTTTCGTCACCTGCACGGTAACATCGGCACCTGCAAACTGGTTTTGGAAGTATCTGTGAGTCACGGGGACTCAGCAATCTCACACCCTCGCGATCAAGACTATTTAAGCTTATAGCTAGGGAAAAGGTATGAGGTGGAGCTGCGGCAAGCACTAGCATATATGGTGGTTAACATACGCAAATGAGAGCGAGGAGAGAAGGCAAAGCACGTTCGAGAATCTATGATCAAGAAGTGATCCTAGACTACTTCCGTTCAAGCATAACTCTAACACCGTGTTCACTACGTGGACTCCGCCGAGAAGAGACCATCACGGCTACACACGCGGTTGATGTATTTTAATTAAGTCAAGTTTCAGGTTTTCTACAACCAGACATTAACAAATTCCCATCTGCCCATAACCAAGGGCACGGCTTCCGAAAGTTCAAAACCCTACAGGGGTGTCCCAACTTAGCCCATCACAAGCTCTCATGGTCAACGAAGGATATTCCTTCTCCCAGGAAGACCCGATCAGGCTCGGAATCCCGGTTACAAGACATTTCGACAATGGTAAAACAAGAGTAGCAAGACCACCCGAATGTGCCGACAAATCCCGATAGGAGCTGCACATATCTCGTTCTCAGGGCACACCGGATAAGCAATCCGTACAACTAAAACCAGCCCTCGAGTTTCCCCGAGGTGGCGCTGCAAGGGGCTCTAGTTTGGACCAACACTCAGAGGAGCACTGGCTCGAGGATTAAATAAAGATGACCCTTGAGTCTGCAGAACCCAAGGGAAAAAGGCTTAGGTGGCAAATGGTAAAACCAATGTAGGGCCTTGCTAGCGGAGTTTTATTCAAGGCGAACTGTCAAGGGGTTCCCATTATAACCCAACCGCGTAAGGAACGCAAAATCAAGGAACATAACACTGGTATGACAGAAACTAGGGCGGCAAGAGTGGAACAAAACACCAGGCATAAGGCCGAGCCTTCCACCCTTTACCAAGTATATAGATGCATAAATTAAATAAGAGAGATATTGTGATATCCCAAACAATAGCCATGTTCCAATAAGGAACAAACTCCATCTTCACCTGCAACTAGCAACACTATAAGAGGGGCTGAGCAAAGCGGTAACATAGCCAAACAACAGTTTGCTAGGAAAGGTGGGTTAGAGGCTTTTCATGGCAATATAGGAGGCATGATATAGCAAGTGGCAGGTATCACGGCATAGGCATAGCAATAGAGCGAGCAACTAGCAAGCAAAGATAGAAATGATTTCGAGGGTATGGTCATCTTCCCTGAGATCCCACAAGGAAGAAGAACGAGTCCATGAAGAAGACAAGTAGACGTAGTCGAACGGATCCTCACAAACGCGACATTATCGAAACTAACCCGAAGGAGCAACACCAGAAAGAAGCAAACGACATAGTAAACAACCATCACATAAACATGGCATGATGCGCAAACAAGTATGATGCATGTCCGGTTTAAATATGCATGGCATGGCAAAGTGCACAAACAATACTACAAATTAAGTGGAGCTCAATATGCAACGAGTTGCATATTGACGAAACACCACATCCTTATTTGGTTCACTCTCGGTTAGATACTCAAGAATATTAAATGTTGTTAAACATGGCAAGAGGTGAAACATGAGTAGAAAACATAGTTAGGCATTTTAAATGAGGCCGGAAACAACAATAACAATTCCGGTAAATCCCCATATGCATTTAGCAATTTGGTGCAACAATAATTTTAATCATTCTTGAAGTTGTTATCATGATGCGGATGACATGATCAAGTTTATGCAATTATTTATTAAAAGTTGACAAAAGCATTATGAAGCATTTGTCATCGTGGCGGAAAGAAAGGGAGTGCCACGGCAACGATAACGGTTCCGGTAGCTCATGGAAATACCGGTGCAAAAGGAAAAGTGACGGGAGCATACAAAAGATGGTGGGATGATCCCGGATTCCGGGTTCCCACGGATGGACGAGGAGGACCGAGCAAGTGACAACTCGAAGACGGTGCAAACATAGGGTGCAACTCATACATCGCAAGCATTCATCCACGGGCATCGTCTCGATGGTTATACCTTCGAAGCGTGCATTATTGGAAGGGTTCAAGTTCGATGCGGTGTAGGGGAAGTAGACGTTCTCGGAACATTCGGTAGTGGAAGTAGGGGCACATGACGACGGTAGAGGTACTCGTGATCTTGGCGGCGGTAGTCGTTCACGTTCTTAATTGCACAATTTTCCGTAGATGTTCGGGATCACGGCGAGGGACTTGACGTCCACGGAGGCTTCGAGGATCGACGGCGAGGGACTTGACGTCCACGGAGGCTTCGAGGATTGACGGTAGTTATTCTCGTATCATCGTGGAAGTAGTCGTACTCGACGATAGTGGTACTTGGAGTTTCGTTCAGTACTAGTTCGAGCATCCAAGGTCTTCGGCGCTACGCTAGTCGTACACACATTCGGAGAGAAGCTCGGCGTATCCATGTACTTGGCGTTATCCGTGCGTAGAGGTACTTGACATCGTGGTACTTGACATCGAAAGACGAACTTGGCGATTTCATTGACCTGGTACTCGACATATTCCCTGTTCGGTGACAGTTGGGCTTGGCGTCAACAACAACAGGGGCACGATGCAGGGACTTGGCGCGATGCAGGGCGACGGCCGCGAGACTTGTCCATGGTCCAATGGCTCCACGAACACACCAGGGCCAGCACGGAGGCCTCCAT
Source organism: Triticum aestivum (assembly GCF_018294505.1). Lineage (NCBI taxonomy): Eukaryota > Viridiplantae > Streptophyta > Magnoliopsida > Poales > Poaceae > Triticum > Triticum aestivum. The sequence goes on along the minus strand of NC_057803.1, from coordinate 288,099,020 downwards.
GGCCGGTGGCCATGACGAATAGAGGCGTCGGCTATAGCACAGGGGCGCATGAAGGGGCGGCTGGAGCCGCGAACGAAGCAGAGGAAAGGAGGTCAGCGCGGATGCGGGGCCTCGCTGGTCGGGCGCGAGGAAGGAGACGCGCAGAGGCGGGGCCCTCGGACTTGAGCGGCGGCGGAGGTTGGTGGTGCTCGCGGGGAAGCGGTCCTGATGCTCCGGTGGCGCACGCCGGCGCGGGGCAGCGACGGTGGATGCACTGGCTGGTCTAGGACGAGGCTTGACGGCTCGGGGTGGCGCGCCGCAGAAGGAGCAGCTCCGGTGGTGCGGCGCCGGAGACGCCATGCTCCGGGTCGCCGAAGTCCGGCAGGGCCGCGGCGGTGGCCTCCGGCGAGGGAGCCAAACGGAAGCGGGGCGAGACGCAGGTGGGACTCGCGCAAGGCAGCCATGGGCATCGAGCGCGAGGAACTCTCGCTCCTCCCTGTGAGCAAGACGGCGCTGGAGAGACGGGCGCGAGGCGCTTCGGCCGTGTGCGAGAGCGAGGAGCGGGAGAGAGATGGGGATCGGGAACGAGCGTGTGCTCTCTGTTGCGGCGTGCTGCGGGAGACGAGGGAAAGGAGAGATGGGATCGGGCAAGGGAACGAGAAGGAGATAGGCTAGGGTTCGGTCGGGCCTAGGGTTAGGCAGGAAGTAGGCCGGCGCTGGATGGGCCTTGGGCCCAAGAGGTGGGAGTGGGCGCTGGGAAAAACTGGCAGGAGGCAGCTGGGCTGGGAGGCCGGCGCTGCTAGGAGTTCCAAGTGGCCAAAGGCGGCTGGGCTCCCTTCTCCTCCCTCTTCTCTTAACTAACTTATTTTCTTTAATATAAAAGAAATTAGAGAGGGAAAAGAAAGGGAAGGCTAGGGAAGGATTTTGCGCATGGGGATAATATTCCCGGACTGGCAAAAATGTGCACGGCCCACGAAAAATAGGAGAGGCAAGATTGGAAGATGTCATTCAAACTCATTTGAATTTAATTCAAATGGGTTTGAACTAGGGCTAGGAATTAGAGGTGTCCAAAATGTTCGGATTTTTGGTGGAGCTCCGAAATATGATGAAAGAAGTATATGGCCATGTTGGAGACCAAGAATTAAGATAACAAAGGCATAGGGATATTTTGCAAGTGTGTTTGCGATAAATCCAAAATAATTGGAATATTTACTATAGCTCTCTAAATATCGAGAGGATATGTTTTAGAGAGAATCACCATGTGAATTTCCTCGGTTTAAATGGATCAAAGATCCATGCCATTTATTTAGTTGAGTTGCAAGAATTAATGATATGATGGCATGATGACATGATGCAATGCAAAGAAAGGAGCAAGCAAAAATGAAAGACACGGAGAAACCCGGAACCTATGGAAGTCTTCTCGAGCATCGGTCTTGGGGCGTCAAAACACTCCACCACTACGAGAGGATCTCGTCCCGAGATCTAGGATGGCACCGGAGGGAAAAACGGAAGAGCAAGACAAACGGTAAAACTATGTTGCTTCTTTGACAAACGAGTGAAACCAAAGAACCTTGAGATGATGAACATATTGAAGAAAGAATGCAACGGAGAAGAACGAAGTTGAAAGCACTCCGCTAGGGAAGGGGACCAAGGAAGACCAAATTCGGGCAGCACTCCGGTTGAAAAATGATAAGAAACTTTATAAGATGAAAAGAATTTGAGCAGAGGACACAACACTCCTGTTAAATAGCTAAGCAAAGGAAAGAACATGATCTGACAAAACAATAAGATGGGTTGAAGAGAGCAACATCACAATGCCTCTGGAAGAACTGAGAGGATGGAATGGAATGAACAGAGGAGAAAACAATATCTTCTACCTCGAATGAGCTTGAAAGCATCTTGAAGAGAAGGGTCGAACGGAGTTGTTAGAAAACCAACAACGAAAAGAGTAAACTTGTTGTGGTCTTATGGAAAATGTCTCAAAACTACGAGGTGAAATTCTTCCACTAACAGAAACGATAGATTGGATTGATATCAACAAGGAGACGAGAACTTATTTCACCAGGAGGATAAATGAAGAGCTTGGGTCATTTATAACCACCATAGTTAGCAGCATTCCCAATGGAGGGCTTTTGGTGAAATATAAACCAAGATACTCCGACGAAGAGAATGATGGATTGAGAAGAGCTCATGCTCGAAGAAATTGATGGGTTTAACTAACTCATTCCTGACAACTTGCGAATCATGAAACACAAAAGAAATTGTCAAAATGACATAACACCACCTGAAAAGATATGGTAGAAGGAATTGCACTCCGGATTGCACGAAGAAGAATACTTGAGCTCCTCTGAAAAGAATCTTGATGAACGCTTCAGGAAGGAAATAAATCCTTGATGAACCATCATGTAGAACCTCCATGAAGAACTCCGGCAACAAAAGAATGATCACACAAAAAGAAGGATGAAAAGAATAAGGTTGAAGCCTTGCGATGCTTTAGGCGGAGCTTCGCGATGCCATAATTGAGAGAGCTTGGAATTCCGGGAAGAAAAGATGAAACAATTGAAACCGAGAATTTGATATGATGAACCACTCTGGAAAGCAGGAATTAATCACTTGGATGAACAAAAATAAGAATTATGTTATGTGTATCCTTCACCAATTTAATTGATGACAAGCAAACGGATTTGGCATACTACTTATTCTCCTTGAAAAGGATTAAGAGAGATATAGCGCAACTTGAGAGGGTCTTCAATGATCCGCCGGTAGAATTTGGAAAGAACGAATGAATTGATATGATAACGAAGGAAGAGAAATTTGAATGAATCACCATAAGAATTGAAAAACAATTGAAGAAAATATAAAGAAACACCGGGAAGAATTATGAAATGAACGAAGAAACTTGAGAGAATTTAGATGCAAGTGAACGAAAAGGTCACGAGCTGATTAGAGGATATTTGAATGATGCACCAGTAAGATTTAGAGAAAGAGAGCTAAAAGCTGAGAATGATTAATATTTGAAAAGGTGGCCTTCGGAGCAAAGAAATGGGAACAACTCATGAAATGCTCTGGATGGGTGAAAAGAATTCTCGCAATCAAAAATAATTATGAGCAGATGGCATCAAACTAGAATCATGAATCTTTACGAGAACATATATGATTTAAGAGAAACTCTTCTTCGGTCTTCAAAATCTGAGAATGACGACGAGAAACACCACCATGAATTATTGAGGCACTCCGGAATGAAGAATAGAAAGGTTGAGCCAATGGTGATAAGAATTAGAAATATCTTGAGGAAATCAACTGACTGATGATAACTCATTCTTATGTCAAACTTTGAAAGATTTGAGAATAGCTCCGGTAAAATTAGAAGAGTCAGGTAAGATCCTGGAAAAAGACCTGTGGGTTAGGGCCCACTCAAGAGAAACACCGTTGAAATGATTACTTGAAAAGGAGATAGCATCGGTTGAATTAAAAGGCTTGAATGAGATAACATCCTCGAAAGAGCTTGAACGAATGCAGAGTGGAAACACGAATCTTCTGAGCTATCTTCGGCACTCCGGAACAAATGTAGCAGGAGGTGAATGATTAAGAGGTGCACCGGCATGAGAAGGCATTAGAAACGAGGAAAAGGGATATGATCAACACCGAAAGCTTGATTTGAATCCACCAGAAAAGAAAAGGAACGAAGAGTGACAATTTGAAGCTCCATTAGAATCTTCATGAGAATCACCGGATAAGAACATTGACGGAAAAGAATGGAGAGGTTTCACAAGAATAAAATGGATACTTGATTAAGACATCTGAGTCCTTGAGGAAAAAGGGTGGGTGGGCGGGAAAACAAGGACAATTTGGGACGAATGAAACAAACGTCATTGAGAATGCTTGAGTTGATCTTGCGGATGTTGAAAAAGATTGAATCCACTTGAAGAGAAACACGCTGGTTGAAAAGGATTGTCAACACAATCTCGATTATCATGAAGAATTGGTATTCACATCGGAGTATGAGAACACCGCTTAGGAAAGGTATGGAATCCACATTTGACATCGAAGCAACTTGAATACCACAACTGAAAACAAAACAAGGATTGGCTTGCAGAATAAGCCGGAACAAACATATGATAGAGATTTCTTCTGAAGTTTTCGTGGTGGGGCCCACACGGGCTTGATCATACAACACCATCATGTACAAGGCAGTGCACATGACATACGAAGCGTCCCCGAGTCAGCATAGCCAAGGACTATTTAAGACACAACAAGACCACTGTAAAACCAACCGTGGATAGGCGGACCACTAGACGTTGAACCCCAATTTCATATCATACATCTGCCGGAAAGATATCCTAAGAGCTACTTGAATTCCCACTTATAAACTCCCGAAACTTTCCGGTTATGCAATCAGGTGTTGGGGATACAGGGGAAGCATAATATCTCACCCAAATCTAATAAATCCTACATCCAGCTGTATCCATCCTTCAACACATAACCAAGAAACCTTTGGAAATCATTTACCTCAACCTTCGAAAAGCATCCGTTATACGAGTTATGGCAATATTCCCGAACTCCCGCCCCAGTACTGGGTGGCGTCGAGGTTATCTCACCAACAACTGCATAAAAGAGATTTTCGATATCGGCGAAACTCAGGTATTCCAGAACTGCAACGATAAAATTGTGACGACAACACCTCGGAGCTCAACTCCCCGGGACACTGCCACGACCCCTAAATGTCAGGAGGCACCAAGAACAATGTTCTCGTCACAAAACCATCGGAACGATTCCAAGATACCCGTGTGAACCTAAATTTTTTTTAGTGAAATTTGAGAAGAGAAGAGTCAAAACACTACGTCAGGATGCCTCACCAGAGCGACGAAGGGACTGAGGAGTAAAAAGAATCCTACTCTCCAATATATATAATCCTAAGGACTCAAAACATTTTTCTAGACTCAACAACACCAGCGATTCGACAAGCAGGGGGCTCCTAAGTCGGGGAAGGCTCTGATTACCAACTTGGAACGCCCACGATGCGGCTATATCTCCCACGTGTAGAAGCACGACTTAGAGGCATAACCGCATTGTAAGCAATGTCGCAAGTGAGGTAATCTTCACACAACCCATGTAATACATAAGGGAAAAAGATACATAGTTGGCTTACAATCGCCACTTCACACAATACATGAATAAAGCATTACATCATCCAGATACATTCAAGGTCCGACTACGGAACCAAAATAAAAAGAAGACTACCCCAAATGGTACACAGATCCCCGATCGTCTCAACTGGGCTCCACTACTAATCAACTGAAAAATGGAACAACATAACAAACACGATCTTCATCGAGCTCCTCCTTAGCTCGGTTTCGTCACCTGCACGGTAACATCGGCACCTGCAAACTGGTTTTGGAAGTATCTGTGAATCACGGGGACTCAGCAATCTCACACCCTCGCGATCAAGACTATTTAAGCTTATAGGTAGGGAAAAGGTATGAGGTGGAGCTGCGGCAAGCACTAGCATATATGGTGGCTAACATACGCAAATGAGAGCGAGGAGAGAAGGCAAAGCACGTTCGAGAATCTATGATCAAGAAGTGATCCTAGACTACTTATGTTCAAGCATAACTCCAACACCGTGTTCACTTCCCGGACTCCGCCGAGAAGAGACCATCATGGCTACACATGCGGTTGATGCATTTTAATTAAGTCAAGTTTCAGGTTTTCTACAACCGGACATTAACAAATTCCCATCTTCCCATAACCGCGGGCACGGCTTTTGAAAGTTCAAAACCCTGTAGGGGTGTCCCAACTTAGCCCATCACAAGCTCTCACGGTCAACGAAGGATATTCCTTCTCCCAAGAAAACCCGATCAGGCTCGGAATCCCGGTTACAAGACATTTCGACAATGGTAAAACAAGACCAGCAAGACCACCCGAATGTGCCGACAAATCCCGATAGGAGCTGCACATATCTCGTTCTCAGGGCACACCAGATAAGCAATCCGTACAACTAAAACCAGCCCTCGAGTTTCCCCGAGGTGGCGCTGCAAGGGGCTCTAGTTTGGACCAACAGTCGGAGGAGCACTGGCCCAGGGGTTTAAATAAAGATGACCCTTGAGTCTGCAGAACCCAAGGGAAAAAGGCTTAGGTGCCAAATGGTAAAACCAATGTTGGGCCTTGCTGGAGAGTTTTATTCAAGGCAAACTGTCAAGGGGTTCCCATTATAACCAAACCGCGTAAGGAATGCAAAATCAAGGAACATAACACCGGTATGACGGAAACTAGGGCGGCAAGAGTGGAACAAAACACCAGGCATAAGGCCGAGCCTTTCACCCTTTACCAAGTATATAGATGCATAAATTAAATAAGAGAGATATTGTGATATCCCAAACAATAGCCATGTTCCAACAAGGAACAAACTCCATCTTCGCCTACAACTAGCAACGCTATAAGAGGGGCTGAGCAAAGCGGTAACATAGCCAAACAATGGTTTGCTAGGAAAGGTGGGTTAGAGGCTTTTCATGGCAATATGGGAGGCATGATATAGCAAGTGGCAGGTATCACGGCATAGGCATAGCAATAGAGCGAGCAACTAGCAAGAAAAGATAGAAGTGATTTTGAGGGTATGGTCATCTTGCCTGAGATCCCGCAAGGAAGAAGAACGAGTCCATGAAGAAGACAAACGGACGTAGTCGAACGGATCCTCACAAACGCGACATTATCGGAACTACCCCGAAGGAGCAACACCGGAAAGAAGCAAACGACATAGTAAACAACCATCACATAAACATGGCATGATGCGCAAACAAGTATGATGCATGTTCGGTTTAAATATGCATGGCATGGCAAAGTGCACAAACAATACTACAAATTAAATGGAGCTCAATATGCAACGAGTTGCATATTGACGGAACACCACATCCTTATTTGGTTCACTCTCGGTTAGATACTCAAGAATATTAAATGTTGTTAAACATGGCAAGAGGTGAAACATGAGTAGAAAACATAGTTAGGCATTTTAAATGAGGCTGGAAACAACAACAATAATTCCGGTAAATCCCCATATGCATTTAGCAATTTGGTGCAACAACAATTTTAATCATTCTTGAAGTTGTTATCATGATGCGGATGACATGATCAAGTTTATGCAATTATTTATTAAAAGTTGACAAGAGCATTATGAAGCATTTGTCATCGTGGCGGAAAGAAAGGGAGTGCCACGGCAACGATAACGGTTCCAGTAGCTCATGGAAATACCGGTGCAAAAAGAAAAGTGACGGGAGCATACAAAAGATGGTGGTGTGATCCCGGATTCCGGGTTCCCACGGATGGACACGATGCAAACATAGGGTGCAACTCATACATCGCAAGCATTCATCCACGGGCGTCGTCTCGATGGTTATACCTTCGAAGCATGCGTTATCGGAGGGGTTCAAGTTCGATGCGGTGTAGGGGAAGTAGATTTTCTCGGGACGTTCGGTAGTGGTCATAGGGGTACATGACGACGGTAGAGGTACTCATGATCTTGGCGGCGGTAGTCGTTCACGTTCTTGATTGCACAATTTTCCGTAGATGTTCGGGATCACGGCGAGGGACTTGACGTCCACGGAGGCTTCGAGGGTCGACGGTAGTTGTTCTCGTATCATCGTGGAAGTAGTCATACTCGGCGATAGTGGTACTTAGAGTTCTGTTTGGTACTCGTTCGAGCATCCAAGGTCTTCGGCGCTACGCTAGTCGTATACACATTCGGAGAGAAGCTCGGCGTATCCATGTACTTGGCGTTATCCGTGCGTAGAGGTACTTGACGTCGTGGTACTTGGCGATTACGGAGACATCGAAAGACGAACTTGGCGATTTCATTGACCTGGTACTCGACATATTCCCTGTTCGGTGACAGTTGGGCTTGGCGTCAACAACAACAGGGGCACGACGCAGGGACTTGGCGCGATGTAGGGCGACGGCCACGGGACTTGGCCATGGTCCAATGGCTCCACGAACACACCAGGGCCAGCACGGAGGCCTCCATGGCCGGCGGCCATGACGAATAGAGGCATCGGCTGTAGCACAGGGGCGCGTGAAGGGGCGGCTGGAGCCGCGAACGAAGCAGAGGAAAGGAGGTCGGTGCGAATGCGGGGCCTCGCTGGTCGGGCGCGAGGAAGGAGACGCGCGGTGGCGGGGCCCTCGGACTTGAGCGGCGGCGGAGGTTGGTGGTGCTCACGGGGAAGTGGTCCTGATGCTCCGGTGGCGCACGCCGGCGCGGGGCAGCGATGGTGGAGGCACTGGCTGGTCGAGGACGAGGCTTGACGGCTCGGGGTGGCGCGCCGCAGAAGGAGCAGCTCCGGTGGTGCGGCGCCGGAGACGCTGTGCTCCGGGTCGCCGAAGTCCGGCAGGGCCGCGGCGGTCGCCTCCGGCGAGGGAGCTAAATGGAGGCGGGGCGAGACGCAGGTGGGACTCGCGCAAGGCAGCCATGGGCATCGAGCGCGAGGAACTCTCGCTCCTTCCTGTGAGCAAGACGATGTTGGAGAGACGGGCGCGAGGCGCTGCGGCCGTGTGCGAGAGCGAGGAGCGGAAGAGAGATGGGGATCGGGAACGAGTGTGTGCTCTCTGTTGCGGCGTGCTGCGGGAGACGAGGGAAAGGAGAGATGGGATCGGGCAAGGGAACGAGAAGGAGATAGGCTAGGGTTCGGTCGGGCCTAGGGTTAGGCAGGAAGTAGGCCGGCGCTGGATGGGCCTTGGGCCCAAGAGGTGGGAGTGGGGCGCTGGGAAAAACTGGCAGGAGGCAGCTGGGCTGGGAGGCCGGCGCTGCTAGGAGTTCCAAGTGGCCAAAGGCGGCTGGGCTCCCTTCTCCCTCCCTCTTCTCTTAACTAACTTATTTTCTTTAATATAAAAGAAATTAGAGAGAGGAAAAGAAAGAGAAGGCTAGGGAAGGATTTTGCGCATGGGGATAATATTCCCGGACTGGCAAAAATGTGCACGGCCCATGAAAAATAGGAGAGGCAAGATTGGAAGATGTCATTCAAACTCATTTGAATTTAATTCAAATGGGTTTGAACTAGGGCTAGGAATTAGAGGTGTCCAAAAATGTTCGGATTTTTGGTGGAGCTCCGAAATATGATGAAAGAAGTATATGGCCATGTTGGAGACCAAGAATTAAGATAACAAAGGCATAGGGATATTTTGCAAGTGTGTTTGCGGTAAATCCAAAATAATTGGAATATTTACTATAGCTCTCTAAATATCGAGAGGATATGTTTTAAAGAGAATCACCATGTGAATTCCCTCGGTTTAAATGGATCAAAGATCCATGCCATTTATTTAGTTGAGTTGCAAGAATTAATGATATGATGGCATGATGACATGATGCAATGCAAAAAAAGGAGCAAGCAAAAATGAAAGACACGGAGAAACCCGGAACCTATGGAAGTCTTCTCGAGCATCGGTCTTGGGGCGTCACATAGATCTCCAAGAGACCATTGTATTGAGAATTAAAAGTGAGAGAGGAAGCTATCTAGCTACTAACTACAGACCCGTAGGTCTACAATGAACTACTCACGCATCATCGGAGAGGCACCAATGAGGATGATGACGCCCTCCATGATGGTGTCTAGATTGGATCTGGTGGTTCTAGAACTTGCGGTGGCTGTAATTTTGTTTCGTCAACTCCCCTATGGTTTTTGGATTTTCGGGGTATTTATAGAGAAAATAAGCGGTGCGGGAGGCGACCGAGGTGGGCACAACCCACCAGGGCGTGCCTAGGTCCCCCAGGCGCACCCAGGTGGGTTGTGCTCCCCTTGGAGCACCCCTCTAGTACTTCTTTGTCCCAACAGGTGTCTTCTAGTCTAGAAAAAATCTCCAAAAAGTTTCGCTGCATTTGGACTCAGTTTGGTATTGATTTTCTGCAAAGTAAAACACAATCAAAAAACAGCAACTCGCACTGGGCACTATGTCAATAGGTTAGTCCCAAAAATGATATAAAGTTGATATAAAATGATTGTAAAACATCCAAGAATGATAATATAACAACATGGAACAATAAAAAATTATAGATACGTTGGAGACGTATTAGCGTTACCAAGCTTAATTCCTACTCGTCCTCGAGTAGGTAAATGATAAAAATAGAATTTTTGATGTGGAATGCTGCCTAACATGTTCATCACATATTCTTTCCTTTTGTAGCATGGACATATGGACTTTTATATTGTTCAAAGCAATAGTCTAGTTTTGACATGAAGATTTCAATACTCAATCATATCAACAAGCAACCATGTATTTCAAAATATCAACACTAAAGCAAGTTGTCCCTAGCCCATCATGCCCAATCATTGATCCATTCATGAAACACACTCACATATTAGCTACATCCAATGCTCAAGTATGATCATAGTGCCCCTTAGTTGGTGCTTTATAAGAGAAGATGGAGACTCAAATAAAAATAAAAATAGCTTAAAGTAAAAAAAAGAAAGGCCATTCGCTCAAAGCTAAAAAATAGAGATAATTTTTTTGAGTGGCTTGCTTTTCCTATCAACGAAAAAGATCGAAAGGTTCCCAATACTTTCCATGCTAGATATATCATAGGCGGGTCCCACACAGAAAATAAAGTTTATTCCTTTTTCCACCATACTTTCACACTCCACGGCTAGCCGTATCCATGGGTGCCATCCATACAAACACTTTCCAAGGAATTTATTATTTGATAACATAAAGTAAATACATTTTCATTTTGGGACTGGGCATCCCTAATACCTTTGCCATACTGTCGTGCAATGACAAGTGAATAAACACTCATCTTGAGAATAACACATCTAGCATGGAAAAATATCAGTCACCCCTATCATTTCATGAGCGGTACGAGCACACAAAAAGGAATTTATTTTGAAAATTAGATATGGCACATACAAATTTGCTTAGAACATCACGAGAATACTGCATATAAGTAGGTATGGTGGACTCATATGGAAAAACGGGGTTCAAGGATTTTGGATGCATAAGTAGTGTTCCTACTTAGTACAAGTGAAGGCTAGCAAAAAGATTGAGAAGCATCCAACTAAGAAACAAAAAATCACATAAGAGAGAATTAAGCACAACAAATACCGAATAATTCACCACAAGTAGGATGTAATTTCATTGCATAACTATTGACTTTTGTGCTTGCACAGGGAATCACAAACCTGAACATCAATATTCTTACTAAAGCACAATTACTCACCAACATGACTCATATCACTATCATCGTATCGCAAAACTATTACAAGGAATCAAGTTTATTTTGTCCAATGATATGCATGAAAGTTTTTATTATATCCCTCTTCAATACATATTACTTTGGTACTAATTTCATATGTTTCTTTTGATAAGCTCAAACAAATTTAAGTGAAGAACATGAGCATATTTCTGCAAAATTTTACTAACTCTCAAGTAAATCTAAGTGAACCATGAGAGCATTTCTAAAAAAATATTAAAGCACACTGATACGTCTCCAACGTATCTATAATTTTTATTCTTCCATGCTACTATACTATCTAGCTTGGATGTTTTATATGCATTTATTTGCTATTTTATATGATTTTTGGGACTAACCTATTAACCTAGAGCCCAGTGCAAGTTTCTGTTTTTCCTTGTTTTTGAGTTTCGTAGAAAAGGAATATCAAACAGAGTCCAATTGAGCTGAAAATTTACGGTGATTTTTTATGGACCAAAAGAAACCCCCGAAAAGAAACCTACATCGGGAGTTCCACCGCCACAAGCCTCCATAGCCATGAAAAACCAATCGGGAGCCTGTTCCGGCACCCTGCTGAAGGGGGAAACCATCACCGGTGTCCATCTTCATCATCCCGGCGCTCTCCATGATGATGAGGGAGTAGTTCACCCTCGGGGCTGAGGGTATGTACCAGTAGCTATGTGTTTGATCTCTCTCTCTGTCTCTCGTGTTCTTGATTTGGCACGATCTTGATGTACTGCGAGGTTTGCTATTATTGTTGGATCTTATGATGTTTCTCCCCCTCTACCTTGTAATGGATTGAGTTTTCCCTTTGAACTTAACTTATTGGATTTAGTCTTTAAGGATTTGAAAACACTGGATGTATGCCGTGCATGTGTTTATTTGTGGTGACAATGGGATATTCATGTGATCTACTTGATGTATGTTTTGGTGGTCAATTTGCGGGTCATATGACCTTGTGAACTTATACATAGGGGTTGGCACATGTTTTCATCTTGACTCTCTGATAGAAACTTTGGGGCACTGTTGGAAGTTCTTTGTATTGGTTTGAATAGATGAATCTGAGATTGTGTGATGCATATCGTATAATCAAACCCGCAGATACTTGTGGTGACATTGGATTATCTATGTGACATTAGGGTTTTGGTTGATGTGTGTCTTAAGGTGTCATTTTAGTACGAACTCTAGGGCTGTTTGTGACACTTACAGGAATAACCCAATAGATCGATCAGAAAGAATAACTTTGAGGTGGTTTAGTATCCTACAATAATCTCTTCATTTATTCTCCGCTATTAGTGACTCTTTGTTGCACATTGAGGGATTGTTATATGATCTAATTATGATATCATTGTTGAGAGAACTTGCACTAGTGAAAGTATGAACCCTAGGCCTTGTTTCCGAGCATTGCAATACCATTTCACTCACTTTTACCACTTGCTAACTTGCTGTTTTTATATTTTGAGATCACAAAAGGCTATATCTACCATCCATATTGCACTTGTGTCACCGTCTCTTCGCCGAACTAGTGCACCTATACAATTTACCGTTCTATTGGGTGTGTTGGGGAAACAAGAGACTCTTTGTTATTTAGTTGATGGGTTGTTTGAGAGAGACCATCTTCATCCTACGCCTCCCACAGATTGATAAACCTTAGGTCATCCACTTGAGGGAAATTTTCTACTGTCCTACAAAACTCCGCACTTGGAGGCCCAACAACTTCTACAAGGATAAAGTTGCGTAGTAGACATCAAGCTCATTTCTTGCGCCGTTGCCGGGGAGGCTAGGTAAGCGGCACTCACATCCTGTCAATGAAGCTCTTTTCTAGCGTTGTTGCCGGGGAGGTGAGTGCTTGAAGGTATATCCTTAGATCTTGCAATTGGATCTTTTAGTTTCTTGTTTTATCACTAGTTTAGTCTATAAAACAAAACAACAAAAATGGAATTGAGGTTGCCTCATATGCTTCATCTTTTTAATGTCTTCCGTCAAAATGATGGAAAGGAAAACTGTTCTCAAGTATTAGAGGAATAAGTCAATAAAATGTTTGGCACTAAATATTTGAATGATGAGCATGATTGCAATCTTGTTAGTATGAATTATTTGAATATCCATGATGCTAATGATATGCAAAGGCATAAGCTTGGGGATGCTATGTTTGATGAAGATGATATTTTTTGTCCCCAAGTTTTGATGAGCAATTTTATTATGATGATAGCATGCCTCCTATTTATGATGATTATATTGATGAAAGTGGGTTTGGAAGGGTGTCAACTTTAGATAATAATTATCCCACTATTTTGGACGGTGTTGAATCTTATAATATTTATGAAAGTGTATTTGGAGAGGTCATGACTTTATTTAATGATTAATCCACTATTTTGGAAGAGGTTCTAATTTATTATGAGAACAAAGTTGCTATCTATGTTGATTATTGTGATAATATGTATGCTATAAAGAGTAATAATAACCATGAAACTTGTCATCATGATTTTAATTTTCAATTGGATTATGCCTCCCATGATAGTTATGTTGTTGAATTTTCTCCCACTATTCTGAATTAGAAGAATTTTGCTTATGTGGAGAGTAGTAAAATTTCTATTCTTGTAGATCATGAAAATAATGCTTTGTGTGATAGATATATTGTTGAATTCATTCAGTATGCTACTGAAAATTATTATGAGAGAGGAACATATGCTTATACATATCTCAAAAATACCAAGTTTCCTCTCTATGTGTTGAAAATCTTGAAGTTGCACTTGTTTTGCCTTCCTATGCTAGAATTCTTGTTCCCGCGAATTGTTTGCTCACAAAATCCCTATGCATAGGAAGTGGGTTAGACTTAAATGTGCTAGTAATATGCTTCATGATGCTCTCTTTATCTTTCAATTCTTATCTTTTATGCGAGCATCATTGAAATCATCATGCCTAGCTAGAAATGCATTAAAGAAAAGCGCTTGTTGGGAGACAACCCAACACCATTACCTACTGTTTTTGTGTGTTCACATGATTAAGCTACTGTAGTAATCATGTTTTATAGCTTTTGTTTCAATAAAGTCCCAAGTAAGACCTATGGGATGATCTATGGTGATAGTTAATTTGATCTTGCTGAAAAATAGAAACTTTTGCGCCCAGGAAATTAATTTTCGTTTTTAGCAGAAGAACGATAGAATAATGATTCCTTTGGAAGGGGATTTATAAACAAATTTCTTAGGTCGTCCTAATTTTTCAGAATTTTGGAATTACATAAGTATTCTAGAGTTACAGATTGCTAGAGACTGTTCTGTATTTGACAGATTCTATTTTCTATGTGATGTTTGTTTATTTTGATGAATCTATGATTAGTATCGGAGGGTATGAACCATGGATAAGTTGGAATACAGTAGATATTTCACCAATATAAACAAATAATGAGTTCACAATAGCACCAAAAGTGGTGATTTATTTTCTTATACTAACGGAGCTTATGAGATTTTCTATTAAGTTTTTTGTTGTGAAGTTTTCAAGTTTTGGGTGAAGTTTTGATGGACTACGGAATAAGGAGTGGCAAGAGCCTAATCTTGGGGATACCCAAGGCACCCCAAGGTAATATTCAAGGACAAGCAAGCATCTAAGTTTGGGGATGCCCCGGATGGCATCCCCTGTTTCGTCTTCGTTCATCGATAACCTTACTTGGAGCTATATTTTATTCACCATAAGATATGTGTTTTTCTTGGAGCGTCATTTTATTTTATTAAGATTTTCTTTCTGTTTGAATAAAGTACTTAAGATCTGAAATTTTATTCATGAGAAGGAGTCTTCACGTAGTTACATAATTATTCAACTACTCATTGTGCTTCGCTTATATCTTTTGGAGTAGTTTGTCATTTGCTCTAGTGCTTCACTTATATCTTTTTATAACACGGCGATGGTTTTATTTTGAAGAAATTGATGACCTCTCATGCTTCACTTATATTATTTTGAGAGTATCTAAACAACATGGTAATTTGCTTTGGTTTTGAATTTAGTCCTAATATGATGGGCATCCAAGAGGGATATAATAAAAACTTTCATATAAAGCGTATTGAATACTATGAGAAGTTTGATTCCTTATGATAGTTTTGAGATATGAGGATGATGATATGAGAGTCATGCTAGTCAGTAATTGTGGATTGTAGAAATATTTGTGTTAAAGTTTGTGATTCCCGTAGCATGCACATATGGTGAACCGTTATGTGATGAAGTTGGAGCATGATTTATTTATTGATTGTCTTCCTTATGAGTGGCGGTTGGGGGCGAGCAATGGTATTTTTGTACCAATCTAACCCCCTAGGAGCATGTGCATAGTACTTCATTTCGATTACTAATAGATTTTTGCAATAAGTATGTGAGTTCTTTCTGACTAATGTTGAGTCCATGGATTATACGCACTCTCACCCTTCCACCATTGCTAGCCTCTCTTAGGCCATGCAACTTTCGCCAGTACCATAAACCCACCATATACCTTCCTCAAAACAGCCACCATACCTACCTATTATGGCATTTCCATAGCCATTCCAAGATATATTGCCATGCAACTTTCCACCGTTCCGTTTATTATGACACACATCATCATTGTCATATTGCTTTGCATGATCATGTAGTTGACATCGTATTTGTGGCAAAGCCACCTTCATATTTTTTATACATGTCACTCTTGATTCATTGCACATCCCGGTACACCACCGGAGGCATTCATATAGAGTCATATTTTGTTCTAAGTATCGAGTTGTAATTCTTGAGTTGTAAGTAAATAGAAGTGTGATGATCATCATTTTTAGAGCATTGTCCCAAGTGAGGAAAGGATCATGGAGACTATGATTCCCCCACAAGTCGGGATGAGACTTCGGACGAAAAAAGAGGCAAAAAAACAGAGAAGTCCCAAATAAAAAATGAGAGAAAAGAGAGAAGGGGCAATGTTACTATCCTTCTACCACACGTCCTTCAAAGTAGCACCATGATCTTCATGATAGAGAATCTCCTATATTGCCACTTTCATATACTAGTGGGAATTTTTCATTATAGAACTTGGCTCGTATATTCCAATGATGGGCTACCTCAAATTGCCAGGTCTTCGTGACCAAGCGAGTTGGATGCACACCCACTTAGTTTCTGATTGAGCTTTGATAAACTTATAGCTCTAGTACATCCGTTGCATGGCAATCCCTACTCACTCACATTGATATCTATTGATGGGCATCTCCATAGCCCGTTGATATGCTGTCGGATTTCGGGTTCCGGCAGACCCTTAAGGTTCGAACTCTGGGGTGCGCACAGAGATCTTTCCCCTACCGACTCGCGCTTCTATGGCTCGCAAGAAATCTAGGATGGAAAGAAGAACACTCAAGGGACACGAGGTTTATACTAGTTTGGGCCACCGATGTGGTGTAATACCCTACTCCAGTGTGTGGTGTGGTGGATTGCCTCAGGGGCTGATGATGAACAATACAGGGGAAGAACGGCCTCGCGAGAGGTGTTCTTGAGCTGGTGCAGTGTGTTCTATTCGGTTTGGATCTCCCTCTCTCTTTCTCTTCTCTCTCTCTTTTTTCCTTCTCTCTTTTTCCCTTTCTTTTCCTCCTCCCTTTTCTCTGGTGGTTAGTCCTATTTATAGAGGCCCTGGCCCTCTTCCCAAATAATGAGCAGGAAGGGTGCCAACAATTGGCCACTTTGAAGGGGAACATCTAGTATAAGTTATCCTGACCAAAGGTGGTCTTCGGCTGCCAAAAGCACTGGTGATGACGCCGTCTTGGGCTCCATGGTGACCTCCGTCCCGCCGCTCTGCTGGTCTTGGTCTCGTTGCACCGGAATGGTAACCTTTGCCCGACGCCTTAGTCTGTGCTTGCTCCCTTTGCACCAAAGGGGAAACAAGGACACTGCACAGGCCGGCGCCCACCTGGCGCCCGCCTAATCTCGATTGTGATGGCTTTTGTCACGAGCTCCTCGCGAGGCACCCCTGCCTTGATCTCTCCGCCTCCTCGCGAGCCTGCCTGATGAGGTTGCTCCTGAGGAAGCCTCCTGTCGTCCGCCCCACAAGGCTTGGCCCCTTACGAGGGTCTTGAGCTTGAGTTGATGAAGCTGGGCCGCACTGGGCCCCCACTCAAGCCATGCCGCAGGCCGCAGGCAGGCAAGTTTGGGGACCCCCGTTCGTAGAACGCCGACAGTAGCCCCCGGGACCAAGGCGCGCCCGTGCTTGGCTTAGCAGAGAAGCGAAGGGGCAAGCGCGAAGCGCCGTGGGCCCCAATAGCCTGCGGCCTTGGGCGCCGCGTGGCGATTGATTGGACGTGGGCGTCTGCGCTTCCCCGCGATGCCTCGGCAACCGCTCGACTTGACAAGTCCATGCATGCAGAGAAATGGGTCATGATTACCTGCGATCGTGGTGGCCGGCGGTTGGCCTTCTCCGGCTATAAGTACGGGGCCGCGTGAGCCTCGTTAGCTTATGCCTTCCTGATACTCCTTTCCTTCTTCTTCCTCGTCCTTGCTTCTCCTTACACCAATGGCACCAATCCATTGGTTTTCTGCAGAAGAGAAGGGAAAGCCCCCCCGAGAAGGTCCTGACCCTCTTCCGCCGAAGAAACGGCTAGTCCCCTGCCGCCGAGATGAGGGTGCTTGGCAGGAGGCATCGAGGCCCTAGTACGAGCGGCCGCCGCCTGGGTTTCCACTGCACTTGTACGCCCGAATCGAGGGCCCTGGGGAAGAGGGTGTCGAGCGACACCGATGGTGCCTCCGCCGACGCCGGTGAGTCACGATGGTGCGCGCCGTTCCTCCTGGAGTCCACGCTGAAGGCTCCTCCTGTGAGCTCGTGCTTCACGCCGCCATGCCCCCATGCTCTTGGATCTTCCTTCCTCCCTCCTTCGCCTTCGAGATGCCGCCGAGCGGGTCTCTGGAGCTCTGGCTGCAGCACGCCGACTGCAGCACCCTCACGACCGGAGCGGAGGTCTCGGTCGTCGCTCCAGGCAAGGTCTACATGACCCGGGGCTGGGGTGAGAACGCCCGGGTCTGCCGGACGTAGGGTGCCCTCGTAATTCATCTTGAATACGACGGCGCCTCACTGATGTTCTTCAAGGTCTTCGATGCTGAAGGACGCTGGTTGGAGTGCTGCCCCAAGGAAAGCGACACTGGCATCGCACTGGTGAGGACCTGGCCTGCCCATCAGCCCTCCAGCAGCTCTTCAGGCAGCAGCGGAGGAGCTGGGGAATCCAGCGGCTCCCCCGAGCTTCTCGTGACTTCGGAGACGAGCGACGACAACTACGAGCCTCCATGCTCGTGCCGTGCTCGGAGTAGGGCAACTGCATCGGGCCGCCTGCGCCACTGATCTGGGTGGGGTCGGCGCCGACACCGGGCAGTCCACTGTTGATGATGGCGTCGCTTGCAGTGGCGCGGGCAATTAGTGTTCCTTAGGATTAGCACCTTTTGTTCCCTGCGAGTCATCGAAGCAACACCCCGCGGGGGTATGTAAGGCGCCTGCCATGTCTTTTGCAAACATTATATCCCTAATATGAATCGATGTGAGATGCTTGTCCTGTCCCGGCTCGGCTCCCCCTTTCTATCCTCACGAGGACTTAGCGCTCTACGCTGACAGGTCCCAGTCCCCAGGCAGGCTTCAGTCGTCGCTGGTATGCCAGGTCGCGATGCCGTGGTCAAGGCCATAAGGTGAGCGGCCCGAGGTCCGTTAAGAGCCCCCGAGTCGCGATGCTCGGGAGGTCCCCTTTAGCGCTCGAGCAGCCCTCGCTGGGCGAGAAAGGAAGGCAATGTCATCGTGACAGACCTGCACTAGGCGAGGGTTTGGTGCTGCGTTGGTCCAGCTCCTGTAAGGGCGTGACTTATCTTTTGAGTTTGGATTAGTTCTTCGACGGGGCGCCTGGCCCGAGTGGCGGTAGCTGAGGTGCTGCTGGGTTATGTCCTCATGAGCTTCTTCCCACTTCCCCACACTTTCCTTAATGTTCTACATCCTCAGGTCCCGGCCCTCGAGCGAGCCCAGCCACCGCTGGTATGACAAGTCGCGATGCCGTGGGTCAAGGCCAGGGGGTGAGGGCTGGAGAGCCAGTAGGAGCCCATGAGTCGCGATGCTCAGGCGCCCCCCTTTTAACGTGCAAGCGGTCTATGCCGGAGAGAGGAAGAGATAGCCCGCGATGTCCCCAACGTTGCTCCTGGAGTGGGTCCTACATACCAATCATATGGAGAGACAAGATTTGTCGCTACGGTTGCCAGCCAACCATTGGTCGCTCCGAGGGAGTGATTGGGGCATTGAGGGCCTGGTGAGGTGGTGCCTTGCGGGGCTACCGCGGCCAGAGCTCGACCACTTAGATTTATCGGCGTTGCAGGGACGGACCCGTACGCAGACGTCATGCCAGGGCGAGCGGCTCCATGGGTAGATGTCAATCGAGCAGGCGATTAGGTCAGGTATGTTAAGTACGAAGGAGCAAATCCGTTTCAGGTAGATGCGGAAAAAGTAGACACCACTGGGCCAGGCCCAAGCAGCTAGGGGATGATGCAGCCCGAGGGGCGCCCCCAACAAGGTAGGTAAAGAGCGTAAGCAAAACGGATACATGTCGTAGGGATGGACCCACGCGACCTGGGAATAACGCGGTCCTGTGGGCTCTCCCAGCTAAAAATGGAACTTGAAAGATGTCACCTGATGCCATCGAAGATGAAGTGATGCCGAAGAAGTGGGCGACGCGCGGTGAAGACGTCGACCCTCATGAGCCCCCAGGCCCAGGAGCCTCGAGAGGCTCCGGGGGCACGGGTAGGTCTTCGAGGGCCATCTCCACCTCTGCCAGGACCGCACAATGCCTGGCCTCCTGAGCCTCCAGAATGCTCCTCAGCAGGCGCTGATGAGCGGCGACCGTGTTCGGCAGGTCGAAAGGTATGCGAATGTAGTTGTGAGGTGGACCCTCGCAACGCCCCACGCGCGAAGGCCAAAGGTGCTCCTGAGACGTGGCTCGGTTGAGCCCTGGCACATCCATGCAGACGTGCAGCCCACCATCCTCGCCTAGATTTGGGGCCACGGCGGGCAAGCGGTGGCTGCCCTGCATGACTCTCGACTCCTGTAGCTCCTGGGTGTTTCCTGCGATGAACTCCTGAGGGTTTGGTCTTCCTTGCTTCGTGCCTTCCTGAGGGAAACGTGCTTGGAAGCACCCCTCCAAGTCCGAGTGCCTCCCTCGTGACCTTGGCAAAGTCAGTGGTTCTCCAAGAAAGAGCCCCCGAGCCCTGCCTGAGGAGGGTGTTGGACGCGCTTTCCTATACAATAGAGGGTGGCGCTCCCTGAACGGGCACAAATCCTGACGCAACGCCTCCGGAGGCGCCTGCCTCCTTATGGCTTGGGCCAGGCGAAGCCTTCTTCTTCTTAAGGGTCGCCTTGGTAAGTTTTCCGCTCCTGTGATCTGGGTCTTCGATTGTTGCGGCTTGGAACGCATGCTCAAGTGAACACACCGCGTCCCTTTCCTCACAGGGTACGGTGATGACTCCACCGCTTCCTGGCATCTTGAGGACATTGTAGCCATGGTGAGTCACTTCCATGAACTTGGCTAGGGTTGGGTACCCAAGGATGGCATTGTATGGCAGGCGAATGTGGGCGACGTCGAAGTCAATGAGCTCGGTGCGGTAGTTGTTGCGCTGCCCGAAGGTGACTAGCAGACGAACTTGTCCTATCGGAACAGTGGAACCATCAGTGACTCCTGAGAAAGGCTTGGTCGACTGGAGCTAATCATACGACACTTGGAGATTGTCGAA
This sequence comes from Triticum aestivum, assembly GCF_018294505.1. NCBI lineage: Eukaryota > Viridiplantae > Streptophyta > Magnoliopsida > Poales > Poaceae > Triticum > Triticum aestivum. The sequence goes on along the minus strand of NC_057803.1, from coordinate 288,078,094 downwards.
CGTCTCGACGGACAGGACGTTGAGTCTTGCTCCGCCATCAACGAGGGTCCTGGTGACCTGCACATTGCTGATGACTGGGGAGCAAAGCATCAGGAGGATTCCGGCCGTTGCCGCGCACTTGAGCTGATCCACTGAGCTGAACGTGATGGCGCACGCAGACCACCTGAGAGGGCGCGTGGCCTCAAGCTTGGGGAGGACTGCATTCACCTCGCGAGCAAACTGCTTGAAGATGCGCTGGGATGCTGGGGCCTGGGCGCCACCCAAGATGCAAGCGATTGCGCGCGGCTCCTGGAAGCCCCCAGCCCCCTCGTCTTGATGTTGGTCTTCATTCCTTCTTGGTGGTGGCGGTAGAGGAGGGAGGCCTGCGTTGCCGTGCGGGCGATCCTCACGAGGCTGATCCCTCTAGCCTCCCTCGCAAGGCTGGTCCTGCCAGCGATCCTCGCGAGGTCGGTCACGCCACCCTTGGCGAGGGCCATGGTCTTCCCATCGTCCTCCACCTCTTCCTCCTCCTCGGCCATAGCCCCTGTCGTTGCGCTCGGGGCGTCGGCCGATACGCCCATCTCGCACGGCCCTGAGCTCTTGGCATTCGTTGGTGTTGTGGGTGTGGAGGTCGTGGTACACGCAGTATCGGCTGCCCTTGGATGACTCAGGTTGATCCCTGCCTCGCTTGGTGTCTGGTTCCGCTGCGAGCACGGCAGCTCCCTTACGCTTCACGTCCTTGGCCTTGGGCTTTTTCTCTTCTGGGTCGGCAGCCGGGAGCTCGAGGAGGGAGAGGCGTCCTTCCTCAGCCCTGGCGCACTTGGTCGCCAAGTTGAACAGCTCCAGGGATGTGCACAGGTCTTCATGGATTGCCAGCTCCTCCTTCATCTTGATGTCGCGCACGCCATCGGAGAAGGCTGAGATAATGGCTTCCTCAGTCACCCTGGGGATCTTGAGGCGAGCGTTGTTGAAGCGCTGGATGTATTTCTGCAGGGTTTCCCCTGCCTGTTGCTTGATGCAGTGCAGGTCGCTTATGGCCGGGGGCCGGTCGCGAGTGCCCTGGAAGTTGGTGATGAAGTGAGTGCGCATCTCGTCCCAGGAGGAGATTGTGCTGGGAGCCAGGTTCAGGAGCCAGGTGCGGGCGTCGTCCTTGAGCGCCATGGGAAACCAATTCGCCATGACCTTTTCGTCTCCGTTGGCGGCTTCGATGCCCAGCTCGTAGAGCTGTAGTAATTCCGCGGGGTCCGTCATGCCATCGTAGCGAGGGGGCAGATCAGGCTTGAACTTGCCTGGCCTTGTGACGCCGCGTAGCTCGGGGGTGAAGGTGCGACAGCCTGCTGTGGCCACCGACGCCATTTGCTGGTGCTGGGCCTGCTCCTGGTGATTACCACGCGCCGCCTCTTGGAGTAGCGCGGGGTCTCGGCGTGGAGGCGCAGTGGCGCGATCTTGGTGCGCCGGTGCTGGGAGCACGCGAGCACCTTCTTGGGGACGAGGGATCTCTTGGCAGCTCCCTTCTTGTCGCGCAGGTGCCGGACATGGAGGGTCTCGCCTTGGGCTGCGCGCCTTGGAGCCAGGGCGCCTTCTTGGGGGGGGGGGAGGTGGCGGAGGCGCCTCCTGATCCTTGCCCCCTGCACGGAATGGAGGGCGAGGCAACGAGAAGGACGGCAAAGGAGAGCCCCCCTGCAGCGCTGACGAGCTCGGTGATGCGGGCGAGCCAGTCCTCGTAGAGGTCATCGACGGGGCGGTAGTGCGGGAGCTCTCTTGCCAGGAGCAGCGCGGCGTGCGCGTCCGTGGGGGCGCGATGGGCGTGGGACGATGAACCGGCTGGAGTCAGTGACGGGGTTGCGGTGTGGCCCTCCCGCCGCACCGAAGGATGCTGGGACGAGGCCTGCTGCTCATTCCCCGTCGGGCCGGTGGCGGTGTTGGCGGCAAGCGACCGGGAACGATGAGGGCGTCCGCCGACGGGCGCCATCTGGGTGACGCGGGTGGCGAGAGCAGCCCGGCGCTCGGCGCGAGCCCGACGAGCGTCAGCCATGGACACGACGGAAGATCACACGCGAACAGTGGAAAAAAGATTCCGGCGCACCCCTATCTGGCGCCAAATGTCAGATTTCGGGTTCCGGCAGACCCTTAAGGTTCGAACTCTGGGGTGCGCACGGAGATCTTTCCCCTACCGACTCGCACTTCTATGGCTCGCAAGAAATCTAGGCTGGAAAGTAGAACACTCAAGGGACACGAGGTTTATACTGGTTCGTGCCACCGATGTGGTGTAATACCCTACTCCAGTGTGTGGTGTGGTGGATTGCCTCAGGGGCTGATGATGAACAATACAGGGGAAGAACAGCCTCGCGAGAGGTGTTCTTGAGCTGGTGCGGTGTGTTCTATTTGGTCTGGATCTCCCTCTCTCTTTCTCTTCTCTCTCTCTTTTTTCCTTCTCTCTTTTTCACTTTCTTTTCCTCCTCCCTTTTCTCTGGTGGTTAGTCCTATTTATAGAGGCCCTGACCCTCTTCCCAAATAATAAACGGGAAGGGCGCCAACAATTGGCCACTTTGAAGGGGAACATCTAGTATAAGTTATCCTGACCAAAGGTGGTCTTCGGCTGCCAAAAGCACTGGTGATGACGCCGTCTTGGGCTCCATGGTGACCTCCGTCCTGCCACTTTGTTGGTCTTGGTCTCGTTGCACCGGAATGGTAATCTTTGCCCGATGCCTTGGCCTGTGCTTGCTCCCTTTGCACCAAAGGGGAAACAAGTACACTGCGTAGGCCGGCGCCCGCCTAATCTCGATCGTCATGGCTTGCGTCACGGGCTCCTCGCGAGGCACCCCTGCCTTGATCTCTCCGCCTCCTCACGAGCGTGCCTGGTGAGGTTTCTCCTGAGGAAGCCTCCAGTCGTCTGCCCCGCAAGGCTTGGCCCCTTGCGAGGGTCTTGAGCTTGAGCTGATGAAGCTGGGCCGCACTGGGTCCCCACTCGAGCCACGCCGCAGGCAGGCAAGTCTGGGGACCCCCATTCTCAGAACGCCGACATATGCCTAGTTGATGTGAGACTATCTCCCTCTTTTTGTCTTCTCCACAACCACCTTCTATTCCACCTATAGTGCTATGTCCATGGCTCACGCTCATGTATTGCGTGAAAGTGAAAAGCTTTGAGAACATCAAAAGTATGAAACAATTGATTGGTTTGTCATTGGGGTTGTGCGTGATTTGAATATTTTTTGTGATGAAGATGGAGCATAGCCAGACTATATGATTTTGTAGGGATAGCTTTCTTTGGCCATGTTATTTTGAGAAGACATGATTGATTTATTACTATGCTTGAATTATTATTGTTTTTATGTCAATATTAAACTTTTGTTTTGAATCTTATGGATCTGAATATTCTTTCCATAATAGAGAAGATCACATTGATAAATATGTTAGGTAGCATTCCACATCACACATCGTGCCCAAAAAGATATAAGTGAAGCACTAGGGCAATTCCATAGCTAAAATAATTCAAGTGAAGCACATAGTTCTAACAAATATTATGATAATTTTGGATTTCTCCAATAGGTGTGTACATCAAGGATAGATGACACCAACTAAAAAGCAAAACAAGCAAATACTCATATAATACAAGATGCTCCAAGTAAAACTCATGATATGTGATGAATAAAACCATAGCTCCAGGTAAAATACCGATGGTTGTTAGAAGAAAGAGCGGATCCACTCGGGGCATCCCCAAGCTTAGTTGCTTGTTCCTCCTTGTATAATAACTTCGGGTACCATGGGGCATCCCCAAGCTTAGGCTATTATTACTCCTTATTCCTTCATCCATCGTGATCTCACCCAAAACATGAAAATTTCAAGCACACAAAACTCAACAAAACCTTTGTGAGATCCGTTAGTATAACAAAGAAAATCACTACTCTAAGTATTGTTGCAAAACCATTCATATTTTACTTTTGCATTATATCTACTGCATTACAACTTTACCATGGCTCATCCCCTTCAATACAAACCATAGCTTCATCAAAATAAGCGCACAACGCAAAGAAGCGAAATCTGTCAAAAATAGAACAGTCTATAGCAATGTGAAAACTTCGTATACTTCTGTAAATACAAAAATTCTGAAAAGTTAGGACAACATAGGCAATTTGTATATCAATATTGTTAAAAAAATTGAGAATTTGTCATGCTTCTGTGATCTATTAAAATTGTTTTACTGGGAGCACAAGTTTCTGTTTTTCAACAAGATCAAATCAAATGTCACCCAACATGATCCCAAAGGCTTTACTTGGCACAAACACTAATTAAAACATGAAAAACACAATCATAACAGTAGCATAATTTTGCATACACTCCTAAATAGAAATAAAAATGCATTTTTTTTATTCATTAGGTTGCCTCCCAAGAAGCGCTATCATTTTATGCCCCTAGCTAGGCATAGTGCATAGATCTAAGTATTGCCATCTTAGGTTCTAGATCCATAGAAATATGGTGGCTTAATTCTTGTTCTAGGGAAGTATTCTATTCCATTTCTTAGTGGAAATTGAAATTTAATATTGCCTTCTTTCATATCAATCATGGCACCAATAGTTCGTAAAAACGGTTTACCAAATATGATAGGACAAGACGGATTGCAATCAATATTCAGAACAATAAAATCTATGGCCACATAATTCCTAGATGCAAGAGAACATCGTTAATTTTTCCCATAGGCTTTTTAATAGTAGAATCCGCCAAGAGCAAATTAAGAGAACATTCTTCAATATCGGTAAGATCAAGCACATCACATAGAGACTTCGGAATTGTGGAAACACTAGCACCCAAATCACATAAAGCAAAACATTCATAATTTTTAATATTGACTTTGATAGTAGGTTCCCATTCATCATGTAATTTTCTAGGAATTGAAATCTCTAATTCCAACATTTCTTCTAAAGCTTTCATCATGGCATCTACTACATGTTTAGTAAAAGCTTTATTTTGTTCATAAGTATGGGGTGAATTTATCATGGATTGCAACAAACAAATATAATCAATCAAAAAACAATTATCATAATAAAGTCTTAGTAATCCAAAAGAGTGGGCACATCACTAGTTAAAGTTTTGACCTCTCCAAACCCACTTTTATCAATTTTCTCAATAAGATTTTCACCCTCCAAATTATCGGGATACCTTCTAGCTAAAGTTGATTCTTCTTCAATCCCTTTTTCATCAATCTTAATTTTACTAAACAAAGAATCAATAGAAGAAACACCAAGCATTTTTATGTTCTAATTGGATTGGTTTACCGGACATTTCATTTACTAGGGTAGCTTGTGCATCGGATATTTTTCCTAGCAAAATTTCAACAAAATCATACTTCGATTGGAGATTACAAACTTCTCTACCAATATCATTGACTTGTTTTGTTATAACATCCAGCACAACAGAATGTTCCTTAAGTTCTTCGGTAAAATATTTATTGTGCTCAAATTGTGTAGTCATATATTCGTTAGTACTTTTCTTAGTTTCAAGCAAAATATTGGGGTAAGTAACATCATAATATTTTCTTTGAGGCATCATGACTACGCAAACAAGATTGCACAAAAAAAGAAGATCTGACGAGAAAACACGAACGAAATCAGAGGGCGAATAAAACGGCAAATTTTGTGAAGTGGGGGAGATGAAAGGAGAGGAAAATGGCAAATAATGTAAATTGCAAGGAGATGAGATTTTTGATTAGGAACCTGATAGATGTTGATGATGTCTCCCCGGCAATGGCCCTGAAATCCTTTCTTGATGGCTCATGTTCGCGTCATTATTTCCCCGAAGAGGAAGGGATGATCCAGCACAACTACGGTAGGTATTTCCCTCGGTGACGAAACCAAGGTTATCAAACTAGTAGGAGAACCAAGCAACACTATGTAAACGGTACCTGAACACAAAGAACCCGACACGTAAGAGGGGTTGTCAATCCCTCTCAGGTAAAAGATAGATTGGTTTGTAGTAGATTGGATAAATAGATCTCGCGGAAGCGCAAAGTAAAATAAATAAATAAAAGATTGCAGCAAGGTATTTTTGGGTTTTTGGAATAATAGATCTGAAAGAAAAAGCAAATAAAAATAGATCTCGAAACAAATATGATAAAGAATAGACCCCGGGGGCGTAGATTTCATTAGTGGCTCCTCTCGAGAAAAATAGCATACGACGGGTAAACAAATTACTATTGGGCAATTGGTAGAACTTCAAATAATCATGATGATATCCAGGCAATGATTAATATATAGACATCACGTCCAAGATTAGTAGACTGACTCCTGCCTACATCTACTACTATTACTCCGCACATCGACCGCTTTCAACCATGCATCTAGTGTATTAAGTTCATGGAAAAATGGAGTAATGCAATAAGAACGATGACACAATGTAGACAAGATCTACTCATGCAGGAATAGACCCCATAATTTTATCAACCATACGTGTCTTGTTGCCCCTTCTGTCACTGGGAAAGAACACCGCACGACCGTACCTATTGAGGGAGTCCTGGACTAAGGGGTCCTTGGGTGTCCCGCCTGTTGGACATTGGCTGCACTATTGGGCCATGAAGATACAAGATAGAAGACTTTCTCCCATGTCCGGATAGGACTCTCCTTTGTATGGATGGCAAGCTAGGCGGCCGGATGTACTATTTCCTTTCTATGTAACCGACTTTGTACAACGCTAGTCCCCTCCGGTGTCTATATAAACCGGAGGATTTATTTCATAGGGACAATCATAATCAGATAGGCTAGACTTATAGGGTTTTAGCCATTATGATCTCATGGTAGATCAACTCTTGTAACCCCCATACTCATCAATATTAATCTAGCAGGACGTAGGGTTTTACCTCCATCGAGAGGGCTCGAACCTGGGTAAACATTGTGTTCCCTATCTCCTGTTACCATCAACCTCAGACGCACAGTTCGGGACCCCCTACCCGAGATCCGCCGGTTTTGACACTGACATTGATGCTTTCATTGAGAGTTCCGTTGTGTCGTCGTCAAGAGGTTCGATGGCCCCGTCAATCATCCATAACAACATTGTCCAGGGAGAAACCTTCCTCCCCGGACAGATCTTCGTGTTCTGCGGCTTCATACTGCGGGCCAACTCACTTGGCCATCTAGAGCAGATCGATAGCTATGCCCCTGGCCATCAAGTCAGATTTGGAAGCTTGAACTATGTCACGGACATCCGCAGAGACTTGATCTTTGACGGATTCGAGACCACGGCGGTAGCCGCTCCCTGTCACCATGATGAACATGACTTAAATCTATCATCAAACCACACCCAGGAGATAGAACCTACAACTGCTCCGGCTCTAGATCCGGAGCAGATCACGCCATCCGAGGATGGGAGGCTCAACCCTGGCACGGAGGCCGTAGACTCGGCGTTGGAGCCGCACATAGACCTAACCTCAAGTGAGGTATGTGTTACCAGAACCTCGGGCACGTTTCCGGCTACATGTCCGAATCATGTGGGTCCGCGCACGACGAGCTTCATCGGGCATCGATCATTGAGTTCAGCTCCGCGGACATCTTCCAGCACTCGCCTTTAGGCGATGTGCTAAACTCATCAAAAACACTCTCCTTAGCGGGGGACTCACAACCGAATTATATCCGGTTCAAACTGGAGGTTGATGACGGAGAATTTTGCTTCCCACCCCCGCCCACTTAATAGCCCCTGTCGAAGACTTAACTTACATGCTCGATTACGGCTCCGATGACATCGACGGTATGGACGACGATGCCGGAGAAGAAGAGGCCCAAAACCCGCCGTTTACCGGACGCTGGACGTCCACTTCCTTGTATGATGTATACATGGTGGATGCACCAAAAGAGAATAGTGGCGATGACAAGGAAGATCCAGTTGACAATAAACCTCCCGAGATACAACCAAAGCGCCGGCGTCAGCGGCACTGCTCTAAGTCATGCCGCGGCAAAGACAGCAACACCGGCACAGGGGAAGATAACACTCCGGACGGTGCCGAAGACAATGAAGACCCCGTTGAGGCAACTTCCAAACAAGATGAACGGGAAGACGGGAAAGTTATCCCTGATGAACAGGCCACGCAACTCGGAGGACAACAATTATCTTCCACTCTCCGAGGATGAGGTGAGCCTCGGCAACGAGGATTTTATCGTACCTGAGGAACCTCTCGAGTAGGAGTGCTTCAAGCACCGACTAATAGCCACTCCAGGGTGCCTGAAAAAGAAGCAGCAACAGCTTCAAGCTGATCAAGATCTGCTCAATGACAGATGGACTAACGTCCTGGAAGCCAAGGAGTACAGCCTCAAGTGACCACTCAAAAGTTACCGGAAGCGCAAATTACTACCTCAATTCGATGACGAGGCATTGGAGCCCGTGCCATGAGTGCACAATGCGGCTGACCGACCACCACGTGGTCGGGACAAAGCGGCAACCCAAGCCGAACACCATCCTATACCACCTCACCGTAAAGACAGAGACAAAACTACTCAGGGATACACATATGATCTCCGGCAGGGCCTGAAGAATAAAGCAGGTCCGGCCAGATCGATCTATGGATCACGGGGGCGTGCCGCGACGCGCGACGATGACTACCGAGCCGAACATGGCAAGCATAGTTACATCCGAGCCGAAAATCGCAGACGGACTCCATCCGAAATACGTCGCGACCTGGCCCGATATAGAGGCGCCGCACACCCCCTCTGCTTCACTAATGAAGTACTGGAACCTGAATTCCCAAAAGGGTTGAAACCCATGAATATCGAATCATATGATGGAACCACAGATCCTACGGTATGGATTGAAGACTTTATCCTCCATATTCACATGCCACGCGGTGATGATCTTCATGCCATCAAATACCTCCCCCTAAAACTCAAGGGGCTAGCCCGACACTGGCAGAACAGCCTGCCTGAAAACTCCATTGGCAGCTGGGAGGACTTGGAAGAAGCCTTCCTTGACAACTTCCAAGGTACATATGTTCGACCTCCGAATGCCGACGACTTAAGTCACATAATCCAACAACCCGGAGAGTCAGCCAGGAAATTCTGGACTAGATTCTTAACCAAAAAGAACCAGATCGTCGACTGTCACACCGAAGCCCTAGCCGCATTTAAACATAGCATCCGGGACGAACGGCTCGCCCGACACCTCGGCCAAGAAAAGTCAAAGTCCATGGCAGCCCTCACGACACTCATGACCCGCTTTTGCGCGGGCGAAGATAGCTAGCTAGCCCGTAGTAATAACAATACAAGAGAACCTGGCACTTCGGAAGCCAGAAATAGCAACGGCAAGCCCCGATGCAACAGACATAAGCGTCAAAGCAACGGTGATAATACCGATGACACGGCGGTCAATGCCGGATTTAGTGGCTCCATGTCCGGTCAGCGGAAGAAGCCATATAAAAGAAATAATCAGGGCCCTTCCAGCCTGGACCGCATACTCGATCGCCCATGTCAGATCCATGGCACCCCTAATAAACCAGCCAATAATACCCATAGGAGTTGTTGGGTCTTCAAACAGGCCGACAAGTTAAATGCCGAAGACAAGGAGAAGGGGTCGCAAAGCGAGAACGACGACGAGGAGCCCCGTCCACTGAACATAGGGGGACATAAGAAGTTTCCCCCTCAAATCAAAATGGTGAACATGATATACGCCACCCATATCCCCAAGAGGGGGCGCAAACGCGCTTAGGGACGTCTATGCGATAGAGCCAGTCGCCCCAAAATTTAACCCATGGTCGTCATGCCCGATCACTTTCGATCGTAGGGATCATCCGACTAGTATCCGTCATGGCGGGTCAGCCGCACTGGTCCTCGACCCAATAATTGATGGATTTCACCTTGCACGAGTCCTCATGGACGGCGGCAGCAGCCTCAACTTGCTTTACCAGGATACAGTGCGCAAAATGGGCATCGATCCATCATGGATCAAGCCCACCAACACTACCTTTAAAGGAGTTATACTAGGTGTAGAGGCCCGCTGCTCGGGCTCAATCACATTGAAGGTCATCTTCGGATCTCCGGGCAACTTCTGAAGTGAGGAGTTAATCTTTGATATCGTCCCCTTCCGTAGTGGCTATCATGCACTGCTTGGACGAACTGCGTTTGCCTGATTCAATGCGGTGCCATACTATGCTTATCTCAAGCTCAAAATGCCCGGACCACGTGGTGTCATAACAGTAAATAGAAATACGAAGAACTCCCTCCGTACCAAGGAGCACATCGCTACCCTTGCAGCAAAAGTATAGAGCGGCCTCCGCAAGCAGAGCCTTAATTCAGCAGCCATACTCCCGGACACTATCAAACGAGTCTAGACTACCATGCACCAGGATAGCACAGCTCGTCAAGAGCTCAACTAGCAATTCGGCCTCCATCCCAGACCACACCAAGTGGCGGCGTTCGCACCGTGCATACATAACTACGCACTCAAAATGCCATGGGCATAGACGGAGGCATAACTAGATTGTGATCCATAATAAGGCTCGACCTCCCCTAGACACACATACTTTCACTTTTTCTTTTTTCCTCTTCAGGTTTCCTTTCCGCAGGCCCCTCTCGTCGGCCTCAGAATCGGTCCTTTCGAAGGACGGACACACCAAGGTGGCAAGTAGCACAAATGTGTGGGGGAATCTCAAGATGTCCTTCTTGGCGATCACACTACCTGCTTTCAGGACCCGTACACAGCTGCTCCTTGGTCTTGGCATGTTAAATAGCCACGGTTGCTTCTCGCACTTTTTGTTCAAGTACGCTCTGACGTATTAATTAAAATTATACTGGAAACAATTTGCGGCCCAACATATGTGGCACTAGCTTCTTCTTTATTTTTATTTTCTCTATTTAATCTGCATTGTACACCATGGTACGTCGTAATGCGCCAGGGGCTTTATTGCGCCCCACACTATGGCAACAAGTTTGAACACTTTTACAGTATAGTTTGGCACCCCAAATTTAGCATTATATGCATTGACTCCGAATCATGTCTTTGATCAATAGTTGGGCTGCCCGGCTCCTGTGCTTACTACCTTACGTTCCGCTATATCAGCTAGGGTAGTAAAGGGAGAACTTTTGCGATTGTGTCCTGGTTTATCCGGATAAGCACCTCAGTAGACAAAGCCGAAAACTGACTGTCATGATGCGGCGTGAGCCGGTCAGCTCTTCGGAGGTTTCAAATCTTTAGCGATTTTGCCCGCATTATGCGACGAATCGGTTCTTATCCAATGAGGTGTTTACAACACCCTAGTCTGGATATTAGGGGCTGTTCCTATATTTTCATTGTCAAACTCCTATGGCTAATTGAGGCTAATAAAGCCACATAGTCCGATTGCCTGGTTCGTTGCGCTAAACACCTCCTTTAAGAACCAAACTCTTGGATAAAGAGTGTTTAGATTCATCCCGAACACCCCCTTACTACCTACGTGGGGGCTGAAGCCGACGACTGGCCAACTCTCAGATTTGATGAAACGACCGCACAGGAGGTAAAATTTTAAATAAAAAAACATCAAAGCATTATATTACATATCAAGCCTTTGTCTTCATCATACAGGACGGGATTACATGAATGTATTCATTCAAAAACAATGTCCTTAGCACATTGCTCCGCCACAATGCGGGATCCAATCAGAACATCTTCAAAATACCGCTCGGGCGTGCGGTGCTCCTTGACCGTGGGCGGTCCTTCGGTCGCGAGTTTGACGGCATCCATCTTCGCCCATTGTATCTTGATGCGGGCGAAGGCCATCGGCGCACCTTCTATGTAGACCGACCCCTTGATGGCATCAAGCCAAGGGCAGGCATTGACCAGCCGCTTCATGAGGCCGAAGTAGCTGCGGGGTATAGCTTCTGTAGGCCACCGCCGGATTATTAAATCCTTCATGGGTAGTTCGGCCACCCTATGCAGCTCGACCAACTGTATTTGCTGGTCGCTAAAGGGCACCGAATGTTCTGGTGCAAGGTATTGCGAGTAGAATAGCTTCTCCATTGAGCTCCCCTCTTCGGCCCGGAAGAATTTCGCAGCGTTGGAAACACTGCATGGCAAATCCGCAAACGCCCCTAGAGAACTCCAAATCTGGGTCAGTAAGAGATACCTCTGGCTCACATACCCGCCATGATCTTCTTGGCCTCTTGGATCTCCCGGAGGGCGCCCTGGGCTTCGCCTTGGGCCTCTTGTGCGCTTTGGCGGGCCTTAGCGAGTTTGGACTCTTGGTCTGCATTCTGGAGCTCCAAGGACTCACATTTCTTCCCTGCGTCTTGGAGCTTCTGCTGGACCTCACCAACCCCAGCCTCATGCTTTTCTCAAGAGGCTTTTTCCTTTACCGCTCTCTCCTCGGCCTCAGCTAGCGCCTTCTTGAGGGCCTCTACCTCGGTCGCCGCCCCTAATTAAGGTCATGGCACTATGATCAGCTTATATCATTCACCCCTTCCGGACATACACAAGATCATTGCATACCTTGGGCATCCTCCAACTGCTTTTTTGCACGGCCGAGCTCTTCCTCCATCCGTTCTAGCCTCTGCTTCAGTCCGGAGACTTCGGCAGCATGAGAAGTTGCGGCCAGCAGTGACGCCTGCTTATTCACAAAGACATATATGATTAGTCTCCTGCAAAAAACTATTTGATCCTCTGTTTCTTTTCTTTCCGAACACCAGACAGAGTCTCAGGGGCTACTGTCTATACTGTAAGTTTCTTTTCACATAAATGCAGCGCTTACCTCAAAGCTTGTTAGAAGGCTCGCACAGGCTTCGTCAGTCCGCTTTTCACGGACTGAATCTTCTCAATCACCGCACCCATGAGGGTACGGTGTTCCTCAATGATGGAAGCGCTTCGCAGCGCCTCCAGTAGAGTATCCGGCGCCTCTGGTTGGACAGAGGTCACTGTCGAAATGGGCACACCTCCTTCTGATGAAGGAGGCTGCTTGCCAGATTCTGGAGCCGTATAGGTCTCCGGGACCGTATTCGGCTGGGGGCCGAACTGGAAAAATGGCCCCCATCGCCAGTCTCCATGGGGATCTGCTCCACCATGTGTCTGACGGCCAAGGTCAAGCCCTCTGGTGCCGTCCTGACGGCCTCCTGTGTCTCTCCCTGGCCTGGGGTCCTTTGGGACAACACCTCGGTGTCGTCCATGGACTTGGGAGAGGAGGTCATGGAAGGGACCCGCTGTCCATCACCTTCAGATCCAGCGAGCTCCCCGAAGATGAGGATCGCTCAAGGGCGGAACGAGCTGGACTGTAAATGCATGATTCAACATGATAGAATTATGAAGTGAAAGAGAAGGATATATGAATGCATCAGGGTGTTCGGATACTCACGATTCGTCCAGGGGCTTGTTTCGAGAGCACTGCTTTGGGCTGCAATCGATGTCCCATGCGGAGCTATCCGTGAAGGAAGCCTTTCCCTTCTTGGATGCCTCCGCTTCCAGATTTATGGAGGACGCCCTCTTCTTTCCCCCCTCGGGGAGGGGGAAGTTGCTTTCTTCCTCCTCTTCCTCCTCATCATCGTCTTCGGCGGCCGAGTGTGTTTTGGCGTCTTCGGACGCCACGTCTAAAGTATCCTTGGGATCGAGGCCTCCTCTGGTCCCCTTGGCCTTCCCCTTGGCCTTCTTCTCTGGCGCCATGTAGGGCATCGGAACTAGCATCTTTGTCAAAACTGGGATGGCTGGTTCCTCGGGCAGCGGAGCCGAACACCGAATCCGAACTGCCTTCTTTGTCCAACCCTGAAAAGGCAAAATAGGGAAGTTGGGACATCCTCCTTGATCAAGCCAGAAAGGGATACGCCTTGAAGCATGGAAAACTTACCAAAGTGTAAGGATGGGCGAGATCGTTCCCGCAGTCCTCGGTTGTCTCCGGCCACATCTTGTTGGCCATGAAGAGCACCATCCAGATGTCTTCGTGCGTAGTTCCGAAGAATTGTCACAGGGTCTTGTGCTTGGCGGATTGAACTCCCATAGATGGCAAGCCCAGTTCTGGCATGGAAGGATCCGGCGAATTAGCATCACCTGAATCACATCGACGAGCTTGACATTCTTGTGCATCATGCTCCTTATGCGCGTCTGAAGCGCAGTCAACTCGTCCGACGAAGACCAATCCAAGCCCTTCTCCTGCTAGGAGGTAAGCCGCATTGGGGCCCCTGAATTCGGGAGCCGCGGCCCAGGCAGTGTCGTGGGGCTCATTGACGTAGAACCACAGCTTCTGCCACCCCTTGACGGTCTCCATGAAGGTGCCTTTGGGCCACGGGATGTTAGATATTTTGCTCACCATGGAGCCTCCAGATTCTACGTGTTCGCCACCCACCACCTTCGGCTTCACATTGAAGGTCTTCAGCAATAGTCCGAAGTGGGGGGATGTGGAGGAAGGCCTCACACACGATGATAAACACCGAGATGGTGAGGAAGGAATTGTGGGCCAGATCATGGAAATCCAGTCCGTAGTAGAAGATGAGTCCGCTGACGAATGGGTGGAGAGGAAATCCAAGCCCGCAGATGAAGTGAGGGATGAACACGACCCTCTCATGGTGCTCCAGAGTGGGGATGATCTGTCCCTTAGTAGGAAGCCGATGGGCGATCTCCCTGGCCAAATATCCGGCCTCCCGAAGTTGGGTGATGTCCTTCTCCTTGACGGTGGAGGCCATCCACTTGCCCTGCACTACGGACATGGTTGGAGTGCTTTCTTGGGGCAGGAAAGATGAGACCTTGGGCGCTGGAGCTCGAGAGTGGGTAGGCGAAAAGAGAGAAGGCGTGGGTGGAACAGATGAATCCTTATCTCCTTATAAAGGCAGTGAATATCAAACGCATCCCCACTCGCCATGAAACTCGCCTATTCCCCAGGGGCCGTGCGGGAAGCATAGTTGGATTACCCATACCCGTATTGATGAGAATCCTACAATAATGGGACACGATGTCTGCTTTGACGAGATGTGCCAATAAAGCCACATCACGAAATATGGAGTGGCAGGCCAAGAACCGGTTCGAAATAATAACTGGGCAGGGACGTGATGTCACGTTACAAAAAGTTGTCAGCATATGGGACTCGTGAAATATTATACTCTCTGCGGTGGTGTGTGGTACTTGTTTTGCACATCCGGACACATTCGTTGTTCGAAGACTGTGTTGGAGTATTTGGAGAAGGAACCCGCCTTGCAATGCCGAAGACAATCTACGCGCTGGACACCTCGTCATTGAAGCCACGTTCAGGGTCTATTGAGGGAGTCCTGGACTAAGGGGTCCTCGGGCATCCGGCCTGTTGGACATGGGCCGGACTATTGGGCCATGAAGATACAAGATAGAAGACTTTCTCCCATGTCTGGATAGGACTCTCCTTTGTATGGATGGCAAGCTAGGCTACCGGATGTACTATTTCCTTTCTATGTAACCGACTTTGTACAACCTTAGTCCCCTCTGGTGTCTATATAAACTGGAGGGTTTATTTCATAGGGACAATTATAATCAGATAGGCTAGACTTCTAGGGTTTTAGCCATTACGATCTCGTGGTAGATCAACTCTTGTAACCCCCATACTCATCAATATTACTCTAGCAGGACGTAGGGTTTTACCTCCATCGAGAGGGCCTGAACCTGGGTAAACATTATGTTCCCTGTCTCCTATTACCATCAACCTTAGACGCACAGTTTGGGACCCCCTACCCGAGATCCGCCGGTTTTGACACTGACACCTATCACAAAGCACCTCTTCCCATGGCAAGAAAAATCGATCTACACTGGTACGCGTCGGTGCTATACAAACGGTTTTTAACCCCTTTCCGCCCCGGCATTTGGAACCATCGCCAAGTGAGTGTGGGTGATAGGGGGTACTTCCCACACCACCTAGTAACCTTCGGGGATAGGGAGCCAAGATGCATATACAATACTCCTACTCGTTTGTGCTCGCACTGCCATCGTAGTCGGTATTCTATGGTGCTACGTTTACGATGCACCACACGTCACAAACGGTTCACTATTGTAGAACATGTATGATAAGCATACAATGACACACATTTTCTTGTCCCAAACCATATGCGATAACTAATTAAGAAGATTAGCTAATTGTTGTACGAGTGTCGGATAAGATTACGAAACATCGGACCGTCGTAACATCGTCGTACACGACAACTATCACACGCACTATTCTATGGTGCAACATTTACAATGCATACTTCATCAGAAACAATTCATGGTTGTGAATTGTGTGCGATAAGGCAACTATCACGAACGTTTAGTTCTTCTATGACCAAACGTTTGTGATGCGCACAACATCACGAACAATCCATAATTTCGAAGCATGTATGATAAGGTGACTATCACAAACATTTAATGAGAAAGAACTGTGTGCGATGCTGTTGTTAATCGCACACATTTTTTCTTGGCTGATCGTGTGTGAAGTGGAGATTGATCATACACGTAGCAGATCCTAGAAACGTGTATGATCTCCATGTCTATCGCATACATTTTTCTTTCGCCAACCGTGTGCAGTGTAATCCCTAATTTAAAAGTCGCATGTTTTGAATTTGATAGTAGGCAATCACTTATTTCATATCCAACCATGTTTAGTACAAATATAGGTTCAACCACGAATGCATAATTCCATGCATAGGTACATATACTAAAGAACTATAGAAGCACCAAGTAAAGAATGATGAACCACAATTGTACTAAAGACTGCAAAGAGAGAGGCGAAAGACATTCTGGTTGCTGGAGAAGGTGAAGCAGAATTCCCGTATCATGCCCTGCTCCATGTGTAATGCGCGCACGACTCTAGGCCAACCCCTTGTGATGGCTGCCCGTCCATCCTTCAGTGTCTTCACTACGACTTCTCGATGCTCATTGTAGTCTGGATGAAATACTTACGAAGATCTAGCTAGAGCTCGAAATGTACTATTATTTGAAATCAACACAAAGTGGATTAAAAAATTCGAGTTCATATAGTACATATAGTTCATATCCAACTTGACATTAATCATGTGGTGTGTTGTGAAGATTATATAAATAATGATGGTTTAACGTGACATCAATCATGATTGTAGATCATATTCAAATAGAGAAATGAATTCAAATGGTTTAACTTGACAACAATCATGATTATAGATCTTATTCAAATACAGAAACAAATTCAAATTTAGTTCATATTGAAGCGGTAGTATATACGTTTCGAATGCACTAAAATGTTCATTTGACTACCAGGTTACATGCATTATACACCTAGTGAAATATTTTAATTGAACATAACAAGGATTCAAAGTTTTGAATGCCATTTGCAGTAACTCATATATAGTAAAACGGGCCTAGACTCTCTTGTGTGGTGCAAATTAATCTCTTCATGTTTTTTCATCGAGGGAAGTGCGAATTGATTTCTTGTCCCAAAATTTCAACCCGCGCCTTGTTGTCCAAAATTTTAAGATATCTGTGTCTCGTTGTGCTCTGAAAACTCCCTGCATCTCAACCCACGCCTTTCTATCCCAAAGTTACAACACGCGAAAAAACACCCACCTCCTGCGAAATTCTAACATTGTTGGAGCCGCGCCTGCGGCCACACCTAGCGGGGCAGAGAAAGGAAGCAAAGACACAAGACAACCAGAACAACGCCAAGCCAGAAACACGAAGAGCAGAGGGGCGAGATGGACTCCCCCGGCAAGGCCCTTGTCGGGGTGGCCTCCACAGCCCCGGCAAGAACCTTGCCGGGGCAACTTGCCCGACACCAGCAGAGTCGCCCCCCTTGAGCCCAAGAGTTCCAACACCATCAACCGCTTTGGAACCGAGGCTCGGGAGGCACCTCCATGGTGGCATACAAATCTTTGTGGAGACCAGAAGCACACAAGACTAGATGATGACTAGAAGACGACGATCCTCAGCAAGATCCTTGCCAAGGATACCCACGAGACCCCCGGCAAGACCCTTTCCAGGGACGACCACAATGCCGCAGCAAGACCCTTGTCAGGGCCCTGGCAAGAATCTTGCCAAAAACATCCGCGGAGCCGCAGCCAGGCCCACGTCTGCCAAGACTCCACCGCCGTTCCCATGTAGCTGCCAGCCCAACAGCTAGGCAGGCGCCCGCGTGGCGACCTGGGGCCCCTAGGCCAACTCGGCAAGCACCTGCTTGGTGGCATGCAGATGTTCGTGAAGATTCAGCCACCGCACCAACTCAGCAACCAGCCAACGTGGCACTACATGCCTCGTCCGTTCGAACGCGCGTCAAATCCAGGCGAGGCGGCGACAGCTGGGACGAGCTTCCTTGTCGTCCCCGATAAAGCAAGAAGGGCATGTCCGCAGCGCATTAAATGTGTTTGTCCTAAGGTGCTAGGACATAGACTCGATTACTATATAACTTACCACCTTTGGTGTGCCACTGTGGCAGCCCCTTTGACTATAAAAGGAGGCCCGCAACATTTTGAGAGAGGATTTGGATTATTTTGACCTTGCACGCCTTGTAGCTAGTCCAAGAACACCAGATAAACACAAACCAGCAGGAGTAGGGTATTACGCATCACTTGCGGCCCGAACCTGGATAACCCCCCGTGTTAATCTCTCAATCCCGCTCTTTGCACAGCTCCACGCCCGCCAACTGTAGCAAAAAGGGATTCCTCGTGATCCCGTAGGTGTCGTTTCCCCCGACATCTTTGGCACGCCAGTTGTGAAAATCCGGTTTGAAGGTTAGCACACCGACTTCATCATCACCATGGCCCCCAACAGAAAGGGGATCACAGCGATCGGCTCATTCGGGGCCGGACCGTTCGCGCCAGCGCGAGAAGATGGGCGGGTGCCAACGGATGTGGCCGGAGACATGGCCCGCGAGCGTCCATGACATTCTGGCGATTGGAGCCAGGTGAGCGGCATCGTCCAAATCCGAGACGATGAGCCATGCGCCGCTGGGTCCGGGGGCGGGGCCGTGCTACACACGGGCGGCGCGACAGCCTGTACGGCACCCCAGCTGCGCCCACGCCATGCCCTTCCCAGGTTGCGCGCGATGAGCAACACCGCGATGCCGGAGCCCTCCGACACAGCCGCGAAAAGGGCCATGTACGCCACTCGCAGGACGAATCAGGCTGGCGTGCGCGCTCAGACGCCGGTGCAGGCGGCACGCCCCTTCTAACCCGGTTAGAAGTCAGAGCGCATCACAGTCTACGTAGATCTCGCCGCCACCTACACCAGCAGAAGCGCTAGCGCGCATGTAGCTGCTCCTTGACTCCCCCCCGCTGTGGAGAAGCTCGACGAGTGGAGAGCCACCATCCGAAGCCTCGTCAGCTTCGCCAACAAAGAAGAGTCACTCCCAGCGGGACCCTCGCGCCGGCGTCCTGGCGAGCCGGTGCATGCCGGCGGTGGGGGACCAGAGACGCTGCAACCACGGTGCACTCTGCCCCCCTCCCGTGGCTGCAACAACAGCAACCGTCCTGTCGACCCAACGTCAGTGACAACGTTTCCACCACGTCGTTCGACCCACGAACTCGCCACGACCAACATCAAGTCCTTCGGGAACGAGCCCAGGAAGATGCTCGAACTACCAACGAACAATGACGGGAGACGCGCCATTAGTTAGATCGGCGTGGGGGGCCTACTATGGACCACCCGGCGCCGGGGGGTCCCCGCGACCTGCCTTATGAGGTGGGTTGTCCAGCCTTTACCCGAGAGATGCGGCAATCCAGTGGCCCTCCCACCGCACATTCAAGCTCGATGTTGGCAAGGAGTCCAACGACAAGACCCACCCATCGGAGTTCCTCGGCATCTACACCATCGCGATGCAAGCTGCTGGAGCCCGCAATGACAAGGTGCTTGCCAATTACTTCTCGTTGGCACTCAAACCCAACATCATGTCGTGGTTGATGCACTTGCCAGTGGATTCCATTTCTTCTTGGTCGGATTTGTGTCATGAGTTTGTTGGCGCGTTCACTGGAGGCCACCAAGCTCATGGCCAAGCAAGCGATTTGCACATCATCCCCCAGAAAGAAGGAGAAAACCTGCGCAAGTAAATACAAAGGGTCAGCCGTGTGCAGTACAACATCCCAGATGTTCATCCTGCCACAGTTATGAGCGCATTCCATCAGAATGTGCGCAACCGCAAGATGCGCGAGGAGTTGGCGATGAACAAGGTCAAGGATGTGGCCGAACTTTATGTTCTGTCTGATAGATGTGCTCGGGCTGAAGAGGGGAGGAAGTACCCCAGTGAGGACACCGGTGCAGAAACCGACTCCACAGACGAAGACACCGCCACCCCGACAAAGAAGGGTCGGCACCGCAACAAGAAGCGCAAGGGCAAGACTATGCTTTCCATTGAGGTATCCGGCGAGCTCGGCGCCGCCAAAAAGGCCAAGGCCGACGACCCCGGCAAGGAGGTTGCCGGGTGTGCCGCCTGCTTGGCCCTCGCGGCTGCCGGCAAGCCAGGAGGCTCCGACAAGCAGTACTGCAAGATCCACCGCACCAAGGGCCATGACCTCCAGAACTACCGACAAGTTGAGCTTCTTGTTAAAAAGCATAAAGCAGAATACAAAAGGCGAGACAAGGAGAAAGGTCAGGATGGTGCTGAGGGATCCGGCAAGAAGCGTGGCAGCCAAGGGGGTCGCCGCGGCAAAGATAACCAACAAGAGAGGCCCTCTCGGGGCCGCGACAAGAAAGAGGAGGATGATGATCACGACGAGGACGACGAGTCCGGCGAGCACGAGTTCTAGAAGGCTACAGAGGCCATGTGCATCGACGGTGGCGCCTCGCTGCACACCTCACACCGCCAGCTGAAGCAATGGGCGCGTGAGGTCACTACGGCAGAGCCGTCGTTCGATGCCTAGAAGCCCCTGAAGTGGTCCCTGATAACCCACAAGTATAGGGGATCGCAATAGTTTTTGATAAGTAAGAATGTCGAACCCAACGAGGAGCTAAAAGCAGAACAAATATTCCCTCAAGTTCTATCGACCGCCGATACAACTCTACGCACGCTTGATGTTCGCTTTACCTAGAACAAGTATGAAACTAGAAGTACTTTGTAGGTGTTGTTGGATAGGTTTGCAAGATAATAAAGATTACGTAAATAAAAAGTAGGGGCTGCTTAGATAATGAAACAATAAAGTAAATATAGCGAGTGTGGAAAAGTGGTGGTAGGAGTTGCGAAATTGCCCCTTAAGCAATTGACTACTTTACTAGACTGATAGCAAGTTTCATGTGGGAGAGGCCACTACTAGCATGTCATCCCTTACTTGGAATTCTATGCACTTATGATTGGAACTATTAGCAAGCATCCGCAACTACTAACGTTCATTAAGGTAAAACCCAACCATAGCATTAAGATATCACTACTAGGAAAAAGGCTACTAGCAGCGCGGGTAAAATGGCTACTAGCAGCGCGGGTACCCGCGCTACTAGTATCGCGCTACAGTGAATAGTTAGTAGTAGCGTGGGTGAAACCCGCGCTACTACTAACTTTGTTAGTAGTAGCGTGTGCCACCCAGGCTACTGCTATTACAGACCTGCGCTACTACTAATGAAGTAGTAGTATCGTGCCTATAATACCAGCGCTACTAGTATCCTAAATACTAGTAGGGCACTTTTTTCCCAACGCTACTAGTAACAAATTAGGAATTAAAAAATAAAAATAGATGCAGTATTCATGAATGGAGATCAAAGACACGTCCAGTGCAAAATAAATTTCAGAGAACCATCTTAACACTTGAAGTGTTCATGGATGCAACATTGAACATCTCAACTCGAAGAGATCACGAGGATGCACGCAACCATCACCAAAAGGTTGGTACCTTCCCTAGCATTTCACCACCAACCTAACCAGACCACTTCTCTAGATGTATCTACAAAGCGTCGAGGTCCTACACCTTGAGGAACTACGGACGGTGGCGTTGTCCTCCACCTCGTGACCTCCGGACGGTGGCGTCAAGGTCCTCCACCCTGGGGACCTCCTGTGCCGCAATCACCTGGACGGTAATTTGTATGACGCGGTCGCGGGGCTTCACGGTGAAGTCTGCCTCCGAGTAGTTGAAGAGCACGACTCCCATCAAGCCGCAGTAGTCCTCGTCGATCACCCTGCACCCAGTCGAGAAAGTGAAAACTTGTTAGTTCGCACCCTCATGCAGATCCAGTAGGGTATTTTCTTCAATTATCTGTCTCTTTTAGTCTATTATGAATCTTCAAAACGGAAAAACACCTACTAAATGCATACCCTAGCTATACGTGTTCATGCTATCTTCTTGTTTTGGTTTATTCAAGAAATATTAGTGTATTTGAGCTACATATGCTTGAAATATTTGACAGTTAACATCTGTTCAAAATTTATCATTTCATGGATAGGGAAATCGCCAACAAAGGACATCAGAAAATTGATTCCCACTGCTCTTCAAAACAGGGAATAGGCGAAGTCTATTTTTAATTTTGATATTCCATGCCGACTTCAAGTATATATGCTAGCATGTAATCTTTGAACATGGATTAAAATGAGATTTTAGGCTTTGTCGGCCTTACCATGATCAATACTAAATTCTCTAGGATGCTCAAACTTTCCCTGTAGGGACTAGGGAGCATTTGTTTCACCGGGTATCTCATTCTTAAGTTTGGGAAGAAACCTATCGGCGTTCTGGGAACGGGGTCCCCAGACTTGCCTGCTTGCGATCGGCGACGTGGCTAAAAGGGGGCCCAGCGCGGCCCATCTTCACCAACACAAACCCAAGACCCTCGCGAGGGGCCAAGCCTCGCGGGGCGGACGATGCGGAGCTTCCTCAGGTGGAGCCTCGCCAGGCTGGCTCACGAGGAGGCGGAGAGATCAAGGCGGGGTACCTCACAAGGTGCCCGTGACGCAAGCCATGATGACCGGGGGCGCCAGGCGGGTGCCAGCCCGCGCAGCGTCCTCCCTTCCTCTTTGGTGCAAAGGGGGCAAGCGCAGCCGCAGAGTACCGAGGCATCAGGCAAAGGTTGCCATTTCGGTGCAACGAGACCAAGACCAGGAGGACTACGAGATGGAGGTCACCGTGGAGCCCAAGACAGCGTCATCACCAGAGCTTTGCGCAGGCGAAGACTACTTTTGTCAGGATAGTTGATACTAGTTGTCCCCCTTCAAATTAGCCCGCCATTGTTGGCTCCCTTCCCACTCGATATTTGGGAAGAGGACCAGGGCCTCTATAAATAGGACCAGCCACCCACAGAGAAAGGGGACACGAAGGGACAGAGAGACGGAGCAAGGAGAGGCAGGGAAAGAGAGAGAGAGAGAAGATCAGAAAGAGAGAGAGAGAGAGAAAGGTGACTGAGCTCCTCCCAGCAGTTCATCACCCCAGCCAAGAACAGACCCTCGCGAGGCTGTTCTTCCTTGTATTGTTCATCACCATCAGCCCAAGAGGCAATCCACCACACCACACATTGGAGTAGGGTATTACACCACAACGGTGGCCCGAACCAGTATAAACCATGTGTCTCTTGCGTTGTTCTTTCCTTAGTTCAGATCCTAGCAAGGTGGAGGGGTGCAGGTAGGTAGGAGGCGAAATCTCCGCGCGCACCCCAGTGTTCGAACCTCAAGGGTCTGCCAGAACCCGAAATCTGACATTTGGCGCGCCAGGTAGGGGTGCGCCGGAATCCACCTTCTACCGTTTCGCGCCCTGTCGCGTCGTCATCACCATGTCCGGCGACCAGGCGGGCAACCCAGATCTGTGGGCCGCGTGGCCCGCCCGCGCAGAGCTGCTTGCCTCGGGCGACCCCGTGCCCCAGGCAACACGCGGTCCGCAGGGCGCTCCGGGCCACGGGCGACACGGACAGGCTCCGACAGCTCTCACACCGCGGCAGGCGCGGTCGGCAGCAAGGGCCTCCAATCACGCCGCGACCACGACACCATACACCCGCAGGGAGCAGGCAAACTCGAAGGCCGCGCTCACAGTGGCCCAAGAGCTGCTGCAGTGCAGGCTGCTGGAGGGCGGCCACAACGTGCTGCTGGAGCGAGTGGCAGAGCTCCTGGGCTTCGCCGCCTCGGGGGCTCACCCCTTCTCCACCCAACTCCCATCTCAGGCCTAGGGCGGCCCGCGCGGGGGCTCTGCGTGCGCCCTTGGGCTCCAAGGCTACTCCAACGCCAGCGAAGCTATCAGCACCGGACCGGCGGCGGCGCTGCCCCCGCTCCCGGTCCGCTAAGAAGAAGGACTCGACGCAACGCGCGACCCCAGTGGACAGCCGCGCTACCACCCCACGGTGGGCGCGTCAGGCAGGACCGCGTGGCATGCGGGGCTTTACGGCATGGCATTCGGGACGACGGCGCCAGAGGAATACGTGCCCCTCATGATAGACCGAGGACACCCACACGAGAGCGAACAAGGCTCGCTCCTCAGCCCAAGCTGGGGGGACGAGGCGCCAGAAGCTGAGCCTTTCTGGGAGCCCCGGGACGGTCCCACTGGCCACGATGGCGCCAACGATTATCGGGTACCATTAATTTTTCAGGAGCATGCATACGCTGACCATGGATCACAGGAGGTGCAGGTTCCCACAGCGAGCAGCTGCCCCGCTCCCACAGTCTCCTGCCCCTCGGGAGGAGGGCGGAGGGGGCTGCAGGAGAGGGGCCGGGATCCGACATCACCACCGCGGCGTTCGGAGCAAGGTGCTCTCAGGAGGTAGGCCCTCTGCTGGGGAGGTGCCTCAGGGCCTGCCCCCGGCGGAGGACCCGTGGTCGTCGGGGGAACCGCTGGCGACCGCTCTACCCCATCGGCGGCGTCCTGGTTTCCGGTCGTCATCGATGGCACTAGAGTGTGGCGCAAGGCGGGGCCCTCATCTGGCGATATGAAGCAAGGCCGGTACCTGTGAAGAAGGCCCAGTGCCTGTGAAGCTCGCCGCCCCATGACACTCTCACGTAATAATGAGTGGGGTTGTACACGCCCTAGAGTCTCAGGGGTGCCGGCCTCAGGCCCTGGGGCTCCCTCCCACGCCCAGTGGTAACACTTAGCTCCGCGCTGGTGAGAAGACGTCCAAGACTAGACTAGGTGCTGGACGCGGCCTTTTGTTTGCTTTCGTCGCTTTTCCCTTTGGTTGTCGTTTTCCCCTGCTGGATTCAAGTTGGATTCGAATTTGAGATTTGCGTGTGTTCGGGGAGGGGTGCTTAGTCTCGATCGAGCAATTTCTCGCGTTTTGGTTGCCGCATCGCCTCAGCTTCCTCCCCTCGCGAGCCCCTCGCGAGCCGGGTCAGGCCTAGCTTGTGCGCAGCCCAGACTGCCGCCGACGTGACCTCTCAGGAGGATGTTTTACTGCAGATCCTACGAACCCAATCAGGGAACACCCGAAACACCACAACCCCCCGTGGGCTGCCTCAGGGCCAGCACGGGACAAAGGTAAACTAGCCGACCAGCGCATCGCTTGGGCCAACCACTTGGCGCGGGCGCATGGGCAATGTAGCGTCTACTAATACGATGAACACAAGTTTTACATAAGGGGCTCCCCCTCCAAAATGCTCTCACTGCAATCAGGCCAAAACCTGAGCTCTATTCATGCAGGGTAAGGAAGTAGGAGCGATGCACAATCAGTCGGATGAATCTCCCAATGCGTTCTCAAGAGCACCACCCGAGCCGTTGTTGGCATCGCTGAACTCGCCATCGCTGTCCGCGTCGCCGCCAGCGGCGTCAGGGCCGTTCATCACGCCGCCCTCATCGGTCACCACGATCGTGTCGTCGTTGTCTGAAGCGAAGGCTCTGATAAGAGCGTCCACATTGTCCTCCACCCAGCGCGCCAGGTCGCCTCGGACGTCCTGGGGGACTGGGGGGATGGCAGAGTCAAAATCAAAGTGGGGATCCATGTCTTGGAGGTGGCTGAAGACGCGAGAAAAGGCGCGCCCAAGCAGGCCGCGACTC
The DNA here is from genome assembly GCF_018294505.1 of Triticum aestivum. Lineage (NCBI taxonomy): Eukaryota > Viridiplantae > Streptophyta > Magnoliopsida > Poales > Poaceae > Triticum > Triticum aestivum. The sequence goes on along the minus strand of NC_057803.1, from coordinate 288,052,346 downwards.
CTCTCCTCCACCAACCTGTCAGCCCTGACCGACCGCGCCTCCAGCTGCGTCCCCACGTCAGTGAAGAACTGATGATTGCCAGCATAGTTGACTGCGTGCGGCTCGCCAACAGCCGCCTCGCAAATGTTGCCCAAGGCTGCGTTGGCTCTCTCCCGGAGCGTGGCAAGCATGGGGCCGTGCTCATGCTCCAGGATCCGCCACTGACGGATCTCGTCCGCGTTCTAGCCCGCGACGACATCAGCCTCCTCCACCCGCTGGCGAAGAAGGAGCACCTCGGCCTGGGAAGCGGTTAACTCACCTTGCGTCACCTCAAGAGCGGCCCGGAAAGCGTCGGCCCGCCGCGTCGCCTCCTCCAGCTTGGCCCTCAAGGCAGCAGTCCTGCCTTCAGCTTCAGCCTGGATCAACCCCAGCTTCTCGTTGAACTCGTGCTCGAGGTTCAAATGCTCCATCGCCACTCGGCGTCCGACCTCCTCTAGGACGCGGGCTTCCCATGCGGCGACATCATCCTCCGCCTGCGTCACCAAGCGCTCCCTCGTCTCCAGACGCTCGTACTCACGGGTGCGTTCGGCGGCTTCCAGCGTCAGCGCCTCCTCACGCTTCTGGAGCTCTGCTGAGTCGCCGGAGGCCACCTTCATCGACGCGAGAGCTGCCTCTCGCAGCTCCACCTACTCCTCCTGTGAGTGGCACCAGGCCAGGAGCTCCCGAGCCCGCTCCTCCGCCGCCGTTCGCCGCCGGTCAGCTTCCCGAGCCTCCTCAGCGGCCCACGATCGGGCCTCCCGAGAGGCCACCAGCGACACCTTGGCCTCTGTGTCGTCAAGATCGCGCTGACGGTGCGCAAGGGCGATGGCGCCCTCTAGCTCGCGCCTCTCTGCAGCCAGGCGCAGGCCCTCGGCCTCAAGGCGCGCGTCTTCATCGGCAAGCTCCTCTCCAAGCAGGCTTACCGCGTCAGCCGCCCTTCGAAGGAATCCTTGGCGGAGAGCGGGACGCTCCCGAGCACGCTCGAGCACGTCCTCCACACCATCATCTGCCCCAAGCAAGCGCTGGGGGCCGCAGGCCAGCACTCCCCCTCCAGGCTGGGGGCTGGGGGCTGGCACCCTCGCAACGGCCGGGCACGCCGCGTCAGAAGCCCGGCGGGGGGCCAGCCCGTCCCCAGGTGAAGAGCGCAGGAAGCGCCTCAGCCAATCGCAGTCCACGACCAGGCGAGAAGCCCATGGCAGGCCGGCTATGCCACGAGAAGGCCCGTGAAGGATTGCGAGGTGCGCAGGGCCACGATACGCCTCGGGACGGTTCGCCTCGTCAGTCGCCCTCACCACAAGGGCTCCACTGCTTGGAGCGCTTGAGGACGATGGAGGGGGCGAAGCCAAGGGGGGCGGCTCCTCAGCCGTCTCCACAAGCTCGGCTGGAAGGGGCCTGCGGAGCAAGAGTCAGTAAAAGCAACAGGAGGATTGGGAGTTGGGAAAGGAGAAGGCTTACTCATCAGTGGCGAAGTACTTCCTACGCTTCAGTAGGCGACAAGGGTAATCGTCGCCCAGGGCCTCCCTTCTCTTCCGGAGGGCCTGGAAGTCCACGCAGAAGCGGCCTAGGAGTCAGGCGCAGGGATCAACCTACGACGAAGATGGAGTGTCAAGGCGATCTGCGACAGGGGCGCCTGCCTGGCGTGCGCCGCCAATCGCCTCGCCAAGAGAAGCCGCCGGAGCCTCGGTGGCCTCGGTCGAAGGCGTAGAGGGTAGCTGCTTGTCACCCTCAGCCTCGGCGGCACGGGCCTTGATAACTGCTTCCTCACGAGCCTCGCCCGGTGCTGTCACCCTGCCGGGAGCCCCCTCGACCTCTGGCGCCTCGAGCCTCCCTGCTCCGCCACTTGAGGAAGAGTCGCCTGGGCCGACTGGAAGGGCAGTCACCACCACTGGGTTCTCACGAGGCCCCTGAAGGCCGACGGGGCGCGGCCCCCACTCATCGAAGATAGGCATCTGCCTCACAAGATCGCCCCCGCTCTGGCAGAGGTACAGCAATGCCCCTCCCTGCTGGATACTGCCAGGGTTGGGGTCCCCCGTCAGGGTCAAGAGCGCCGTCCTCAGCACTTCAGGTGTCAGGTCCTCTTCCTGGGGCCTCATACGATCATCGCGCCCGCTGAAGGCCCACATCCGATGGGAGTGGCGCTGGAGAGGAGCGACGCGGCGTAGCAGGAACTCCTTCACCACCTTGGGCGTTTTCACGCCAAGCGACCTCAAGAACGCGAAGCGGTGCCAGACGAAGACGAGCCGGGGGCTCTCAAGCGTCTCCTGGCCCCAGCCCGAATTGGGGACAGCAGGCGAAGTTGGCTCCGACGGCAGGGGGCCGGGCACCCCAGCATCCACATACAGCCACCGCTCGCGGAACCCGGCCGCGGGCGGAGGGAGCTTGAAGTCAATCCCAGAGGCCGCCGTCTCATGTGTGACAACGAAGCTCACACACGCCCAGCGTTGGGTAGGGTCAACAAGACGCAGCGAGAAGAAGTGGCGCAGCAAGGCAACCGAAGGAAGGATGCCCATCATAGCCTCGCAAATAAAGGCGAAGACTGGAAGGAGAGCGATGGATTCAGGACCCAGATGCATCAGGTGGATCTGATAATGGGAGAGCACGGCATTAAGGAAATTAGAAAAGGGAGGAACCAGACCTGCCCACAGGGCGTCGGCAAAATACGGGACCTCGGTGGCTATCCTGCCGATGGAGAAATGGGACGCGGGCCAAGCCGTCGTCCTCCCGCATTCATTGAAGATGGTGGTCAGAGCCAAGCTGACCTTGCCCAAGCCCTCTGCGGGGGCCGCCAACGGCGGCGGGCAAGGCGGAGACACGGGTTTCTCCCCTCTTCCCTTCTTCGTCGGAGCCATGGCGATGGGAAGGGGGGGGGGAAGGTTCAAGATTGAGTTGGAAACTAAAACTAGAGTTCAAGCGGAGGAAGGACAGAGGGCGCTCGAGCAACCAAACAGGGGAACGGCTATGTACGACTATGGGTCCGCCTAGCACGGCACAAGATAAGGAGGGCGTGGGGGAACAGTGCCGCCCACGTCCAATCAACCACCACGCGGCGCCCAAGGCCACAGGCTGTTAGGGCCCATGGCGCTTCGCTCTTGCCCTTTCGCCTCCCAGCACGGCCAAGTCCGGGAGCGCCTTGGGCCCGGGGGCTACTGTCGGCGTTCTGGGAACGGGGGTCCCCAGACTTGCCTGCCTGCGGCCAGCGGCGTGGCTAAAAGGGGGCCCAGCGCGGCCCATCTTCACCAACACAAACCCAAGACCCTCGCGAGGGGCCAAGCCTCACGGGGCAGACGATGTAGAGCTTCCTCAAGCGCGGCCTCGTCAGGCTGGCTCACGAGGAGGCGGAGAGATCAAGGCGGGGTACCTCACGAGGTGCCAGTGACGCAAGCCATGACGACTGGGGGCACTAGGCGGGTCCCAGCCCGCGCAGCGTCCTCCCTTCCTCTTTGGTGCAAAGGGGGAAAGCGCAGCCGCGGAGTACCGAGGCATCAGGCAAAGGTTGCCATTTCAGTGCAATGAGACCAAGACCAGGAGGACTACGAGACGAAGGTCACCGTGGAGCCCAAGACAGCGTCATCACCAGAGCTTTGCGCAGGCGAAGACTACTTTTGTCAGGATAGTTGATACTAGCTGTCCCCCTTCAAATTAGCCCGCCATTGCTGGCTCCCTTCCCGCTCAATATTTGGGAAGAGGACCAGGGCCTCTATAAATAGGACTAGCCACCCACAGAGAAAGGGGACACGGAGGGACAGAGAGACGGAGCAAGGAGAGGCAGGGAAAGAGAGAGAGAGAAGATCAGAAAGAGAGAGAGAGAGAGAGAGAGAAAGGTGACTGAGCTCCTCCCAGTAGTTCATCACCCCAGCCAAGAACAGACCCTCGTGAGGCTGTTCTTCCTTGTATTGTTCATCACCATCAGCCCAAGAGGCAATCCACCACACCACACACTGGAGTAGGGTATTACACCACAACGGTGGCCAGAACCAGTATAAACCCTGTGTCTCTTGTGTTGTTCTTTCCTTAGTTCAGATCCTAGCAAGGCGCAGGGGTGCAGGTAGGTAGGAGGTGAAATCTCCGAGCGCACCCCAGTGTTCGAACCTCAAGGGTCTGCCGGAACCTGAAATCCGACAAAACCTGCATCCCTTCAGATAGTCATCCATATCCTGAAGGAAAAACAATATACATTTACAGTGACTCACAATATATCATCAAATACTGCTCAGGTTTACTTCTAAGAATAATTGTTAAAGATCATCCAACGTTTTCTTACAATCTTCGACTCTGTGAAGTAGAAGCAAAAACTGAAAGCTAAACACACACTAAAATTACCTTCATAAAATTCTTCAGATAGCGAATGAGCGATAGACAAAAAATACATACTTCAGATAGCAAGGAGCAGGCCAACAGGCAACAACATTAGTTTTTTAGCAGCGGCGACAAGTAACTACGGAGACATTGCAGGTGAAGAGATGAAATATGGATACCCTTCGTCCCCGACGAGCAGACTTTGTTGATAGTGGTGCAGTGTTGGGCAGGCGACGTGGAGAGAGGCCTGCCTGGCCGGGGCCTAGCCGACCTTTGTGCTGAGGACGTTGCCCATGGACACCTCCTGCACCAGCGTCGGGGTCGACGTTGGCTCTCCAGAGAGCACCATTTTAAATCGGGTGGCAGAGCATCACTGACTGGGTGCTCGGATCCAACTACCATCTACTTTGACCATCCAAACCACACGTGACAACAAGACTCATCCGATCTCTTGTCCTCTACTCAATGTCATGAGATATTAAGATCCAATGTTATTTCTCCAAGTCTGCAACCATCTACTTATACTAATCAAAAGGCAAACCAATCCACTTACGCCCAGTCTATCAGGACTAAACTTGTACTCCTGTCGGTGGGAACGACACCTGTGGGATCACAAGAATCCCTACTGTGGTTAGCGGAGCGCGGGGTCGTGAGAAGAGTGGATCAAATAGATAGCACGCGGTTCGTTTATCCAGGTTCGGGCCGCGAGGATGCGTAAAACCCTACTCCTTCTTTGGTGGATTGTATATCTGTGTTCTTGAGCTAGCTATGGGGCGTGAGGAGCTCCAAAAAGACAAATCGTTCTCCTGGTCGCCTCGGGCCTCCTTTTATTGAAAAAGGGGTTGTCACAGTGGCACACAGGAGGTGGAAAGGGTACAGTGATGCGAGGTTATCCCTCGCATTACATGACAAGGCACATTTAATGCGTCTTGCTTAGGTGTCCTTGCTTTATCGGGGACGGGGGAGAAACCTGTCTCGTCCATCGCCACTCCTTGTGTCGACACACGCCCTGGCCAGCAACGCCTGCGATGCCACGTAGGTAGGCAGGCAGCTAAGGTGGCGCATTGGTGGGTCTTCACGAAGATCTGCATGCCGCCACGCAGGTGCCTGCCCAGCTGGTTGGGTTGGCAGCTGCATGCATGCGGTGGTGGAGGTTTAGTCGGCGTGGGCCTGATGGTGGCCCCGCGGGTGTCCTCGGCAAGGGCCTTGCCGGGGCCCCGGCAAGGGTCTTGCCGAGGCGCCTACTGTCATCCCCGGCAAGGCGCTTGCCGGGGGTCTTGTGGTCTTCCTCGGCTGGGATCCCGCCAAGGGTTGTCGTCTCCTTAGTGCGTATCTGATCTTGAATGTCTTCACAAAGATCTGCATGCCGCCACGGGGATGTCTCCTGAATCCTTGCCCTTTGGGGGCAGTGGACTCAAGGGCGATTTGCTCCGTAGGCGCGGGACGAGTCGCCGCGGCAAGGGTCTTGCCAGGGCTGCTAGAACTGTCTCCCGGCAAGGATCTTGCCGGGGAGTCCGCTTTCCCCTTTGCTCTTCGTGGTCTTGGCCTTGGCGTCGTTCTAGTTCTCTTGAGCTTCGGTCTTACCCTAGCTCACCTCCCTTGCCTTGCTTGGTGTGGTGGTGTCCGCGGCTCAGACTGCCCATGCACAGTTATAGGGGTACAAAAAGTGTACCCCTCTTTTTGTACACCGACAGGAGCCCCTGGGCCTGGGACACACATAAGCGCAACGCATTGTTGGGCTAGGCCCAAAAACGGTGCGTGGGCAGGCGGGGCGGTTTTTACTGCGGTAAGATTCTTCGCGCGCTGCGCTTCCCACGATTCCCACGCGTGGCGCGGCGTGGGGAGGCGCGTGTGACGTGAGCGGCATGCGTGGGGTTGGTTCTCGCAGGCATGCGTCACATCATAGTAAAGGGGCGGTTCGCGCCTTCCCCATAAACGGAGGGAGGCGTGGAGGCGCGACCCTTTTACTGAATGGGGCTGAGGCGTGGTCTTCAAGGCGTCCACTCTCCATGATCACGGGGTGGGAAACCGGACCGTCGCTGGTTGGGGCGGCGGGTCGGTCCTGGCTCCCTGCGCCTTCTATATCTTGATTGGCCGAGCAGGGCGGCCGAGCCCCAACCTCGATCCTTTATAAAGAGCGAGAGGGGGGATGGCGCCCCGCATTCTTTCATCTTCTTCTTCCTCCAGCTTCTGCTCCTCCCTTCCATCCGTCATGGAGAGAGGGAATCCCGGTCCTTCAATAGTGGCGGCGAGGGTCGCCGCTCGACAACGCGCCCCTCCTTCCCCTGCGCCTGCGATGGCAGAGCCAGCCTCGAGGGGAAGGGGGAGCGGGCGAGGCCGGGGCGCTCAGGGAAGAGGAGGATGAGGTGGCGCTCCGGCCTCGCCTCCGCCAGCAGCTCCTCCTCCAATGGAGGGCCATGTTGGGGATGACCCTTGTGAGTTCTTCGTTAGGCTGCGCCGGCCGCCGTGTCGTCGCCTTTGTCTCCCGACTCCATTTGCGCGGGAGATGGAGCTAGATCCGCCGGAATCGTTGCGGCTGCACATGAGGGGCTGCGGGATCAGTGGCACGCGGGTCCGTGTCGACTTCCCTGCACCTCACGTGATGTATCTTCGTCGGGGATGGAAGACGTTTGCACATATCCACCGCTTGACGGAGGGGCTCTGTAACACCCTGGATATGACTTACCCAAGATGTATTCCAACTCTTGCCGTTTCCGGCGTTAAGTTATTTTATTTTCTTGGGTTCGGTTTCTTGTCTTCGTGTGTTGTTGTCGTTGTCATGCATCTCATATCATGTCGTCATGTGCATTGCATTTGCATACGTGTTCATCTCATGCATCCGAGCATTTTCCCCATTGTCCGTTTTGCATTCCGGCGCTTCGTTCTCCTCCGGTGGTCAATTCTACCTTTCTTTCGTGTGTGGGGATTAAACATTTCCGGATTGGACCGAGACTTGCCAAGCGGCCTTGGTTTACTACCGGTAGACCGCCTGTCAAGTTTCGTACCATTTGGACTTCGTTTGATACTCCAACGGTTAACCGAGGGACCGAAAAGGCCTCGTGTGTGTTGCAGCCCAACACCCCTCCAAGTTGGCCCAAAACCCACCAAAGCCCTCTCCATCATCTAGAGCGTTCGATCACGATCGCGTGGCCGAAAACCGCACCTCATTTGGACTCTCCTAGCTCCCTCTATGCCTATATATACCTCCCCCATTCCAAATCCGGATCCCTCCTCTTCGAAACACTAAAATCGCCCCGCCGCCGACGGACATGTCCGCCGCCTAATTCGGACACATCGCCGCCGCCACCCGCAGCCAACTGGGGGCCGCCACGTGGCGCGCCGCCACCCGCAGCCACGCCAGCCCGCGTGGCCCGCTGCGAGCCCCTGCGGCCCAGAGGAGCCGCCGCCGCCCACGGTTGCCTCTTTCGCCGCCTCGCCGCCCCTCCTCGCCGGCACCCACCGCACCACGACGCTGGCCACCGCGCGAAGCCCGCCGGAGCTCGCCGCCATCGCGTTCCGCCCCCTCGACGCCTGCAGCAGCAGGCCGGCGAGCTCCCCCGCCGCGCCGGCGACCTCCGCAGCCGGATCCGGCCTCACCTTCCCCCCCTCCGGCGATCCATGACACTTCCGGCGAGCAAGAGCTCGGATTCGGCGAACCTCGGGTTGCGTGCAAGGCCGGATCCAGATCTGAGTTTTGCCCCCTCGGTTGACTGTTTATCCCTAACCCTAGCTCATGTTGCCCTGTTCATCGTGCTATAACTTTGCATCCGTAACTCCGTTTTGGGCATATAGCATATCAAAATGTTCGCCTCAGAGAGTACATCATTTCATTCCATTGCATCATTTTCATTTGAGTTCATCTTGATGCCCGAAATGCTGCTAGAAGAGTGCTACTTGAGATAATTGTCAGATCTGCTGCTCCATTTAGCTATTTGTCATTTTTGCCATGATTATTGTGTGCATGATATGCCCATGAGCTCTACATATGTTTTGTTAAGGGTTTTGCCATCTTTCCAGAGGTGCAACCCATGTATTTTTGTGATGTGTGTGGTGACTAGCACAAGCTTGCAAAGTGAGGCACTTGGTAATGCTGATTTCAGGGACTTAGCATTTCCACTAAGTCCTTGATCTGTTTTTCTCATGATGCCACATGTTCATGTTGTTTCCTAGTGATCCATGCCTCTTTTGAGGATGATCAGTAAGGATGTTTTGTTAATCTTGTAGTGCTCTATCCATCCATGTCTTTGTTTGCAATTATGGAGCACCCTAGCTTGAGTCAATCGAGCTCTACTTTTGCTACTTCGTGAATCTGGGCAGATTGTCTACTTGTTAGCGATTTTGCCGAGGATGTTGTAGATGATCCGTGCATGCTATGCTATTGTTCTTGCCATGTCTAGCTTGCATTTTGTGTATTCTTGATGGGTGTATGCTTAGCTTGTCATGACTTGCTCCGTAGTGAGTGCATCGACGGCGTTACAGGCTCACTCTCCATTTTAAGCTGATGGAGGGTGGCCTTCTCTCCGTCAAGGTCTTTGGGTGCTTTGGGACCCGTGCAAGGTGCTGCGTGGAGAGCTCTTCTGATAGTGAAGACTCCTCCTCGGGCGGGAGTGACAAGGAGGACAGTGGCAATGATGACGAGGGTAGTAGGCGGCAGGATGACGGGTCTAATTAGGTGTCGGGTGCCGCTCCGTGCGGCACCAGCGCCCCCATCATCCGTGTCGCCGGCTCCCTGAACTTCTCGGGGTCGTCCCCTTGGGTGGCTGGCGTTGGGAGGCTGCGGAAGAGGAAGAGGGCGGGTGGCAAGGCCGTCAAGTTGGAGTAAGCGGGCACCGATGCCTTCGATGCGTGCTGACGTCCTGCCGCCTCGTCTTCGAGCTCTGCTTCCGGCGCCGCCATCACCATCCAGCCTTTGGACGACCACCAAGATGTTCTCTTGGTGTCTTCTGCCACCCGTAGCTCGCCTAGGCGCTCCTTTTGTCCCTTTCGCCTCCTTGACCTGCCTCCTGGGGAGAGGGACAAGAAAGGGATTACGGGCACCTTATCTCTTTTTAGTTTGTAAGCCTTCAGGCCTTTGTTGAATTTAAAACTTGTAATTCCATCATTCATGTTTTTCATTCCCTATGGACTGTACCTGAGTGGAATGTTTTTTTAATGAAAAAGGGATGCTTGCCGGGTCATTTGTTTGCGGGTGGAACCCACGACAAGGAGTAAATCCTTGATATCTTCAAGACAAACATTTCCTTGCCCGGCAACAGGCCTTGCTCTCTCCCCACTTCGCTCGACCTTCCTCACGCCTTTGGCGGAGGCAGGGATGAGGCGGGTTCAGGCTCCATGTTTCATCCTTTCACTGCCGCGACTACGACCAAACTTGGCCCCAGGAACGAGCCTTAGGGCCTAGAGTCATGGGAGCACGGTAGCTTAGGGGAAAATGAGGTTTCTCATACCTCAGTCCATAATGGAATGCATGATAAGTGATGAAGAACTTATCTGAAGCTGCAGTCCCCGGCAACCTTGGTTCGCCGTGGGTGAATCTTCGCTCTTGCAGCCCCCGGCAATACTAGCTTGCCGGGGGATAGATGCTGGTCTGTTCCTCTTTTTTTTCCTCCCCAAGTGGTTCGGCATGGATATCTGTGTGTCCTGTGAACCAAATAAGACAAAAGAAAGACAAAGAGACGCACACTCGACCTCTAAGCTAGGGATTAGTCACCGCTAAGCACTATCAACCCTAACCAAGGACGAGACTCGACCTAGCATGCATGCTATAACTTAGGGCGCCAGCGCTTCATTTACTTATGCTCAGGGTCTGCGCCTGGCTTTGTACAAAGAGTTACATGCGTCATCGGCAAGGCTCATACAAAAGGTGGCTTGCTGGGGGGCCCGGCAAGCCGCGCCTCATGGGTAAAACTTGCAAAGATGCTCAATGTTCTAGGAGTTACTCACCGGAACGGCATCTTCGGTCTCCAGGCGGACTGCGCCGGGCCTGGTGACTCGTCTTACCCGATAAGGGCCTTCCCACTTTGGCGTCAACTTGTTGGAATTCTTGGCCGTTGAACGCGTCGAAGAACAAGGTCTCCTTCCTCAAAGCTCCGGGCATGAACCTTGCGGCTATGGTAGCGGCGCAAGGCTTGCTGGTAGCGCGCTGCTCTCACAGCCGCCCAAAGACGATCTTCCTCAAGGAGCGTTGCGTCATCTTGCCGCAATTGCTCTTGCTCAAGCTCGTCATAAGCGAGTACTCTAGGTGACCCGTATATGAGTTCCATGGGGAGAACTGCTTCTGCCCCGTATGCCAGGGCAAAGGGTGTCTGGCCGGTGGCTCGATTTGGTGTCGTTCTGATTGACCAAAGAACCACCGACAATTCATCAATCTAGCGCCTTCCACTCTTGTGCAGTCTGTCAAAGGTCTTTGTCCTCAGGCCTCGCAGTACTTCAGCATTTGCCCTCTCAGCTTGACCATTGCTTCGTGGGTGAGCAACAGAAGCGAAACAGACCTTGCTGCCGAGGTCTCGAATATATTGCATGAAGGTGTGGCTTGTGAACTGCGTGCCATTGTCGGTGATAACCCTATTGGGTACGCCAAAACGGAACACCAGTCCTTTGAAGAACTTGACGGCTGACTGTGTTGTGACCTTCCTCACTGCTTCCACTTCTGGCCACTTTCTGAACTTGTCGATTGCAACATACAAGTACTCAAAGCCCCCGACAGCGCAGGGGAAAGGGCCCAGTATGTCGAGCCCCCAGACCGAGAAAGGCCAGGAGAGAGGAATGGTTTGAAGGGCTTGAGCTGGCTGATGAAGCTTCTTTGAATGGAACTGACACGCTTCACACCTGGTGACTAGTGTCGTCGCATCCTGGAGGGCGGTGGGCCAGAAGAAGCGTTGCCGAAATGCTTTGCCAGCAAGGGCCCTTGACCCGATGTGGGATCCACATATGCCTCCATGTATCTCCGCCAACAGCCCCAGTCCTTCCTCTCGAGGGATACACTTCAATTTCACGATGTTCGGCCTCTTTCTTTACAGGACGTCATCAACGAACTTGTACATAGTAGAGCGACGGTCTACTTTTTCCGCTTCTTCCTGCTCCTCAGGAAGTTCCCCTGTTTGGAGGAATCGGACGGTATGCTGTGCCCATGCTGGAGCCTGGGGCTCGACGGCGAGGACTAAAGGCATTTCCTCCGCTATCGGAGCGGCTGTCTCCATGGCAAGAGCTTAATGCTCTGTCGGAGCTAGCCGTCCCGTGGCGGGCTCAGTGTCTCCGACAACATCCTTGTCGGCGGCTTCGGGGAGCTTGGCGGGAAAGTACTTGTCGGGCCCTGATTTTATCCTCTTGTTCTGCTCTGTTGATGGATCAACGGATGGCTGAGTTAGTCAAAGCACAAAGGTACCTGGTTCCACAGGTACCTTGAGGGCAGCGCGTTTTGACAGGTAATCGGCGATATCATTCTCCGCTCGGGGAACGTATTCTGCTTGTATACCATCAAAACACTCTTCCAGCTTTCTCACTTCATCGACGTAGGCCTTCATCAACGGGCTCTGGTAATCCTTGTTGACTTGCTTGACGACAAGTTGTGAGTCGCCTCTGACGACGGGTTTCTTGATTCCGAGGTCTGCCGCGATCCTAAGACCGGCAAACATCCCTTCGTACTCAGTTGTATTGTTTGTTGACACCTCCCTGGGGAAGTGCATCTGGATCACGTACTTGAGGTGCTCTCCGGTGGGCGCGACAAGCAGTACGCCAGCCCTGGCGCCCTGTAAGGAGAACACTCCATCAAAGTACATGATCCAGTCGCAACTTGCCTCCTTGCCGGGGAGAGCAGTCTCTTGGGTTTCTTCGTCAGGCATCGCGGTCCATTCTGCAACGAACTCCGCCAGGACTCGGCTTTGAATCGTCGAGGTACTCTCAAACTTGAGGCCAAAGCTGGACAGTTCCAGTGCCCACTCTACGATCCTTCCCGTTGCGTCTGGATTGTGCAATATCTGTTGCAGAGGGAGGCGAGTGACGACAGTGATTTCGTGCACCTGGAAGTAGTGACGAAGCTTCCTCGAGGCCATAAGAAGGCCGAAGAGTAGTTTCTGCACACCGGAGTACCTTGATCTAGCCCCTTGCAGGAGGGAACTAATAAAGTAGACCGGGTGCTGCATCATTTTCTTCTTCGGCGGCACTTCAATTGGCTGCGTCATCTCGGCATCGGTGGCATCGGGCTCCGTTGCTACTATTACCTCATCATCAATTTCTCTCTGCGCCACTAGTGCGACGCTGACCACCTGGTTCGTTGCCGCCAGGTACAGCAGCAATGGTTCCTGTGGCCTAGGCGCAACTAGTGTTGGCACGGAGGAGAGGTACCTCTTCAAATCTTGCAATGCTGCTTTGGCTTCTGGCGTCCACTCCATCGGGCCCACATTTTTCAAAGTCTTGAAAAAGGGAAGGGCGCGCTCGGCGGACTTGGAAATGAACCTGCTCATGGCGGCAACGCAACCAGCAAGCCGACGCACATCCTTGACTCGCTTGGGCGCTTCAATCTGCTCTATAGCTTTGATCTTGCCCGTATTGGCCTCTATCCCTCGCTGTGACACAAAGAACCTGAGAAGCTTGCCAGACGGGACACCGAAGATGCACTTCTCAGGGTTTAGCTTGAGATTGATCTTGCGTAGGTTTGCAAATGTTTCTTGTAAATCCGATATGAGGGTTGCCCTGTTCTTGGTTTTGACCACTATATCATCCATATAAGCTTCCATATTTCTATGGAGCTGGGGTTCAAAACCAATCTGGACCGCCCTTGCAAATGTTGAACCAGCACTCTTCAACCCGAAAGGCATCCGTATAAAGCAATATGTACCACATGGGGTGATGAATGCCGTTTTCTCTTCATCTTCCCTTGTCATGAAGATCTGGTGGTAGCCGGAGTAGGCATCGAGGAATGACAACAGATCACACCCAGCTGTGGAGTCAACAATCTGGTCGATGCGCGGCAACGGGAAGGGGTCTTTGGGACAAGCCTTATTAATATTTGTGTAATCAATACACAGCCTCCACTTCCCATTTGCCTTGCGCACTACCACCGGATTGGCCAACCACGTTGGATGGAGCACTCCTCTTACCAAACCCACTGCTTCTAGTTTTCGGATCTCCTCTGTATTGAACTCTTGTCGTTCCAAAGCTTGCTTTCTGACCTTCTGCTTGACGGGCCGCGCATGAGGACCGACAGCAAGGTGGTGCTCAATCACCTCCTTGGGAACGCCGGGGATGTCGGATGCTCGCCATGCAAACACATCGACATTCGCCCACAGGAAGGTGACGAGCGCGTCTTCCTATTTGTCGTCAAGGGTGGAGCTTATGGTAAAAGCTCCTCCCGTGCCGTCCTTCTTGACGGAAACCTTCTTGGTTCCCGGCGGTGTGGCCCTGGACTTCTTGTTTCTGTCGGCGGAGCTCTCTGGCACGTCCTCGACGGGAGCGCTACACTCCAAAGAGGTGCGCTTGCTGGAGTGGGTGCTTGAGGTCTCACCGGTCTTCTTCTTTTGCCTTCCCGGGGCTCCAGCGGCAGGAGCAAGCGCCTTAGCAGTGGCGGCTGCTGCAACTGCTTGCAGGTAGAGTTGGTCAGCGCAAATTAGCGCATTCTTCTTGTCTGATGGGACAGTGATGATCATCACAGGCCCCGGCATCTTCAGGGTGTTGTAGGCGTAATGTGACGCCGCCATGAACTTGGCCAGCACTGGGCGGTCAAGGATCCCGTTGTAAGGCAAGGGGATCTTGCCAACGTCGAACACAACCCTTTCTGTCCTCTAGTTCAGATCACTCCCAAAAGTCATGGGCAACGTGACCTTTCCCTTTGGTTGACTTCTTCTCGGGTTGAACCCCTGAAACCTGCCCGTCTCTTCAAGGTCTTCATCAGGAATCTGCAATTTCTCGATCACGGCAGGTGAGATTAAGTTCAGACCGGCCCCGCCATCGACTAGCATCTTTGTCACCCTGAGGTTGTGTATTGTTGGTGAAACCAACAATGGCAAGCACCCGACTGCAGTAGTGCGATCAGGGTGATCCTCAGTGTCAAAAATGATAGGTGTGCTGGACCACTTCAGCGGCCTTTGGGCATCAAACGACGGTTCCGCCGCTGTAATCTCACGCGCCCACTGTTTAAGCTGGCGGTGAGAGGTATGCAGCGAGGTGCCGCCATCGACGCACATGGCCTCTGTAGCTTTCTGAAATTCCTGGTCACCAGACTCATCGTCCTCTTCATGATCATCGTCTTCTGGCTTTTTGTCACGGCCCCGAGCGGGCCTCTCCTGCTGTTTATCTTTGCCGCGACGGCCCGCCTGGCTGTTACGCTTCTTGCCGGACCCCTCAGCACCCTGGCCTTTCTCCTTGTCCCGCCTCTCATATTCAGCCCTCTGCTTCTCAGCAAGGAGCTCAACCTGTCGGCAGTTCTGGAGATCATGGCCTTTGGTGCGATGGATCTTGCAGTATTGCTTGTCGGAGTTTCCTGGCTTCTCGGCAGCCGCCAAGGCCCGGCAGGCGACACATCCGGCAATTTCCTTGCCGGGGTCATCTGCCTTGGTTTTCTTGGCGGAGCCGGCATCGTCAGATCCCTCGACGGCAAGCACAGCCTTACCTTTGCACTTCCTGTTGCGGCGCCGGCATTTCTTCGCCGGGGCGGCAGTATCCTCATCTGAGGAGTCGGTTTCCACGCCGGCATCTTTGCTGGGGTACTTCCTTCCCTCTTCAGCTCGGGCACATCTGTCAGCAAGAACATAGAGTTCTGCCACATCTTTCACCTTGTTCATTGCCAGTTCTTCGCGCATCTTGCGGTTACGCACGTTCTGATGGAACGCGCTGATGATGGCGGCAGGGTGAACATCAGGGATATTGTACTGTACCCGGCTGAACCTCTGTATATACTTGCGCAGACTCTCGCCTCCCTTCTGGGGAATGACATGCAGGTCGCTTGCTTGGCCATGGGCTTGGTGACCTCCAGTAAAGGCGCCCAAAACTCATGGCACAAATCCGACCAGGAGGAAATAGAGTCTATCGGCAAGTGCATCGACCATGACATGGCGTTGGGTTTAAGAGCCAATGGAAAGTAATTCGCGAGCACCTTGTCATCGCGGGCTCCGGCGGCTTGCATCGCGATGGTGTAGATGATGAGGAACTCAGACGGGTGAGTCTTGCCGTTGTACTTTTCGCCAACGTCAGGTTTGAAGGTGCGGTGAGTGGGCAACTGGAACTGCCGCAGCTCACGGGTAAAAGCCGGATAGCCTACCTCGTAAGGTAGGCCTCCAGGGCTCTCCGGGGCCGGGTGGTTCACAGCAGGCCCTGCTCGCCTGTCTGACTGGTGGCGCGCTCCACGCCGACGCTCGATAGTGGTTCGAGCGTCTTCATGGGCTCGTTCCCGAAGAACTTGGCGCTGGTCATAGTGGATCCGCGGGTCAGACTATGCTATGGAGATGTCGTCGCCCGCGATGTCGCGACGAGCCGGCGTCCGCGGTACAGGATGGGGAAGAGGTGAATGCACCATGGTCGCGGCACCGCCGGCTTTTACGCCACTGGTCCGTAGGACTCCATCGGAGCATCGACCCAGGTCCCCACCGGTCTTGGTTCGTCTTTGTTGGCCACCGTAACAAGGCTTTGGATAGTGGCTCTCCATTCGTCGAGTTTCCCCGTAGTGGGAGGAAAGTCGAGGAGCAACTGCGCGCGTGCCAGGGCCTCTGCTGGCGTCGGTGGCAGCAAAACCTGCACGGATCGCGACGCGCTTTGACTTCTGACCATGTCAGAAGGAGCTCTATCACGACCCCGTGGTCGCAGCGCCTCGGCGAGTGGGCAGGTCTTCGACGTCCCGGGAGTGGCGCTCGGGGCTCTTCCCGTGGCGACGCCCGTGATCTTCGGTGTGATTATGCCATTCGTCGCGCGCTGCCTGGGAGGAGCGCGCTGTTGGCGCCGGCGTGGGAGTCTTGGAGGCCCTTGCATCGCCTTCGGGCGGGGCGGCGACGACCCAGGAAGGCCCCGCTCCACCCGCGAAGGGATTGGCTCCGCCTTTGGATTTGGCGACGTGTGGCCCGTTACCAGGCACACAAACATCGCCGCCTCCCAAACTCCGGCTGCTGGGATGGTGTTGGTGTCCGCGAGCAGCGCCCCGGGTCCTTTCTGCGACTGGTCTGCTGCTCGCCCGTGTCGGGACGGGCTGTCCGGCTTCCGACTGGCCAACCGCCACCGTCGTCTTCTTCTTGGGCGCCATGATGATGAAGAAGCGCCCAACTAACTGCTAAAGCCGATTCTCACAACTGCGCCCCCTACCTGGTGCGCCAGAGATGTCGGTGGGAATGACACCTATGGGATCACAAGAATCCCTACTATGGTTAGTGGAGCACGGGGTCGTGAGAAGAGCAGATCAAACAGATAGCACGCGGTTTGTTTATCCAGGTTCGGGCCGTGAGGATGCGTAAAACCCTACTCCTGCTTTGGTGGATTGTATATCTGTGTTCTTGAGCTAGCTATGGGGCGTGAGGAGCTCCAAAAAGTCGAATCCTTCTCCTGGTCGCCTCGGGCCTCCTTTTATAGAAAAAGGGGTTATCACAGTGGCACACAGGAGGTGGAAAGGGTACAGTGATGCGAGGTTATCCCTCGCATTACATGACAAGGCGCATTTAATGCATCTTGCTTATGTGTCCTTGCTTTATTGGGGACGGGGGAGAAACCTGTCTCGTCCGTCACCGCTCCTTCTTGTGTCGACACGCGCCCTGGCCAGCGATGCCTGCGATGCCAGTAGGTAGGCAAGCAGCTGAGGTGGCGCAGTGGTGGGTCTCCACGAAGATCTGCATGCCGCCACGCAGGTGCCTGCCCAGCTAGTTGGGTCGGCAGCTGCATGCATGCGGTGGTGGAGGTTTAGTCGGCGTGGGCCTGATGGTGGCCCCGCGTGTGTCCTCGGCAAGGGCCTTGCCGGGGCCCCGGCAAGGGTCTTGCCGAGGCGCCTGCTGTCATCCTCGGCAAGGCGCTTGCCGGGGGCCTTGTGGTCTTCCTCGGCTGGGATCCCGCCAAGGGTTGTCATCTCCTTAGTGCGTATCTGATCTTGAATGTCTTCACAAAGATCTGCATGCCGCCACGGGGATGTCTCCTGAATCCTTGCCCTTTGGGAGCAGTGGACTCAAGGGCGATTTGCTCCGTAGGCGCGGGACAAGCCGCCGTGGCAAGGGTCTTGCCGGGGCTGCTAGAACTGTCTCCCGGGAAGGATCTTGCCGGGGGAGTCCACTTCGTCCCCTTTGCTCTTCGTGGTCTTGGCCTTGGTGTCGTTCTAGTTCTCTTGAGCTTCGCTCTTACCCTGGCTCACCTCCCTTGCCTTGCTTGGTGTGGTGGTGTCCGCGGCTCAGACTGCCCGTGCACAGTTATAGGGGTACAAAAAGTGTACCCCTCTTTTTGTACACCGACAACTCCTAACAGTCGGGCTGTAATATTTCCACAAACGTAGATGCACGATGCACAAACAATAAAAATATACTTGAGAAGCCAAAATCATAAGAGGCATGGTTTAATGCATATATTAAGAAATAAAAGGTAAAAAGGATAAATTTGCCCCAAGAGTTTGTTCGTTCATGATGGATAAACATCCATAAATGAATCTACACAATCCAATTCAACAACACAGTTCAGTGGTATGACGATAAGAGCAATGACATGCTAGACTTAGTTTATTGATGCTGCTCCCACCCACATTCTGTTTGGCGAGCGATGGCATGTTAGATGAGCGTAAGAAAAACACACTGGATGTTATATCGATGACGTGGGCAAAGGATAGATGGTCAACCAGGTCAAGAAGGCACTGAATAGTTCCATTAAGATGATAGTGTGTGCATTTTGAATTGGCTGCAATTTTTATGGGCAAATAAAAAACAGAGGAATTATAATTTCTGAATTCTGAATTGAAGGAGGAGGTGTGAATCTGAAGTGGCCTTACGTCTGCTAGGGACTGTCTAGTTCCCTGCTTTCATTTGTTCTTCCTTTTATTTTTAATAGATTTTCCCCTAGGATTAAAGCCTAGCTTTGACCAAATTCTCAATCTTAAACTCGGTCATCTAAAAATTCACTGTAAACTAATCCGACAGAAAACTTCTCCTGTATCTGTTGCTACATACAGACAGAGGTCAGTACCCAACCCAACCATCTAGGACCTAATCAACGCAGCACCTGAAACAAATCCAACTAGGCTCAGGGGGAGGCCGTTAAGCCACGCGACCTGAACACCAGGAACTAGATATCTACTAGGCCATATCAAGAACAGGGGGCCTGGCCATGTCCGAGCATGAATCCCGGACGGATCACGGACGATTGAGGTGAGGGGGTCGAGCACGTACGCATGTAGGAGGCGGGGAGTGAGCTTCGGACGGATCATGGATGATCCCCGCTCGTAGGAAAGAAAGACAGCTACGGCGGCAGAGGAGAGGGGAGGAGGAAAGCCAGCGGCGGCGACGGATCACTGACCAAGCACCGCCCTACCCCTCCTCCGCCGCTCCGGTGCCACGGCCACGCGCACGCGGCTACGGCGGGAGCTGCGGGGGAGCAGCGAGGAGGCGAGGGTCCGCGCGAGGGAGGCGGCGGCGGTGGCTTCCATGGGGATCGGAGCGGAGGAAGGCGGGAGCATGGGGGAGTGTTGTGCGTGGCCGGTGCTCGCCGGAACTGGCCGACGTTGGTGGTGGCGGCGGTGAGGAGATCATGGGGAGAGGAGCCGAGCCAGGGTGGGGTGGATGGAGGTGAGTTTGTGAGAGAGTTTTTTTAGGGATGAGAGAGAGAGTGGTGAGGTGGGAGTGGATCAGGCCGGGGTGGACACGCTTAGTAGTAGCGTGGGAGTCTACCTGCGCTACTACTACTTACTTAGTAGTAGCGCCGGTTTTACACCCCTTGCTACTACTATGGTCTATTCCAGGGGCATTGTTCGAGACAACTTAGTAGCAGTGCGGGTTTATACCCCTCGCTACTACTATCAACTTAGTAGTAGCGCGGTTTTTATACCCCTCGCTACTACTAATTAGCAGTAGCACCCACTTTTAAACCGTGCTACTGATAAACTTCTGTGTATAAGGTTTTCCCTAGTAGTGTATATTGGTCCCCCTTCAATCCCGTATGCACCAATTTCTATGCTAGGCTGAAGCTTCTGTCACCCTTGCCCTCCAATACATAGTCCTATCAACATACAACTAACCCTATGGTGTGATCCATGCGCGTGCTCATATGATGGGAACCAAAGGACAGCAACATAACCACAAGCAAATTAAATCAATCATAGCAGTTCATCAACCACCAATAGGACAACGAAAATCTACTCTGACATCATAGGATGGCAACACATCATTGGATAATAATACGAAGCATAAAGCACCATGTTCAAGTAGAGGGTACAGCGGGTTGCGGAGAGTGGACCGTTGTAGATAGAGGGGGGAAGGTGATGGAAATGTTGGTGAAGATGGCGTAGGTGTTGGAGTAGATCGTGGTGATGATGATGATGGCCACGGCAGCGTTCCGGCGCCACCGGAAGAGAAGGGGAGAGGGGGCCCTTCGTCTCTTCCTTGACCTCTTCCCTAGATGGGAGAAGGCTTTCCCCTCTGGTCCTTGGCCTCCATGGCACGGGAGGGGCGAGAGCCCCTCCGAGATTGGATCTGCCTCTCTGTCTCTCTCTGTTTATGCGTTCTCAGACTCTACCCTTTCACCGCTTCTTAAATTCCCGGAGATCCATAACTCCGATCGGGCTGAAATTTTAACGTGATCTCTATCCGGATATTAGCTTTCTAGCGGCGAAAGAAGGGCATCAACCGCCTTACGGGGTGGCCACGAGGGTCAGGGGCGCGCCCCCTGCCTCGTGGCCCCCTCGGGCATCGTCTCGCGTGGATTTTTCTTCCGAAAAATCATATATATTCCAAAAAAAATCTCCATTAGTTTTTATCCCGTTTGGACTCAGTTTGATATGGATATTCTGCGGAACAAAAAACATGCAACAAACAGGAACTGGCACTGGGCACTCGATCAATATGTTAGTCCCAAAAATAGTATAAAAGTTGCCAAAAGTATATGGAAGTTGTAGAATACTGGCATGGAACAATCAAAAATTATAGATACGACGGAGACGTATCAGCATCCCCAAGCTTAATTCCTGCTCGTCCTCGAGTAGGTAAATGATAAAAAAGATAACTTTTGATGTGGAATGCTACCTAGCATAATCTTGATCACATATCTAATCATGGCATGAATATTAAAACGCGAGTGATTCAAAGCAATAGTCTATCATTTGACATAAAAAACAACCTACTAATAAAGCAATCATGTCTTTTCAAAATAACATGGCCAAAGAAAGTTATCCCTACAAAATCATATAGTCTGGATATGCTCCATCTTCACCACACAAAATATTCACATTGCACAACCCCAATGACAAGACAAGCAATTGTTTCATACTTTTGACGTTCTCAAACCTTTTCAACTTTCACGCAATACATGAGTGTGAGCCATGGCCATAGCACTATAAGTGGAATAGAATGGTGGTTGTGGAGAAGACAAAAAGGAGAAGATAGTCTCACACCAACTAGGCGTATCAACGGGCTATGGAGATTCCCATCAATAGATATCAATGTGAGTGAGTAGGGATTGCCATGCAACAGATGCACTAAGAGCTATAAGTGTATGAAAGCTCAGACTGAAGACTAAGTGGGTGTGCATCCAACTTGCTTGCTCATGAAGACCTCAGGCGTTTGAGGAAGCCCATCGTCGGAATATACAAGCCAAGTTCTATAATAAAAATTCCAACTAGTATATGAAAATGATAACTCAAGAGACTCTCTATATGAAGAACATGGTGCTACTCTGAAGCACAAGTGTGGTAAAAGGATAGTAACATTGCCCCTTCTCTCTTTTTCTCTCATTTTTTTGTTTTTTATTATTATTTTTTAAAAAATGGTGGGCTTCTTTGGCCTCTTTTTTTTATTTGGGCTTCTTTGGCCTCTTTTTTTTGTAAAGTCCGGAGTCTCATCCCGACTTGTGGGGGAATCATAGTCTCCATCATCCTTTCCTCTCTGGGGCAATGCTCTAATAATGATGATCATCACACTTTTATTTACTTACAACTCAATATTAGAACTCGATACTACAACAAAGATATGACTCTATATGAATGCCTCTGGCGGTGTACCGGGATGTGCAATGATCTAGCGTAGCAATGACATCAAAAAACGGACAAGCCATGAAAACATCATGCTAGCTATCTTACGATCATGCAAAGCAATATGACAATGAATGCTCAAGTCAGGTATATGATGATGATGGAAGTTGCATGGCAATATAACTCGGAATGGCTATGGAAATGCCATGATAGGTAGGTATGGTGGCTGTTTTGAGGAAGGTATATGGTGGGTTTATGGTACCGGCGAAAGTTGCGCGGTACTAGAGAGGCTAGCAATGGTGGAAGGGTGAGAATGCGTATAATCCATGGACTCAACATTAGTCATAAAGAACTCACATACTTATTGCAGAAATCTATTAGTCATCGAAACAAAGTACTACATGCATGCTCCTAGGGGGATAGATTGGTAGGAAAAGACCATCGCTCGTCCCCGACCGCCGCTCATAAGGAAGACAATCAATAAATAAATCATGCTCCGACTTCATCACATAACGGTTCACCATATGTGCATGCTACGGGAACCACAAACTTCAACACAAGTATTTCTACAATCCACAACTACCCACTAGCATGACTCTAATATCACCATCTTTATATCGCAAAACTATTGTAAAGAATCAAACATATCATATTCAGCGATCTACAAGTTTTATGTAGGATTTTATGACTAACCATGTGAATGACCAATTCATGTCATCTCTCTAAATAGATATAAGTGAAGCAAGAGAGTTTAATTCTTTCTGCGAAAGATATGCCCACACTCTAACAAATATTAGTGAAGCAAAAGAGCATTCTACAAATGGCGGTTTTCTATGTAAACAGAAACCGGCAATCCAAACTTCAAATGATATAAGTGAAGCACATGAAGCATTCTATAAAGCCATACTCAAAAGATATAAGTGAAGTGCATAGAGAATCATATAAATCAACCAAGGACTATCTCATACTAGCATGGTGCATAAAATAAAAATGAAAACTAAATGCAAAAGACGCTCCAAAATTGCACATATCGCATGAATGAAACAAATCCGAAAACATACCGATACTTGTTGAAGAAAGAGGGGATGCCTTCCGGGGCATCCCCAAGCTTAGACGCTTGAGTCTCCTTGAATGTTTACTTGGGGTGCCTCGGGCATCCCCAAGCTTGAGCTCTTGCCTCTCTTCCTTCTTCTCACATCGAGACCTTCTCGATCATCGAACACTTCATCCACACAAAACTTCAACAGAAAACTCGGTAAGATCCGTTAGTATAATAAAGAAAATCACCACTCTAAGTATTGTTGTAAACCAATTCATATTTTGTTTTTGCATTGTGTCTACTGTAATATAACTTTTCCATGGCTTAATCCACTGATATAAATTGATAGTTTCATCAAAACAAGCAAACTATGCATCAAAAACAGAATCTATCTAAAATAGAACAGTCTGTAATAATCTGAACATTAACCATACTTCTGATACTTGAAAAATTCTGCCACAAATAGGAAAAATAAACAATTTGTATAGAAATACAGTGCAAAAAGAATCATAACCATTTGACGTTCCAGCTAAAAATGTAAAATCGCGCACTACAGCCAAAGTTTCTGTCCTGCATCATACAAACCATCAAGCAAATGTAAACATCCTAAAGGCAAACCTTGGCACATTTTTTTATAATACAATGGAATCGTACAAGGAGATAATTATTTTTTGTTGAAAAGTTTGTGTAATCAGGATTCACAAAGTTGTCGTGAGCATGAACAAAGTTCAAGGAACTCTCCCACTTCAACAATGCTTGTCTTTCTCACTTTCACTTTCCTTTTTGAAAAAGTTTTGGGTTCCCCTCTTTATTTTTGTTGTTTTTAAACTATATGAAAGCACTCAACAGAAATAAATGACTCCCTAAAACTTCCGGGTTGTCTCCCTGGCAGCGCTTTCTTTAAAGCCAGTAAGCTAGGCATATAGTGCTCAAGTAATGGATCCACCCGGATCCCAAGGTATATCAAAGCCAATTTTAATTAGCAATGATTTATAATTTAGTAGTGAGCACAAAGTAACATATATCATGCAACAATGAAGTCTAACTCTCTTCATATGCATCGGCATGTCATAAAAGAACAATTCATGCACACAAAGTAAAGGCCAATGCATAGTATAAACAGTTTCTTGCAATTTTATCGTGTTGGAAACATAGAGAGGTGGAGATGTAGTTCCTCTCTCATAATAATTTTAAGTAGGAGAAGCAAGCACATGCATATTATATCTATCAAAATCATCATGTGTAATAGTAAAACACAACCCATCAATATAATCCTTAATAAGTGCAAACTTCTCTGATATAGTGTAGTTTGGAGAATTCAAAAAGATAATAGGACTATCATGTGTGGGTGCAATAGCAACAATTTCACTTTTAACATAAGGGACTATAGCAAGTTCATCTCCATAAGCATAATTCATATTGGCATCTTGGCCACAAGCATAGCAAGCATCATCAAAAAGGGATATTTCAAGAGAATCAACGGGATCATAACAATCATCATAGAAATCATCCTTCGGCAAGCACGAAGGGAAATTAAACAATGTGTGAGTTGAAGAGTTACTCTCATTAGAAGGTGGGCACAGGTAGCTAATCCGCTCTTCCTCCTTTTGTTCTTCGCTCTCCTCATCATCTTTTTCATCCAATGAGCTCATAGCTTCATCAATTTCTTCTTCCATAGACTCCTGCAAAATATTAGTCTCTTCTTGGACAGCGGGGTAGTCCTCAATATATGGTTCAACATAGGCATTAGAAGCATAATTATCATAGCAATATTTAAGTATGTCAAATTTTTCAGATTTGTAAAGAGTAGCATCATACGTTTCAATCAAAGAAGCAATTTCATAAGCATCCTTAAAAGGAACAAATTCTTCAATTTGTTGAACATCATAGTAACTATAAACACCCTTAGCATACGAAGATACGATTCCGTTATCACTAAACTCACATTGATAGGGAAGGTGTTTCTTAGGGTTTTCAGAACAACAAGTAATATCATATATTTTGAATAAATTCCAAGCATAGCATTGCAAACGATGAATTTGACCCAGTAAAATTTTCCCTTTTTCAAATATTCGGTGTCGCACATAACAAGCATGCTCATCTAAAGATTTTCCCTCAACTAAGCTAGTTGGGGTTTCAGCACGAGCACATAGGGATCGAAGATGATCCAAGTAATAAGCTTCAGCAATGTGATAGATTTTGAGTGGTTCTTCAACCATTGGTTTAGTAGGTACAACTAATTTTTTTGGTATTTTGTGTTTCCTACCCATAACTAAAGATAGAAAACAACTAATAATAGCAAATAAAAATTACTTAGTGATAAAGCAAACAAGCACACATGAGAATATTCACCCACGGTATTGCTCCCCGGCAACGGCGCCAGAAAAAGGTCTTGATAACCCACAAGTATAGGGGATCGCAATAGTTTTCGATAAGTAAGAGTGTAGAACCCAACGAGGAGCTAAAGGTAGAACAAATATTCCCTCAAGTTCTATCGACCACCGATACAACTCTACGCACGCTTGATGTTCGCTTTACCTAGAACAAGTATGAAACTAGAAGTACTTTGTAGGTGTTGTTGGATAGGTTTGCAAGATAATAAAGATTACGTAAATAAAAAAGTAGGGGATGCTTAGATAAAGAAACAATAAAGTAAATATAGCGAGTGTAGAAAAGTGGTGGTAGGAGTTGCGAAATTTCCCCTTAAGCAATTGACTACTTTACTAGACCGATAGCAAGTTTCATGTGGGAGAGGCCACTGCTAGCATGTCATCCCTTACTTGGAATTCTATGCACTTATGATTGGAACTATTAGCAAGCATCCGCAACTACTAACGTTCATTAAGGTAAAACCCAACCATAGCATTAAGATATATTGGTCCCCCTTCAATCCCGTATGCATCAATTTCTATGCTAGGCTGAAGCTTCTGTCACCCTTGCCCTCCAATACATAGTCCTATCAACATACAACTAACCCTATGGTGTGATCCACGCACGCGCTCATATGATGGGCACCAAAGGGCAGCAACATAACCACAAGCAAATTAAATCAATCATAGCAATTCATCAACCACCAATAGGACAACGAAAATCTACTCTGGCATCATAGGATGGCAACACATCATTGGATAATAATATGAAGCATAAAGCATCATGTTCAAGTAGACGGTACAGCGGGTTGCGGGAGAGTGGACCGTTGTAGATAGAGGGGGGAAGGTGATGGAGATGTTGGTGAAGATGGCGGAGGTGTTGGAGTAGATCACGGTGGTGATGATGATGATGATGATGATGATGATGGCCACGGCAGCGTTCCGGCGCCACCGGAAGAGAAGGGGAGAGGGGGACCCTTTGTCTTCTTCTTCCTTGACCTCCTCCCTAGATGGGAGAAGGGTTTCCCCTCTGGTCCTTGGCCTCCATGGCATGGGAGGGGCGCGAGCCCCTCCGAGATTGGATCTGCCTCTCTGTCTCTCTCTGTTTCTGCGTTCTCAGACTCTACCCTTTCACCGTTTCTTAAATTCCCGGAGATCCGTAAATCCGATTGGGCTGAAATTTTAATGATCTCTATATGGATACTAGCTTTCTAGCGGCGAAAGAAGGGCATCAACCGCCTTACGGGGTGGCCACGAGGGTCAAGGGCACGCCTGCCCCCTGGGGCGCGCCCCCTGCCTCGTGGCCCCCTCGGGCATCGTCTCGCGTGGATTTTTCTTCCGAAAAATCATATATATTCCAAAAAAATCTCCGTTAGTTTTTATCCTGTTTGGACTCCGTTTGATATGGATATTCTGCGAAACAAAAAACATGCAACAAACAGGAACTGGCACTGGGCACTTGATCAATATGTTAGTCCCAAAATAGTATAAAAAGTTGCCAAAAGTATTTGAAAGTTGTAGAATATTGGCATGGAACAATCAAAAATTATAGATACGACGGAGACGTATTAGTCCCGCACGCCCATCATTTTTGACACCAAGGATCACGATTGCACAACCGCGGTCGGGTGTTTGCCATTGTTGGTGACGAAAGTGCTTGTTGACGGTGGGGCCGGTCTGAACTTGATCTCACCCGCTGTGATCAAGAAGCTGCAGATTCCTAATGGAGACCTCGAAGAGACGGGCGCGTTTCAAGGGGTCAACCTGGGAAGGAGCCATCCTAAAGGTAAAATCACGCTGCATGTTGCATTTGAGGCGAGCTGAACTATAGGACGGAGAAGATCGTCTTCGATGTCGCCGAGATCCCCTTGCCATACAATGGGATCCTTGGCCGCCCAGCGTTGGCCAAGTTCATGGCGGCGTCCCACTACGCCTACAACACATTAAAGATGCCATGACCGCTAACCATCATCACCGTCCCCTCTGACAAGTAAGATGCGCTCATAAGAGCCAATCAACTTTACCGAGAGGCAGTTGAGCAACTGCCGCGAAGACACTTTCCCCTGCCGCTGAAGCTCCAGGGAAGAAGAAGGCCGGCAAGACCCCTTCTGGCAAGACCTCTTCCGGTGAGACCTCTAGCGCCCACTCCGGCAAGCGCACATCTTCAGAGTGCTGCGCTCAAATTGAGGATGTGCCAGAGAGCTCCGCCGGCAAGAGCAAGAAGTCCAAAGCTGCACCACCAGCAACCAAGAAGGTGTCCATCAAGGAGGACGACATGGGCGGGGCTTTCACCATAAGCTCCACCCTCAACAGCAAATAGGAAAGCATGCTCATCGCCTTCCTGCGGGCGAATGTCGATGTGTCTACATGGCAAGCATCCGACATCCCTGGTGTTCCCAGGGAGGTGATTGAGCACCATCTTGCTGTCTGTCCTCATGCGCGGCCCGTCAAGCAAAAGGTCAGGAAGCAAGCTTTGGAGTGACAAAAGTTCATCATAGAAGAGATCAGGAAGTTCGAGGCGGCAGGCCTAGTTAGAGGAGTACTCCACCCGACGTGGTTGGCCAATCTGGTGGTGGTGCGTAAGGCAAATGGGAAGTGGAGGATGTGTATTGATTACACAGATATCAATCAAGCTTGTCCAAAGGATCATTTCCCTTTGCCACGCATCGACCAGGTTGTAGACTCCAATGCCGGGTGTGACCTGCTGTCATTCGTTGACGCCTATTCAGGATACCACCAGATCTTCAGGATGAAAGAAGACGAAGAGAAGACCGCGTTCATCACCCCATGCGGTACATACTATTTTGTACGGATGCCTTTCAGGTTGAAGAGCGTCGTTTTGATGTTTGCCCGAGCAGTCGAAATTGGTTTTGAGCCCCAACTACATAGAAATATGGAAGCCTATATGGATGATATAGTGGTCAAAACCAAGGACAGGGCCACGCTCGTACAAGACCTAGAAGAAACATTTGCAAATCTGTGTAAGATCAACCTCAAGCTCAACCCAGAGAAGTGCGTGTTTGGTGTCCCGCCGGCAAACTTCTTGGGTTCTTTGTGTCTCAATGCAGAATTGAAGCAAATCCTAACAAGATCAAGGCGATCATGCAGATTGAGGCACCGAAGCGAGTCAAAGACGTCCGTAGGCTCGCAGGCTGCGTTGCCGCCCTGAGTAGATTCATCTCCAAATCTGCTGAGCGCGCCCTCCCCCTTTTCAAAGTTTTGAAAAAGGCGGGTCCAGTGAAGTGGACTCCGGAGGCAGAGGCCGCACTACAAGATTTGAAAAGGTATCTCTCCTCCATGCAGGATACTAGTCGCACCCAAGCCGCAAGAGCCGTTGCTGCTATACTTGGCAGCAACGAATCAAGTGGTCAGTGATGCGCTGGTGGCGCAGAGGGAACTTGAGGAAGAGGCAGCAGTAGCAGCAGAGCCATCGGGTGGTGGGCCGGGGCCATCCCCGGCAGGGTCTGACGCCGGCAAGACAGAACCCCCAGCGAGACCCGATCCCGGCAAGGCGGAGTCTGAGTAGATGAGCAAAGTAGGATAGAAGAAGAAGATGGTGCAGCACCTAGTCTATTTCATCAGTTCCCTCTTGTAGGGGGCTAGGTCAAGATATTCTGGTATGCAGAAGCTAATTTTGAGCCTCCTCATGGCCTCAAGAAAGCTGCGCCACTATTTCCAAGCACATGAGATCACCGTCGTCACGCGCCTCCCGTTGCAATGAATCTTGCACAACCTAGATGCGACTGGGAGGATTGTGGAGTGAGCGTTGGATCTGTCGAGCTTTGGCCTCAAGTTTGAAAGTACTTCAACAATCAAGAGCCGAGCCCTGGCAGAGTTCATAGCAGAATGGACCGCAATGCCTGAGGAGGAGATTCAAGAGACCACCCTTCCCGGCAAGGAGGCGAGCAGTGAGTGGATTATGTACTTTGATGGAGCTTTCTCACTCCAAGGTGCTGGTGCCGGTGTATTTCTCGTCGCGCCCATCGAAGAGCGTCTCAAGTACGTAATCCAGATGCACTTTCCCAGGGAAAAATCGACAAACAACACAACGGAGTATGAGGGGTTGTTGGCAGGTCTCAGAATCGCGGCAGACCTTGGAATAAGAAAGCTCATCATCAGAGGTGATTCGCAGCTCGTCGTCAAGCAAGTAACCAAGGACTACCGGAGCCCATTGATGGAGGCCTATGTGGATGAAGTGAGGAAGTTGGAAGAGCGCTTCGACGGAGTGCAAGCAGAGCATGTTCCCCAATCGGAGAACGGCATTGCCGACGACTTGTCAAAGCATGCTGCCCTCACGTTGCCTATGGAACCAGGTACCTTTGTGCTTCAGCTAACTCACCCATCCGTTGACCATCAGTAGGAAAAAACAAACGAAGGAAGGAGGGGCCTAGCAAGTACTTTCCTACTGAGCTCCCAGGAGCCACCGGTAGGGACGTTGCCAGGAGTCCCAAGCTTGCTGGAGGGCAGCAATCCTCGGCAGGGCTTCACGCGCTGGCCATAGAAGCAGCTGCCTTACAACCGAAGATGAGCGTTTAGTCCTTGCCGTCGAGCTCCAGGCTCCGGCATGGGTGCAGGCCACCGTCCGTTTCCTCCAAACAGGAGAGATCCCCGAGGAGCAGGAAGAAGCAGAGAAAGTAGCCCGTCGGTCCAACATGTACCAGTTCATGGATGATGCCCTCTATACGAGAAGAACGAACGGTGTGAAATTGAAGTGCATTCCTCGAGAGGACGGACTAAGGCTGCTGGCAGAGATACAGGGAGGCATGTGTGGCTCCCACATAGGGTCAAGGGCTATTGCCGGCAAAGCGTTTCGGCAAGGTTTCTTCTGGCCCACCGCCCTCCAGGATGCAACTGCGCTAGTGACCAAGTGTGAAGCATGCCAGTTCCATTCAAAGAAGCTTCATCAACCCGCCCAAACTCTTTAGACAATCCCTCTTTCCTGGGCATTTTCAGTCTGCGGGCTCGACATACTGGGCCCCTTTCCCCGTGCTGCTGGGGGCTTTGAGTACTTGTAAGTCGTGATCAACAAGTTCACAAAGTGGCCGGAAGTGGAGCCAGTGAGAAAGGTAATAGCACAGTCAGCCATCAAGTTCTTCAAGGGACTAGTCTGCCGTTTCGGAGTGCCGAACAGAGTCCTCACTGACAACGGCACGCAGATCACGAGCCGCACCTTCATACAGTACATTCAAGACCTTGGCAGCAAGGTCTGTTTTGCTTCTGTTGCCCATCCCAGAAGTAACGGCCAACGTGAGAGGGCGAATGCGGAAATGCTACGGGGCCTCAAGACCAGGACTTTTGACAAGCTACACAAGTGCGGAAGGCGCTGGATTGATGAGTTGCCAACGGTTCTTTGGTCAATCAGGACGACACCAAATCGAGCCACTGGCCAGACACCCTTTGCCCTGGTATACAGGGGAGAAGCAGTTCTCCCCACTGAACTCATATAAGGGTCACCTCGAGTGCTCACTTATGATGAGCTTGAGCAAGAGCGGTTGCGCCAAGATGATGCGACGCTCCTTGAGGAAGATCGTCTTCGGGCTGCCGTGCGAGCCACTCGATATTAGCAAGCCTTGCGCCGCTATCATAGCCGCAAGGTTCACACCCGAAGCCTTGAGGAAGGTGACCTTGTTCTTCGGCGGATCCAATCCCCCAACAATCCAAACAAGTTGACGCCAAAGTGGGAAGGCCATTACCTGGTAATACGAGTCACCAGGCCTGGCCCAGTCTGCCTGGAGAACGAAGATGGCATTCCGGTGATCAACTCCTGGAATATTGAACATCTTCGCAAGTTTTACCCCTAAGGCGCAGTTGCCGGGAGCCCCGGCAACCCCCGTTTCATACTAGCCTTGCCGCCGAGGCACGTAACCCTATGTACGGAGCCAGGCACAGACCCTGTGCGCAGTCAGGGAAAAGGAATCCCTTAGTATGTAGAGTTTCATGTCGATTTCCATGTTTGTGTATATACGTATATGCATGCTTGTCCATGGTACTGTACTGCTTTTTGGTTCCAGTAAATGTTAGTGAACCACCGAGGTTTCGTGCTTTTGTCCTCACTTTTTTCCAGTCACAGCAAAGACGCGCGATCCCGCCAAGGACCCGGCTCCGGCAAGAAGTTGAGAAGACCGCCCATCACGGCAATCCCTGGCAAACCAAATAGATAAAGTTTACCTCTTGCCCATTCGTATTCGTAACCTATGACTTGTGCATTAGAAAACCTCGCCACTCGTCTTTAAGGACTCGGGGGCTCCCATTTCCCACTCGAACACTGCTTCAATTAGAATGGTCGTGGTGACCCTTGTCAAAAAGAGGTGGACGGGGGGCTGGGCCCTTTGTGTGTAACCCGGCAGATGTGATTCTCCGGCAGGCGCAAGGGGCTCCGGCAAGGTGGCTTGCCAGAAGGACTCGTTTATTTACACTAAGAAGGCATTTTGCCTCCGCTTGAACGTACATGTGCACGAGTTACCGGCAGGACTAGACTTTTTCATTAATATGTTGATGCAAGTACAAAGGTGATACAAGCATGGGCTCGAGAGATTACATTATATAGAAATTAAGATTTGGCAGGTGCCTACAATTTAAGGAGAAAGATAGGTTCCCTGTGATCTCCGTTCTTCCCCTTTTCCTCCAAGGTGCGACAGGTGAAGGAAAAAAAGGAAGCGGCGGGGAACGCGCCGATGGAGAGCTTGACGAGGAAAACCCTCGGCATGGCGCGGGGCCGAGGGAGGGGGGCAGCACGGTCAATCAGAGTCGGAGTCGACGTCCTCCCGCTTGACTCCCTCGTCGTCGCTGTCGCTATCCTCCTCGTCACTCCCGCTTGAGGAAGAGGGTTCGCCGTCAGAGGAGCTCTCCGCACAACTCCTCATGCGAGTTCCCAAGAGCCCGAAGACCTTGACGGAGAGCAGGTCGTCCTCCATCAATTTGAATTGGAGGACGAGCCCCTCCGGCAGTCTATGGGCACGAGTGATGGTCTTCCATCCATGGAGGAGAGACATAACATGAGGGGCTGGGAAGTCGACCTCGACCCGCATGCTACCATTCCCGCAGCCCCTCATGTGCAGCCTCAGGGCCTGAGGCGGATCAAGCTCCATCTCCCGAGCAAACGGAGTGGGGAGATAAAGACGGCCGGACACTGGCCCATGCAGCCTGATGTAGTACTCGCGAGGCTAGTCTCTGACATGGCCCTCCATTGGAAGAAGGGCCGCAGGCGGAGGCGAAGCCGGTGCACTGCCCGTCCTCCTCCTCCCCAAGCGCCACGGAGGCCTCGCCCCCTCCCTCTTCCCCTCGCTGCCGGCTCCACCCCCACGAGCTCTTGGGAAGGAAGGGCACACTGTCGAGCGGAGGCCCTCGTCGCCGCCATCGAAGTACCAGCATGCCCTCTCGCCATGATGAAGGGAAGAAAGGAGTCGAGGCGGAGGAGATGAGCGCTGAAGGATCGAAGGACGCCGTCCACCTCCCCTTCTTCTTATAAAGGGGCGGGGCCGAGGCTCGGCCACCCCGCTCGACTAATCTGGCCGCCAAGGGGCACGGAGAATCGGGATCGACCCGATGCTCCAATCAACGACGATCTAGTTTCCTGCCTCCACATTATGGCATGTGCCCTCCGCGTCCACCACCTACCCTCCTCGGGGCATGGAGGGCATGTGGCGAGCGAACCAGAATCAAGAGGACGACTGAAGCGACCACATTCCACCCCGTGGCCGTGGGGCGCGGGGACCTTGAAGGCTGCAACCCGAGTCCACCTAGTAAATGAGCAGCGCACCTGCAGTTTTTCCCTTTTTATGGGGAAGGCGCGGGCCGCCTCTTTACCATTTACTATGATGTGACGCATGAGGCCAGCAACTGCCCCACGCATGACCCCCACATCACGCAATCACCATTTTGGGCCTAGCCCAACAATGTGTTGGGCGAGGGAGTTACATTAGTACAACTCAGCCCTGCATGCCCACGCACCGTTTTGGGCCTAGCCCAACAACGCATCGATCTTATGTATGGCCCAGGCCCAGGGGCTCCTATCGGTGCACAAAAGGAGGGGTCCTATTTTGTACCCCTTTACTTGTTCAGGGCAGTTGGAGCCGCGCCAGCGGCCACACCTAGCGGGGCAGAGAAAGGAAGCAAAGCCACCAGACAACCAGAACAACGCCAAGCCAGAAACATGAACAACAGAGGGGCGAGATGGACTCCCCCGGCAAGGCCCTTGCCGGGGCAGCCTCCGCAGCCCCGGCAAGAACCTTGCTGGGGCAACTTGCCCGACACTGGCAGAGCCCCCCCTTGATCCCAAGAGTTCCAACACCATCAACCGCTTTGGAACCGAGGCTCGGAGGCACCTCCATGGTGGCATGCAAATCTTTGTGGAGACCAGAAGCACACAAGACTAGATGATGACCAGAAGACAACGATCCTCGGCAAGATCCTTGCCAAGGATACCCATGAGACCCCCAGCAAGACCATTGCCGGGGACGACCACAATGCCGCGGGAAGACCCTTGTCAGGGCCACGACAAGACTCTTGCCGAAAACATCCGCGGAGCCACAGCCAGGCCCGCGTCTGCCAAGACTCCACCGTCGTTCCCATGCAGCTACTAGCCCACCAGCTAGGTAGGCGCCCGCGTGGCGACGTGTGGCCTCTAGGCCGACTCGGCAAGCACCTGCGTGATGGCATGCAGATCTTCATGAAGATTCAGCCACCGTTCCAACTCAACAGCCAGCCAACGTGGCACTACACGCCTCGTCAGTTCGGACACGCGTCGAAGCCAGGCGATGCAGCGACATCTGGGACGAGCTTCCTTGCCGTCCCGGTTAAAGCAAGAAGGGCACGTCGGCAGCGCATTAGATGCGTTTGTCCTACGGTCCCAGGAGATAGACTCGATTACTGTATAACTTTCCACCTCCTGTGTGCCACTGTGGCAGCCCCTTTGACTATAAAAGGAGGCCCGCGGCGTACTGAGAGAGGATTCGGATTTTTTGGACCCTGCACGCCATGTAGATAGTCCAAGAACACTAGATAAACAGAAACCAGTAGGAGTATGGTATTATGCATCACTTGCGGCCCGAACCTGGATAATCCCCCCGCGTTAATCTCTCAATGCCGCTCTTTCCACAACTTCGCGCCCGCCAACCGTAGCAAAAAGGGATTGCTCGTGATCCCGTAGGTGTCGTTTCTACCCGACAAACACGCGTAATTCCCATGATACCCCTAAACCGAAAGAACCGCCTAGTTCAAATTGGTGGGGGTACTTTTGTAACATACCCCACATTTTGGACAAGCGCGTCCCTAAGCCTTGATTCCCCCTCCCATCCCCTCTGACCCCCATTCATACACTTTATCATCTTGTTAACCAATTATACTCCGAGTCATCTCCAAACGGATGCTTAAACTTGAGTTTTAGATGGTTGTGAGGTACATATCGGGGCCGCAATCAATAGTATATGTCTACTATCTAGTTAATCTCTGGTGCCTACTATGAGTTTCATGTTGGGTTGGAAACAAACAGTAAAGAAGCCGTTATCAGTATTGTTTAACTGAAGCTATTATTTGCCTGCTATCATTGGTTTTGGGTCTATCCACAGGTTGGTACAATCACTCTGGATTTCTGCATGCACTCCTTACATGATCCCACTATGTTTTATTCCTATCCATGTTAGGTATTGTACACAATGGTACTGAACATATGGAGAGAAAGAGATGAGCCTTGCGTGGGAATAAAATTTCATGCAGACTTCGCTCCATGGTGGGCACAAAGGCAGCAACCATCCCCCCATTTCAGATTATAATCAACAGGAAGATAAATGTTCTGAGGATGATTCAGAAGCTATTTACCCCCGAGGGTCTTTGCTCTAATTTGACATGCTAATGTTGGTCATATCGTGCATACGGTGCCATGCATTGCTTACTTTATACATCAAATATGTCATCTGCTTAGTTTACACATGCTTTGTGTGACTGTTTAGTTTCTATATCGTATATGTGAATTATGCAATGCCATCTTCTTTAGCCAGGCATCATATATGTGAATTTTGCAATGACATCCTGCTTAGCCAGACATCTTATATGTCAATTATATCATGCCATCCTTTTTTCATTACATATTACAATTGTCAACAATGTTAGTACATTCAACTACTCTTCGTGTGCATCAGCCAGTAGACAATGCTATCTGACGAAGCACATATCTTGCTAGTTATGGATAGCTCCTTAGAGGAGGATTCAAAGATAGGTGACCTATCCTATTTCCCCCCGAGGTGTATGCTCTAACTTGGCAAGGTTATGTTGCTCATATCATGCGTATGGTGTCTTGCATTGCTATGTCATTTGCTTAGTTTAGACATGTTTTGTGTGAATGTCACATGTTTAGTGTCTAATTAGCATATATGTGAATTATGCAATGCCATCTTGTGGCAAGACAATATATTTGTGAATTATGAAATGTTATCTTGTTGCAAGGCATTATATATGGGAATTATGCAATGCCATGTTGTTTAGCCAATCATCATATATGTGAACTATATCATGCTATCCTTTTTTGTATTACGTATTTCATTTGTCGACAATGTTTGTATATTGAACTACTCTTTTTGTGCATCAGCCATTTGAATTGGTGATGGAAGTATCTGGAGTGAAAACATGGTCTTTAGAGCATACAATGCTACCTGATGAAGCAGGCATCTTGCTGGTTACAGATAGCTCCTCAGAGGAGGATTCAGAGACAGATGACTAGTCCTATTTCCCCCTGCGGTGTATACTCAAACTTGGCAGGGTTATATTACTCATATCATGCATATGTTGTCTTGTATTGCTTAGTTTTTACATCGTATACACAATATTGAATGCCATCGTCTTAGTTTAGACATCATATATGCGATTGCCATCTGCTTACTTGCTTAGTATATAAATCATATATTTGAATTATATCATTCCATCATGTTTACATAGACAACATCTATCTGAATTATGGCATGCCAAACCATTTAATAAATACACCATATAGACATATAGTTATATCATCTCATCCTATTTAGTGTTTACATAGTCATCATATTTTGAATTATGGCATAGTCATCATATTTTGAATTATGTCATTCTATCCGTGAATTATATCATGTCATCATGTTTGCACAGGCGGCATGTATGTGAATTATGGCATGCCAAACTATTTAATAAACACATCATATAGTTATATCATGTCATCTTGTTTACATAGTCCTCATATTTTGAATTATGCCTTTCTATCCTGTTTAGTTAGCCATCATATATGTGAAATTGTGGCATGCTATCCTGTTTGGTTAGAAAACATACATGTGAATTATTTCATGCCCTCTTTTATCCCCCACTATCCGTTACACATGTCTATCATACAATGACTGTATATTCAATTGGTTTTCTTGTTTATCAGCCATTTGAATTGGAGGGGGTGATGGAAGTATCTGAGGGAGTAAAAACACGATCTTCAAAAAAGATAGTGCTACCAGTCGATGCAGATAGAACCATGATTGTATTTGCCCAAGAACCAACCCCACCACACATAACCCAGACTCTAGCAGATTGTACCCCTACCTAGTTGGACAGAGAACCAACTACACCCCTTCTAACCCCAACCCTAGCAGATAGTAACCCAGTACTAGTTGGCACATCACCGTCTCCACCACACAACACCCAAACATGAACAATTAGTAAGGCAACTGCAATGCCCAAAGGACGAGGAACACCACCCCGAACCCCAACTCAACTCTTAAAGCAGAAGAAGAATTGTTCTCAAGTCAGGCTCTGTAGCTATGGTTCATACTCCTTTGCTCTTGCATCACCGTACTCATACCAATTAATTTCAAATTTGAAGGATGCACTTGAGACTCCAATGGCGCAGCAGGTATGTTTTAAACCCTTTTCTTTAACTGGTTTTCTCTTGTAACTTGCTCTATGTTGACTTCAGTTTCAATTGAATAAACAATTATGTTCTCACGGCATGCACATTACAAGTGTTGTTAGTGTTGTGTAGTTTCCCACACTTATATTCTATCTATGCTGCTTTGTCTTAAACATATATGATTTGAACAGTCTCATTCTTGATTTGGCAACATAAACTAGACATATATAGACCATACAATGACCATAGTACACACACACACACACACACACACACACACATATATATATATATGTTTGTTTCATGTTGTTATCCTATCCACCTTACTACTGAACTGGTTTACCAAAATGAGTTTCATATACAACATGGTAAACATGTGATGTGTCTTCTTCTTTCTCTTATAGAATGCGGACAAAATATTGGAGAAGAGTAACCCGTTATGCAGTGGTAAAGGAAGTAATGCATATAACCTTCAATATAGTGATACGTCCCTGTTGGTCTCCAAGAAAGCTGAGAAAAACTATCTTGAAGACAGTAAGACAATCCGGAAGTCCTGTCTTGATGTAGTGTTCGAGTTACTAGCCACTACTGCTTGCACAAGCTCTTTGAACTCGCTGCTTAAATTAGTTCTTCTTCTTGAGTCTCAACTTCAAGTTGAAAGACATCGATCAGATGTGGTGCGACACGAAGCCGAAGGACTGAGGAAGCACCTGCAGAATTCATATGCATACTTTCTGGTGCAACAACAAGCGCTGGACGATTTAAGCGCCAGAAAAGAGAAATCTAACAAGCTTGCTAAGAATCTTGCCAGCATGGTGGATACCCAGGATATTGTTTGTTGAGCTCTTCTGACGTGGTTTCAGTTCCATACAACTTTTCCTACGGCATTTATTTGCACTGGTTGCCAACTTTTACAACCAGTGTATGTAATATGCTGCCTTGTTCCCCATATTTGCACCGGTGGCGAACTTTGATGCCCAGTGGATGTAATATGAGTAATAGCCCAGCATAAGTTGCTTGCTTATTTGTTTCCTTGTTGTCTTGTTTCCTTGTTTGCTTGTTCTCAATGCAGTTCTTTTTCCATAGTTTTCTAGTGGCCACAATAACCTATTTTTTAAAACTAGGCCACACTAACCATGGGAAACATACAGACCATTGTCACACCACTGCAAGATGCTGCTAACGTGACACTACGATCAGAGACCCTTTGACGAAATTGTGTGTGGTGCATTAATCACAAACGGTAATGTAAAATAACCATAAAAAATATGCAAAATGTTTGTGATGAAGGATACATCAAATACAATTTAGATTTTAGTTGCGTCTGCGATGAGGGGCATACGGTTCAGTTCAATGAACTGTTTGCGATGAGGCAGAACAAAAGAAATGGGCAGCCAGATGAAGGCGTGTGCGATATACGGCATACAGTTCACTCGGATAAACTATTTGTGATGAGGTGGAACAACGGAAACGGGCAGCCAGATGAAGGTGTGTATTATATACAACATATAATTCACTTGGATGAACTGTTTGCATTGAGCCAAGAGAATAGAAAAGGTTCAACTTAACAAGATGTGTGTGATACACGGCAGACATGTCTGTAATCAGAAATGTGTGGGAAGACCGATAACTACACAGACGATTCCTGTTAACAAGCCGTGTGTGTTGGGAGCAAACGATTGCTAGTATACAATTATCAGTTATTGATAAAATCATCACTAATGGGTTCCATTGTTTAGTCCCTGTACGATGCGATTTGCTCTACCTACAGAGCATCAACATATATACTTAAAAAGACAACATTGCAAAACCAAATGGCAGGCAATGCCCGAATTCTTGAGCACCATTACATCGTTGGTGAAACATGTAGTGGGGGCCATTGGCAAACCTAGCAAAACACTCGCAAGGCCTTGTGGCCAGGCAGTATGGTAGATGAGGACGTGATCGCGCACGCACATTTGGGCGACGGCGACCTTGGGACAAGACCCAGCACGAGCACTGGTGTACTCGAGGTCGAACCCGACCACCTTGTACTTCTCCTAAGCAAGCAACAGCTCCATGATGAGGATGGAGTGTTCCACCCAGACCGGGTTGTTGGTGTACACCACCGAGAGGTTAATTTGACATACATGACTTATAAGTTGACAGAAGTCGTATCACTTTTTTTGAAAAATGTCGTAAACTAATGAGATAGACCTTAGATTAACATGAAAAATGGCTCATCTTGCAATTAACGCTGACACATTCCAGCACTCCTGCAAGGTTCGGAGGTTAATTTGAGAACAAGTACACAAAGGTTAATTTGACACACATTACTTATAAGTTTCACAAAAATCATATCACTTTTTTGGAAAACATTTAATTGCGTTAAATGTATATAGTGCTCCATCCTATTAGTTGAATTAACCTCGAGGTCCATGTTTTGGAAACATGTCGTAAAGTAACGGGATAGACCTTCATTCAAGCCAATCAACATGTGTTCAAAAAACAAAAATTATCAAAAAGTAACGAGATATACCTTCTTCAAGCCAATCAACATGTTTTCAAAAAACAAAACAAAAGTCAAATATTAAAAAACAAGGACATCGAGGTTAATTTATACCTACTAATAAAAGAAATAGGTACTCTTAGTCTGTCATTCTATTTTATAGAAAAATCCCTGATGTTTCTGACATTAAACCCGCAGTACATATCAAATGGTTTTTAAAATACTCATATCTTCTAAACTGTAACACCAAATTTAACATGTTATATATAGAATTTGATTAGAAAATATATAGAATCTGAATATGATGTTACTTTACCTGTTAACATTTTAAAAAATACTATCTATGGAATCTGAATATGATGTTATTTTACCTGTTAACTGTTTAAAAAAATACTATCTAGGGTACAATCTTAATCAACAGTGCATTATCCATCTTTCTTTCATATCGGTACTGATCTGGATTGTGGACAAACATCTCAGCAAAATCAAGATTGCAGACGAAATTGAAGATCAGTTGCCCGTTTCTTTGTACATATTAAATCTACATGCAAGCCGTGTTTAAATAGAAGACATGTGGAATCTTGAACTTGCGCTTTTATAGACAAAGACCATCTTTGTTTCGGCCATAGATACAAATACTCAAATTATAGACCATTTTTTTAAATTAAAAGTGTGTGGTATTTTTTTCTCCCGTTGCAACATACGGGCCCTTTTGCTAGTTCAACTAATATGTTGGAGCACTATATACATTCAACGCAATTAAAAGTTTGCAGTGATCTATCAAATCAGTTAATTTAACATCGAGCCCCCGATCTGATCACTCATCTAATGACTACTCCAGTCTCAGCACAATTAACTTGGGAGTTCTGTTAGATGAGCTATCGATAGGGAAGCTAGTCCTTGCTGATGTAGGATCCCTCTTTGCATCCTTTATTGTGCACCCGGATGACTGACTGTTGCCTCCCAATGGTCAATGGCACATCCCCCGCGAATGTAGAAGCTTCCCTCCCTTGGATGAGTGGCAAATGGTTAATCCAGAAGAACTGTTTGCGATGATGCAGAACAATAGAAACGGCCACCCAGATGAGGGTGTGTGCGATATACGGCATACAGTTCACTAGGATGAGCTGTGTGTGATTAGGCAACACAATGTAAATGGTTCAACTGAACAAGATGTGTGTGATATGTGACAAACATGCCCGTAATCAGAAATGTGTGAGAAGACCAATACCAATAATATCATAGACGATTGCTGCTAATAAGCAGTGTGATTTGCTCTGTCTACAGAAGGATTATATATATATATATATATATATATATATATATATATATATATATATATATATATATATATATATATATATGGCAACATATCTTGTGCATCTGGGGGTCTCCGTGTATCCTATGCATCCCTCCATCCAGGGCCCTGTGATCCAAATTGCACGCACAACAGTAAAAACGTAACTAATTTACATTTACCCGCCTGCATAAGCACCCAAGTCATTGTGTCTTTGTGATAAGATCCCGTCAAATGTTTCTGCAGATCGAACAGATTGATTCATGCTAGGATCGACCAGCGGGCTGCACGCCGGCGGCGACCACACGGTGCAATGATCTGGTAGGTAGTGGTCACCAGCCAAGCATAGAACACGGCGGCACGAAGGATGGCCACAGATCACAGCGGAGGCGGCGGCACGACGGACGGCCACGCAATGCGGTGGCGATCCGATGGATAGCCATACAACCCGGCAGCCGGCGGCCAATAGTCCAGTCTAGAAGGAACCACGACATGCAATACAACCTCACGTGCCAGTGCTACCTAGAACCTATCAGAGCGCCACATGTGCGTATGATCCGATGTTCCTGTCTTTGCAAACTGATGTCATTGCGGCACTCCCATGCTCTATCGATCACATGGAGAGGCGAACATGCATGCGAGGAACCTTTGTGAGTTCCGTTGCTTGAAATTTGAGATCTAATTCGTCGCCGGAACAGGAGACGAAGCCGCCGTTGTCTTAATCAAGGGGGTTTATTGCAAAGAGTCAATGACTTGGATAATTAGGCGGGCGTGTAATTGCATATTAGTCGTGTGTCTCCTGTTGTGCGTGCGATTTGGATCAGAGGGCTCGAAATGGATGGATGCATGGATACACGAAGTACCCCGGATGCATAGGATATGTTGCCTATATATATATATACAGATCATTCGTACACACCTCAATAAACAATTGCATGCATTCTAAACTAGGAGAAACGATCGTATAGTCATCTACTTCTTGTGACCTCCCACCACTGCTTTGTGGCTCGATCCCTCATCTGCGGCACGAAGACACTCCCTCATGTCAACAATCCGCATGTACATCTCGTAGCTTGTGTACGCGTCCTTGGTCGTGTACTAGACGTGTTGTTCATCTAGTCTCTCATGCCAGACATTGTGTCAGGCATTCTTGTCCTTCTTGCTCTCATCCTTCATCTTCATGTAGTAGGGGTCGATGATGGCAGAGGCGAGGTCAACTAGGGAGTTCTGTTTGTTGTTGTCGGTGCCCCTGACCTTGTAGTGGTCCTGGATGTTGACAAGATTCTGGCATTTCAAGCTCGAAACCTTGAGGGCTTTTAGATCGTTAGTGGTGTCCACCGTAACAAAACTGTAGTCGGAGCGTTGATAAACCTGGAGAAATGCTCGAAAGGCCTTGTGTCCGGGTGGTAGTGGTAGACAAGGATGTCATGTCGCACGCACAACTGGGCGACGACAACCGTCTGATCATGCCCGGCACGACCGATGGTGTACTCGAGGTCAAAGCCGACCACTTGATACTTGTCCTCGGCGAGCAACAGCTCCATAGTTTGGATGGAGATCTCCACCGAGACCGGACCATTCGTGTACACCACCAAGAGGGCCTTCCCCCTCACGTGGGTGTCCACTATGTGATGCGTGGTGAACTGCCCGCCATTGTCATCCTCGGCCACTGGGAGCGCCATTGGAACCGTTGGATGTCCTCTCTGTATGTGTCATCGTGGGTGTGCTTATTGTGTCATGTGGCGCGAGAGATGAAGGTAAATGGTCGCAGAATAAATGGGGGTTGGGTGGCCTGGATTCTCGGCGCGTCCGCATGGCAGTTTTTGCAGCGGGTAACTGCATCATCGCGCCACGCCCGGCGCAACCACATGCACATGAACATGCGTGATCGTGCGCGGGCCCTAAACACTGGCAGGGCGCATGGAGGGATGAGGGCAGAGCGCTCAGAGGGATGCGAGAGCAGTGCGCGCGTAGCGGGACGCGAGCAGAGCGTGCTGTGGCCGCCTCAACCGCAAGCAACCACACGCATAGAGCAGTTGAACACGCAGGAAATGGTCTTCTACAAGCTGGCTGACGGTTGCGTCGCTTCGTAGAGAGCGGCCTTGTGCTACTACCGTTGTCTTGGTCTATTAGTCCCATTTATATTATGTGCCATATTTTGATCTTAAATTTAACCAACAAAATGTTAATGCATGTTACAAAAATTATATAATAGGAAACTATGTTCAAATACGAATCCAACGATATAATCTTTGGCGACATGCATTCATATTTTATTAGTTAAATCCTACTTATATACCATGACGGGGGTATAGTAGGTAATTAAATCTCATACATTTTTTTAATTAACTGTATGTGTAAGTGTCCTTTCTTCCTCCTCTCGCACGTCTTGTCACCCCGCTGCTATAGATAGCTCCGAGCGCAAGCTTGAGCAGCATGCGGGGGCGTTCTTTTGGCCAAACAGTGGTGAGCCCATTCCCGCGCAAGCTTCCCGCCCGACTCAATGAAATCCCCCAAAATCCCAAGGCTAACAGCCCACTATATAAACTGATACATCTCCAACGTATCTATAATTTTTTTATTGTTCCATGTTTTTTTATTATCAATCTTGGATGTTTTAATCATTTTATAGTCATTTTATATCATTTTTTGGCACTAACCTATTGACTAGTGCCAAGTGCCAGTTCCTATTTTTTCGTGTTTTTCACATCACAGAAAATCAATATCAAACGGAGTCCAAATGCCACGAAACTTTACGCAGATTTTTTATGGACCGGAAGGAACATGTTGGGCCCAGGTTGCACCTGGGGGGAGTCCCGAGGAGGGGACATCCCACCAGGCCGCGCCAGGAGGCCCAGGCTTGCCCTGGTGGGTTGTGCCCACCTAGGGTGCGTCCCGGACCGCCTCTTTGCTCTTTAAATACCCCAAAAATACCAGAACCCTAGAAGCGTCGACGGAATATTCATTCAGCCGCCGCAGAGTCCAGAACCACCAGATCTAATCTAGACACCATCTCGGATGGGGTTCACCACCTCCATTGGTGCCTCTTCGATGATGCGTGAGTAGTTCTTTGTAGACCTTCGGGTCCGTAGTTAGTAGCTAGATGGCTTTCTCTCTATCGCTGAATTCTCAATACAATGGTGTAACGCCCTCGATGCGGCTATATCTCCCACGTGTCGAAGCACGACTTAGAGGCATAATCGCATTGAAAGCAATGTCGCAAATGAGGTAATCTTCACACAACCCATGTAATACATAAGGGAAAAGATACATAGTTGGCTTACAATCGCCACTTCACACAATTACATGAATAAAGCATTACATCAACCAGATACACACAAGGTCCGACTACGGAACCAAAATATAAGAAGACTACCCCAAATGCTACACAGATCCCCGATCGTCCCAACTAGGCTCCACTACTGATCAACTGAAAATAGAACAACATAACGAACACGATATTCATCGAGCTCCTCCTTGAGCTTGGTTGCGTCACTTGCATGGTCTCATCGGCACCTGCAAGCTGGTTTTGGAAGTATATGTGAGTCACGGGGACTCAGCAATCTCACACCCTCGCGATCAAGACTATTTAAGCTTGTAGGAAGGGTAAAAGGTTTAAGGTGGAGCTACAGCAAGCGACTAGAATATATGGTGGCTTACATACGCAAATGAGAGCGAGAAGAGAAGGCAAAACACGGTCGAGAAACTATGATCGAGAAGTGATCCTAGAACAACCTACGTCAAGCATAACTCCAACACCGTGTTCACTTCCCGGACTCCGCCGAGAAGAGACCATCACGGTTACACACATGGTTGATGCATTTTAATTACGAGAAGTTTCAGGTTTTCTACAACCGGACATTAACAAATTCCCATCTGCCCATAACCGCGGGCACGGCTTTCGAAAGTTCAATACCCTGCAGGGGTGTCCCAACTTAGCCCATCACAAGCTCTCACGGTCAACGAAGGATATTCCTTCTCCCAAGACAATCCGATCATACTCGGCATCCTGGTTACAAGACATCCTCGACAATGGTAAAACAAGTCCAGCAAAGCCACCCGAATGTGCCGACAAATCCCGATAGGAGCTGCACATATCTCGTTCTCAGGGCACACTCAGATGAGACTAGCTACGAGTAAAACCAACCCTCAAGTTTCCCCGAGGTGGCCCCGCAGGCAGCTCAGTTCGGACCAAC
Source organism: Triticum aestivum (assembly GCF_018294505.1). Taxonomy (NCBI): domain Eukaryota; kingdom Viridiplantae; phylum Streptophyta; class Magnoliopsida; order Poales; family Poaceae; genus Triticum; species Triticum aestivum. Next base: position 288,007,661 of record NC_057803.1, on the reverse strand, counting down.
ACTTAGAGAAGCACTGGCCCGGGGGGTTAAAATAAAGATGACCCTTGAGTCTGCAGAACCCAAGGGAAGGTGGTAGGTTTTTAGTGCAAATGGTAAAACCAAGGTTGGGCCTTGCTGGAGGAGTTTTATTCAAGGCGAACTGTCAAGGGGTTCCCATTATAACCCAACCATGTAAGGAACGCAAAATCTGGGAACATAACACCGATATGACGGAAACTAGGGCGGAAAGAGTGGAACAAAACACCAGGCATAAGGCTGAGCCTTCCACCCTTTACCAAGTATATAGATGCATCAATTAAATAAGAGATATTGTGATATCCCAACAAAATATCCATGTTCCAACAAGGAACAAACTCCAATCTTCACCTGCAACTAACAACGCTACAAGAGGGGCTGAGCAAAGCGGTAACATAGCCAAACAACGGTTTGCTTAGACAAGGTAGGTTAGAGGCTTGGCTTAACAATATGGGAGGCATGATAAGCAAGTGGTAGGTATCGCAGCATAGGCATAGCAAAAGAGCGAGCAACTAAGCAAGCAAAGATAGAAGTGATTTCGAGGGTATGGTCATCTTGCCTGAAATCCCGCAAGGAAGAAGAACGAGTCCATGAAGAAGACAAACGGACGCAGTCGAACGGGTCCTCACAAACGCGACATTATCGGAACCAACCCGAAGAAGCAACACCGAAAAGAAGCACACAACATAGTAAACAACCAACACATGAACATGGCATGATATGCGGAATGCGGTATGTGATGCATATGCATGATTTGCAAAGGAATGATTGAACCTGGCCTCAACTTGGAAATACAAGAGTTCCACTGGAAAGGTGAGTTGATTTCGGTTGAAATCGATATAAAGATCACCGGAATTGGATGCACGGTTTGGAAATGGCAAGCAAAACAAATATGGCACCGGTCTGCGATAATCAGCAAGTGACCAACTAAATGCATCAAGATAAATATTCTACAGCACTAAAACATGGCAACAAAATACATAGCAAGGATCCACTCATGAAGCTTGACAAAAGATGAACACTAAGCTACGGCTAATTCATCCATTAACAGGTTTAAACAAGCATGGCAAAAGTGCAAAAGATAACAGGTTTCAGACTTAGTGAAATTAACACAAGTCTGGAATTCTATCATCAGGAAGCACACTTTAGAGCATGATAACAACATGCTAAAGAAACATATCATGGAAAAGCAAGGCATGGCATGAAGCTACGCTAAGCATATAACAAAAGCCCCTTAGTGACTATGAGCCAAAAGGGATCAGAAAATACAATTGCAAGCATGTGAACATGGCAAAAACATAAACAGATTCAGACTTAGTGAAAAACTGGAGCATGCAAAATAGATTAACAAGTAGGCATGTTTACGAGCTTGATGCACTCACTACGAGGCATTGCATGACAATCTAAGCATACACCCACCAAGAAGACATGGCATAGAAGCTAGACATGGCAGGAACAACATAGCATGCACGGATCGATAGCAACAACCCCGGAAAAATTGCTAAACATGTTAACAATCTGCCAGGAACATTTTATAGCAAAAGTAGAGCTCGATTGACTCAAGCTAGGTTGCTCCATAAATGCAAACAAAGACATGGATGGATAGAGCACCACAATATTAACAAACATCCTTACTGATCCTCCTCAAAAGGGGCACGGATCACTAGGAAACAACATGAACATATGGCATAAAAACAATAACAGGACAAGGACTTAGTGAAATTCTAAGTCCCTGAAATCAGCATCATTGAGTAAGCTACTTTGCATGCTTGTGCTTGTCACCACAAAATCACAAAAATACATGGCATACACCCCTGTAAAGATGTCATGGCATATAAAAAAACACATGTAGAGCTCACGATCATAGCATGCACACATAAATCATGGCAAAAATGACAAAAGTGTATTTGCTGAAACAGATCTGAAATTATCCTCACATAGCCCTCTTCCAACAGCATTTCAGGCATCAAGATGAGATCAAATGAAAATGATGCAATGAGATGAAATGATGTACTCGTCGAGACGAACATTTTGATATGCTACACGCACAAATCGGAGCTACGATGACAGAGTTATGGCATGTCAAAGATTGCATAAAATTAGGGTTAGGGACAAAAAAGTCAACCCCGAGATATTTCCAGATCCAGATCGGATCGAGGTCGGCACTGTAGCAGCTCGCCGGAAACACTGTTCACCGGAGGAGGGAGCTCGCCGGGGACATGGCCGGCCGGCGAGGCGACGACGGTGCGGCGGCGCCGGACGGAGAGGCGGCGGGCGCAGTGGCAATGAGGCGCGTGCCGGCCGCGGCGGAACTCAGTTCCGGCCGGCGAGGCACAGCACCGGGCGTCTCGAACGGCGCGGTCAACGCTGTCGGGCGGCAGCGCGGAGGATCCGGCGGAGGCGGAGGGGAGCTGGGGCGCGGTCGGGCGCGCGGAAGGAAGGTGCGGCGGCGCGCCGCTTCTGGCCGGGGGGTCCGGCTGCGGGCCACGCGGGCCTCGGCTGCGGTAGCTGGAGGGAGGCCACATGGCGGCGGCGGATTGGGCAGGGGCGGTAGCGGACATGTGTGGGCGAGAGGGTGAACGTGTCTGTCGGCGGGAGGAGGAAGAAGCTAGGGTTGGACCACGAAATTTCGGAGGGGGGGGGTGTTTATATAGGTAGAGGGAGCTAGGAAGCTCCAAATGAGGTGCGGTTTTCGGCCACGCGATCGTGATCGAATGGCCGAGAATATGGAGGGGGTTTAGGTGGGTTTTGGGCCAGTTTGGAAGGGTGTTGGGCTGCAACACACACGAGGCCTTTCCGGTCCCTCGGTTAACTGTTGGAGTATCAAACGAAGTCCAAATGGCACAAAACTTGACAGGCGGTCTAACAGTAGTAAACCAAGGCTGCATGGCAAGTCTCGGTCCAATCTGAAAACGTTTAACCCCCGCACATGAAAAGAGGTAGAAAGGGACACCGGGTGACATAGGAGCGCCGGATTGCAAAACGAACAATGGAGAAAATGCTCGGATGCATGAGACGAACATGTATGCAAATGAAATGCACATGATGACATGATATGCAATGCATGACATGCAAGCAAAGACAAGGCAACAATAGTGAATAACTAGAGGACGCCTGGCACATCGGTCTCGGGGAGTTACAAATGGTCTCTTGGAGATCCATATGATGTAACTCTTTTTGTAGTGTGTTTGTTGAGATCTGACAAACTTTGAGTTTATGATCAGTCATATCTTTTTATATCCATGAAAGTTATTTGAGTTTCTTTGGTCTCTTATATGCGTGATCTCTTATAGCCTCGTATTTCTTCTCCGATATTTGGGTTTTGTTTGGCCAACTTGATCTATTTATCTTGCGATGGGAAGATGTGCCAGGTAGTGGGTTCGATCTTATGGTGCTTGATCCCAATGACAGAAAGGGAACCGACAGGTATGTATCATTGCTACTAAGGATAAAAAGATGAGATCTATATCTACGCAATAGATAAATGAATCTTGTCTACATCATGTCATTGTTCTTATTGCATTACTCTGTTTTTCCATGCACTTAAAACACTAGATGCATGCTGGATAGCGATCGATGTGTGGAGTAATAGTAGTAGATGCAGGCAGGAGTCGGTCTACTAATCTTGGATGTGATGCCTATGTAATGATCATTGCCCGGATATGGTCATAATTATTTGAGGTTCTATCAATTGCCCAACAGTAATTTGTTTACCCACCGTTTGCTATCCTTCTCGAGAGAAGCCACTAGTGAAACCTACGGCCCCCGGGTCTTCTTTCTCATATATTTGCTTGCGATCTACTTTTCCTTTGCGTTTTTATTGAGATCTATTAAACTAAAAATACAAAAATACTTTGATGCACTTTATTTTAGTTATGGTGTATTATTTCAATCTACTACAAATTTCTGGCATCGTTACCCGAAAGGGATTGACAACCCCTTTTAACACGTCGGGTTGCGAGGTGTTGTTATTTGTGTGCAGGTGCTGTTTATATTGTGTTGCCTGGTTCTCCTACTGGTTCGATAACCTTGGTTTCATCACTGAGGGAAATACCTACCTTCACTATGCTACATCATCCCTTCCTCTTTGGGGAAATACCAACGTAGTCCTGGCAGACAGGAGCTTTCTGGCGCTATAGTCAGGGAGCAATCAAAAGGAATTTATGGCGCCATTGCCGGGGAGGATCTTCAACATAACCATGTTCCTAATCACAAATCTCATCTCCTCACAATTTACATTATTTTCCATTTGCCTCTCGTTTTCCTCTCCCCCACCTCACAAAAAGTTGTCGTTTTATTCATCCCTCCTTTTCCATTCGTCGTTTTCTTGCCGGGTCTGTTTTTGAGTGAAATCTTGTTGTGTGGTCATCATGACTCAAGAGAACACCAAGTTATGTGATTTCTCAAATACCAACAACAATGATTTTATTGGCATGCCGCTTGCTCCTCCCGCCACTAGTGTGGAGACTTGTGATATTAATACTACTTCGTTGAATCTTGTTATGAAAGACCAATTTTCCGGTACTCCTAATGAGGATGTCACGTCCCATATTAATACATTCGTGGAATTATGCGATATGCAAAAGAAAAAATATGTGGACAATGATGTGGTCAAGATGAAATTATTTCCGTTTTCTTTGCGTGATTCTACAAAAAATTGGTTCTCTTCTTCGCCTCGCAATAGTATCAATTCCTGGAATAAGTGCAAAGATGCTTTTATCACTAAGTATTTTCCTCCAACAAAAAATATTTCCCTTAGAAACCAGATCATGAATTTCAAGCAACTTGAACATGAGCATGTTGCACAATATTGGGAAAGGATGAAAATGATGCTAAGGAATTGCCCAACTCATGGGTTAAATCTTTGGATGATCATGCAAAAAATTTATGCGGGGTTGAATTTTGTTTCTCGTAATCTTTTAGATTCCTCCGCGGCGGTACTTTTATGGAAATTACTTTGGGTGAAGCCACCAAATTGCTTGATAATATTATGGCAAATTATTTGCAATGGCATACCGAAAGAGCTCCTACTAGTAAAAAAAGTTAATTCGGTTGAAGAAATTTCTTCTTTGAGTGAAAAAGTTGATGCTCTTGTGAAATTGGTTGCTAGTAGAAGTGCTCCTATTGATCTTAATGATATGCCTTTGTATACTTTGATTGAGCAAAATAGTGATGACATTGATGTGAATTTTATCTCTCGAAATAATTTCAACAAAAATGCTTATAGAGGTAATTTTAATCCTAGACCTTTTCCTAGTAATTCCTCTAATAATTATGGTAATTCCTATGGAAATCAATCTTACAATAATAATAGGAACACCTCAGATCTTGAGAATAACATTAAAGAATTTATCAACACACAAAAAGTTTTCAACACTTCCATAGAAGAAAAGTTGAGTAAGATTGATGATTTATCTAGAAGTGTTGATAGAATTGCTCAATGATGTGGAAAATCTCAAGATGAAATTTTTTGTGCCTAAGGTTGTTGAATCAATTAAATCTCTTTATGTTTCTATGGATGGAAGTAAGAAAAGAACCGCTATGCTTAGAGCTAAAGGAGAATTTTTAGAAAAAGTGCTTTCTAGTGATTTCTTTCGCAAAACTAATGAAGATCTTAAAATGATTGGTGTTTCTTATATTTATTCCTTGTTTAGTAAAGTTAGTATTGATGAAAACGGGACTAGAGAAGAGTCAACTTTAGGTAGAAGGCGTCCCAATATTTTGGAGGGTGAAAATCCTGTTGAAAAAATTGATGAAAGTGGGTTTGGAGAGGTCAAAACTTTAGCTAGTGATGTACCCACTCTTTTTGATTACAAAGACTTTAATTATGATAATTGCTCTTTGATTCATTGTATTTATTTGTTGCAATCCATGATAAATTCACCCCATGCTTATGAAAAAATAAAGCTTTTACTAAACATATTGTTGATGCTGTGATGAAAGCTCTTGAAGAAAAATTGGAATTAGAAGTTTCAATTCCTAGAAAATTGCATAATGAATGGGAACCTACTATCAAAGTCAATATAAAAAAATACGAGTGTTTCGCTTTGTGTGACTTGGGTGCTAGTGTTTCTACTATTCCGAAATCTTTATGTGATGTGCTTGGTCTTACCGATCTTGAATCGTGTTCTTTGAATTTGCACTTGGCGGATTCTACTATGAAAAAGCCTATGGTAAGAATTAATGATGTTCTTATTCTTGCAAATAGAAATTTGTGCCCATAGATTTTATTGTTCTTGATATTGATTGCAATCCGTCTTGTCCAACTATTCTTGGTAGACCGCTTTTACGCACTATTCATGTCGTGATTGATATGAAAGAAGGCAATATTAAGTTCCAATTTCCATTGAGGAAGGGTATGGAACACTTTCCTAGAACAACAATTAAGCCACCTTATGAATCAATCATGAGGGCATCTTATGGATCTCGAACCAAAGATGACAAAACTTAGATCCTTGCTTTATGCCTAGCTAAGGGCGTAAAACTGTAGCGCTTGGGAGGCAACCCAATGAATAAAATTTATTTTTGGTTTTTGTTTCTTATTCTTGTGTGTTAGCACAATTATGCTACTGTTATGATTGTGTTTTTATGTTCTAATTAGTGTTTGTGCCAAGTAAAGCCTTTAGGATCTTCTTGGGTGATAGTTGTTTGATCTTGCTGAAAAAATAGAAACTTTTACACTCACTAAATTAATTTTAGTTTTTTACCAGAGAACGATAAAATACCCATTCCACCTGCAGTATATCAGTATACAAATTTCCCAGTCTTTACTAAATTTTCAGAATTTTTGGAGTCAGAGAAGTATTCGAAATAGTCAGATTGCTACAGATTGTTCTATTTTGACAGATTCTGTTTTCTTTTTGTTGTGTGCTTATTTTGATGGCTCTATGGTTTTCTTTGATGAGTTTTTCCATAGAAAAGTTGGAATACAATAGATATAATTCAAAAAAAATGAATTGGTTTGATACAGTACTTATAGTAGTGATTTATTATTCTTATACTAACGGATCTCACGAAGATTTTGTTGAGTTTTGTGTGATTGAAGTTTTCAAGTTTTGGGTTATCTTATGATGGATGAAGGAATGATGGAAGAGCCTAAGCTTGGGGATGCCCCGGCATCCCAAGCTATTATCCAAGACTGAGCAACCAACTAAGCTTGGGGATGCCCCCGAGTGGCATCCCCGCTTTCTTCCAACGATCATCAGTATTTTACTTGAAACTATATTCTTATTCGTCACATGATATGTGTTTTGCTTGGAGTGTCTTGTATGATATGAGTCTTTGTTTGTTTTATTTTGTGTTTTAAGTCATCAATCCTTGCTGGACACACCTATTTGATAGATCCAAAATTATGTCATGACTTGTTAGAATTGCTCTCTATGCTTCACTTAAATCTTTTATTTGCTAGGGCTTGCTCTAGTGCTTCACTTATATCTTTTTTAGCACGGTGTGCTTAGTATTTTCGAAGAAATGCTCTCTTTCTTCACTTAGATTTATTTGAGAGTTAATAAATTTTTGAAGAAATTCTCTCTTGCTTCACTTAAATTATTTTGACAGAAAGAAAATTTGTTATGCTCATGATCTTCACTTATATTTGTTTGAGCTTATGAAAAGCAACACAAGAAAATTAGTCCCGAAGTGATAGATATCGAAGAAGGATAATGAAAAAGAAAAAAATTGTCATGAAGATCATTGGACAAAATAAACTTGATTCTTAGTAATAGTTTTGAGATATGATGATGTGATATGTGAGTTATGTTGATGAGTAATTGTGCTCTAGTAGGACTACTGGTGTTGAAGTTTGTGATTCCCGAAGCATCCACGTATAGTCTCTCGTTATGCTATGATGTTGGAGCATGAATTATTTTTTATTGTCTTCCTTATGAGTGGCGGTCGGGGACGAGCGATGGTCTTTTCCTACCAATATATCCCCCTAGGGGCATGCGTAGTAGTACTTTGCTTCGAGGGCTGATAAACTTTTGCAATAAGTATATGAGTTCTTTATGACTAATGTGAGTCCCTGGATTATACGCACTCTTACCTTTTTGCACTTTGCTAGCCTCTACGGTATCGTGCATTGCCCTTTCTCACATCGAGATGTGGTGCAAACTTCATAGGTGCATCCAAACCCCGTGATATGATATGCTCTATCACACATAAGCCTTATTATATCTTCCTCAAAACAGCCACCATACCTACCTATTATGGCTTTTCCATGGCCATTCTGAGATATATTGCCATGCAACTTCCGCCGCTTCTGTTTGATGACTTGAGCATTCACTGTCATATTGCTTTGCATGATCATATAGCTGACATAGTAGTAGTGGCTCAGCCACCGTTCATCATTTTTCATACATGTTACGCTAGATCATTGCACATCCTAGTACATGCCAGAGGCATTCATGTAGAGTCATACTTTGTCATAGGTATCGAGTTGTAATTTTTATTTCTTTTGAGTTATAAGTAAATAGAAGTGTGATGATCATCATTATTCATTTTTAGAGCAACACCCCAGTGAGGAAAGGATGATGGAGACTATGATTCCCCCACAAGTCGGGATGAGGCTCCGGACAATGAGAGAAAAAAAGGACGAAAAAGAAAAAAAGGAAAAAGAAAAAAATATAAATAAACAAAGATAGAAGGGGCATGGTTAGTATCCTTTACCACACTTGTGCTTAAAAGTAGCACCCTATTTTTCTTATGGAGAGTCTCCTATGTTGTCACTTTCATATACTAGTGGGAATTTTTCATTATAGGATTAGATGCACACCAACTTAGTTTTTATATTGAGCTTTCATACACTTATAGCTCCTAGTGCATTCGTTGCATGGAAATCCCTACTCCTCATGTTGATATGGATTGGTGGGCATCTCCATAGCCCGTTGGTTAGCCGCATCGATGTGAGACTTTCTTACTTTTTTGTTTTCTCTATATTTACCCCTATCATCATACTCTATTCCACCCGTAGTGCTATATCCATGGCTTGCGCTCATGTATTGCGTAAGAGTTGAAAAAGCTGAAGCACATATAAAGTATCAACCAATTGCTCGACTTGTCATCGGGGTTGTGCATGATAAATACTTTGTGTTAAGAAGACAGAGCATGACAAGACCATATGATTTTGTAGGGATAACTTATTTTAGCATTGATATTATGAAAGACATGGTTGCTTGTTGATATGCTTGAGTATCTACATTATTATGTAAAAACTAGACTATTGCTTTGAATCACATAAAAAGTCCAAATGTCCATGGTATCAAGAAAAGAATATGATATGACATGTTAAATAGCACTCCACATCAAAAATTCTGTTTTTATCACTCACCTACTCGAGGACGAGTAGGAGTTAAGCTTGGGGATGCTAATACGTCTCCAACGTATCTATAATTTTTGATTGTTCCATGCTATTTTATTATCAATCTTGGATGTTTTTTAATCATTTTATAGTCATTTTATATCATTTTTTGGTACTAACCTATTGACATAGTGCCAAGTGCCAGTTCCTGTTTTTCCGTGTTTTTTACATCGCAGAGAATCAATACCAACAGAGTCCAAATGCCACGAAACTTTCCGGAGATTTTTTATGGACCAGAAGGAACATGGCATGCCCTGGTGGCTTGTGCCCACCTCGGGTGCCCCCTGGACCGCCACTTTGCTCTATAAATACACCAAAAATACCAGAATCCTAGAAGCGTTGACGAAATATTCCTCCAGCCGCCGCAGAGTCCAAAACCACCAGATCTAATCTAGAAACCATCTCAGATGGAGTTCACCACCTCCATTGGTGCTTTCTCTCTCTCGCTGTATTCTCAATACAATGGTCTCTTGGAGATCCATATGATGTAACTATTTTTGCGGTGTGTTTGTTGGGATCTGATGAACTTTGAGTTTATGACCAGTCATATCTTTTTATATCCATGAAAGTTATTTGAGTTTCTTTGATCTCTTATATGGATGATCTCTTGTAGCCTCGCATTTCTTCTCCAATATTTGGGTTTTGTTTGGCCAACTTGATCTATTTATCTTGCAATGGGAAGAGGTGCCTGGTAGTAGGTTCGATCTTACAGTGCTTGATCCCAGTGACAGAAAGGGAACCGACAAGTATGTATTGTTGCTACTAAAGATAAAAAGATGGGATCTATATCTACGCAATAGATAAACGGATCTTGTCTACATCATGTCATCTTTCTTATTGCATTACTCCATTTTTCCAAGAACTTAATACACTAGATGCATGCTGGATAGTGGTCGACGTGTGGAGTAATAGTAGTAGATGCAGGCAGCAGTCGGTCTACTAATGTTGGACGTGATGCCTATGTAATGAGCATTGCTTGGATATCATCATAATTATTTGAGGTTCTATCAATTGCCCAACAGTAATTTGTTTACCCACCGTTTGCTATCCTTCTCGAGAGAAGCCACTAGTGAAACCTACGGCCCCCGGGTCTTCTTTCTCATATATTTGCTTGCGATCTACTTTTCTTTGTGTTTTTATTCAGATATATTAAACCAAAAATACAAAAATACTTTGCTGCACTTTATTTTATTTATGATCTATTATTTCAATCTACTACAAATTTCTGGCATCGTTACCCGAAAGGGATTGACAACCCCTTTAACATGTCGGGTTGCGAGGTGTTGTTAGTGTGCAGGTGTTGTTTACGTGGTGTTGCTTGGTTCTCCTATTGGTTCGATAACCTTGGTTTCATCACTAAGGGAAATACCTACCTTCGCTGTGCTACATCATTCCTTCCTCTTTGGGAAAATACCGACATAGTCCTGGCAGACAGGAGCTTTCTGGCGCTATTGTAAGATCCCAAATGTTCAATTTGGAATATTATACATAGGTCATTAAATACATATCATGTCTCATTTACATTTTGGTTTTGATGCTACAAATTATAAGCAACTCAAGGACCCACAGAGAGAGTTGGGGATTTCGTTTAATTTCATATTTGAGTTTTTCTCAAATATTGAAAAAAGGGATCACCTTGGTTTTAATTATTTTTCTCTGCATTAGTATTCCTAATATTAAAAATAAAAGAGAGGAGATAATATGACTTCTCCAAAAATAAAGGAAATATTGGAGGAAAAATATTGAAATCAATTAAATATTTTATTTGGATTTTATTGGTTATTTTATTTGAATTAGAAAAAATATGCATTTTTTGAAAATTGCATTTTTAGGCCAAGAAAATGTTCACTTCATTCTAAATATTTTATTTAGACGGTGAAAATTGTTTTTGGCATTTTTAGATTTTTTTTTCTATATTTATTTAGGATTTTTCCTTTTAGATAGATTTTATAAAAAAACGTGTCGCCCGACTGGGCCAACGGTCCAGCCGAGCGGGCCGAAGCCCAGCCACTGCCGCCGCCTTCCCCGCGCGTTGCCGCACCTCGCTAGGACACCAGGGAGTCCGAGCCCCGCCTGACACCGGCCGACCCCCACCCCAAGTCAGACGCCGCCGCCGCCTCTCCCCCCCTTTAATTAGCCACCCCCCTTGTACCCCGTTCGTCCAAATGCCAAAATCTTTGTCTCGAGCCCCTCTTTCCGGTTAAACAACTTGTACATGATTTTGACAATTTAAAATTTGGTTTCAAGCAGATTTGAATTCGAAGTTTGTTTGATCGTAGTTTTCGTTTCGTAGCTCCGATTTGATCGATTCTTTTTGCATATTGAAGCTCTTCAGTTGAACTTTTAGTTTGGATCTTCTTATTTGAGTTTTACCCTGGCCACTATGCTTGAGTGCTTATGTATGCTATTATTTGTTTGCGATAGAATTTTCGGAGTGCGAAGCGTGCTACTACGAGTCTCTAGGGTTTGCAGATCGTCAGCAAGGCAAGTAACACATTGATCATACCCCCTTATTACCCAGTTTTTATGCATTAATTACAATCCTCAAACACTACATGATTAAGATGTGGTTAACATGTGGGTATTGGCAAGTAGATGAAGAGGTAGAACCTATTGCCCTTTTATTATCAAACCCTTGGGAGTTACTTCTACGTTATGCTCATGTTGCTATGATATGCTCGTAGACGTGGATTGGGTTTGAGTGTATCCATGACAGATGTGAGATTGTTAATTAATGGTTAACTTAAGGTGGCTACTTAAATACACATCTGGGTAGATTGGTTGCAGGCACCTGGGGATATACCAGTGTTGTCTTTTGGTTCGCCACCCAGGCTCAAAGGGATCATAAGATTATTCATGCTAGAAACTTCCGTGTGCAGCCACAAGCTATTATGGGCTCTAGCATAGTTTAGTATGTTGCATGACCTCTTTCAGTGGTAGACTAGCAAATGTAGGGGATGTAGGTTGGTACTGTCTACCCAGAGTAAAGAGTTAATGTTTCTAAAAGACTGTGCCTTGATCATCCGTTTCTCAAACACCATGTAGTGTGAGAAATACAATGGAGGAGATCAAGTCTTGTGGGGAAAAGTGCGCAAACCTCTGTAGAGTGTATAAACTAATCATGGTTAGCCGTGTCCCCGGTTATGGACATCTTGAGTATCTGGTTCTTGGATTATCATGTTGATCTCATCACTCTAAATTAAATTGTTGGGTTGCTAATTACTTTTTAATTGGGATTGAGATGGGGGTACCATTCTCAATGTTTATCAACTACCATGATAGTTAAATAAAATATATTCCTTTGTTGTAGGGAAAAATTGGCTTTTCGCAAAACATTATAATCATAGAGCCTCCACCAGCCATATATGCATGTAGAGATAGTTTTGTCTTGTTCATTGCTCTACTATGTTATTTTGCCAGCATATTCCTTGTGCTGACCCGTTTCGTGCTGCAACGTATTATGTTGCAGACTTTTCAGACGAAGAGTAAGGTGTGCTAGGTCGTTGTCGTGCACTCGGCTATGCCGTCGGAGTTGATGGACTCACTTTATCTACCAAGCCTTCCGTTGTTATCTTACTTGGATGGACTTAAGCCATATTATTGTATTAAGTTCTCTCTTGAGACTATCAATATAATAAGTGTGTGATTGCTACTCTGTTATAAATCCTTCGAATTACTATGTGTGTCAGCATTACCGATCCAGGGATGACACTTAAGTATAGAGATTTGACTGTTTGAGGTCACATCGCTACAAGATGGTATCAGAGCACACGCTGAATGTAGGACACAACAACTAAGATAAGCCATAGGTCACTCTTGTCTACTCATTTATGACTCCTCTCCATTTTCCACTCTATAGGATGGCGGACTCAAGGAACAAGTTTGCACATCTGGATGAAGACACACCTTTTGGACGACACCTGAAGGAAGTCACTAGGTACCTAAACATCGGAATGCCAAGCTTCACCGGGACCTACACCGCCACTTTACCAGAAGAGGAGCATTGGATGATTCGAGTTCAAGTTCCAGGAAGGACATTCACGCCAGTTACTGAGCCCATAGAGTTTTCCTTTGATGCACCAACCTGGAGTCTAGGAAAGAGCATGTCAGCCCACATCGCCATCGGACGCATCGATGAAGTTTATCACAAGGATCTTAAGGACACCATCTATCAGATATGTGGGCACCGAGATGAGCAATGGGAGATGATCAGCACCAGGAGGGACATGTCCATTGCAGCCTTCATCCAGGAGTTAAACCAGCACATTCGTTGCCAGGAGAACCATATGTGCGCGCGCATGATAGATCTAAATAAGTTGATGACTAGGAACATGGAGCTTGAAGAGGAACTCAAGTCTACACGTGATGGATACGAGGAGGAAATCACAATACTAGTGGAGAAGAATGACGACCTGACAAGGAAGCTAGGAGTATTCATGGGAGACCCCGCGCCAGGAGGAGATGATGACCATCCCAAGGACTACATCATCATCGACAGCACCGACTCCGACCCCGACAGTAGTGATGATGACTATGAAGACGAAGCTGGAGCGGATATCATGGAGTCTTCCATCAATCAAAATTTCTAGTCGACCACCATATTATCACTAGTATTCCCCCCATGTATATAGTAGTAGTCCGAGCACTGTCATGATGGTTAGATGGATTGTATGCCCTTGCTTTAATTGATTGGTGTGATATGAATGTGTTTGTCTCATGTGCATATGGGTAGTGTTTTCTCATTAGACCTCATTCTATTCTTATCTCTCCCCTCTAAACCCATCAGATGCCTCTGAGACGTGACCCCGGATTTGCCTTCCCACCGGAGCTCACACAGTTGATCCAACAGCAGAATGCCTTGATGCAATTACTAGTCCAGAACCAAGGCAACAACAATAACAACAATAACAACAAGCCACTGCCACCACCTCCAGTTGACAACTTAGCCCGTTTTCTAAGGTTGCAGCCGCCGGTGTTTTCCAGCAACACCGAGCCAAAAGTTGATGATGATTGGCTACGTAGGATTGCAAGCGAGTTGACCACCGCAGGTTGAACAGATGCTGAGAAGGTGCGTTTTGCCGCACATCAATTGGATGGACCTGCAGCCTCCTGGTGGGAGAATTACACAACCACTTTCCCCATAGCCAATGTCACTTGGGAGCAGTTTCAGCAAGCATTCCACACCGCACATGTCTCAACTGGAGCTATGAGTATGAAGAAGCGTGAGTTTCGCAACTTACGCCAGGGAAACCATACTGTGGGACAGTACGTGGATGAGTTCAGTAAGTTAGCCCGCTATGCCCCAGATGATGTGGCCACATATGCCGCAAAGCAGGAGAAGTTTATGGAAGGGTTGAATGATGAGATGAGTATGCAGTTAATGGTGGCAACATTTAACAACTACCAGGAGTTGGTAGACCAGGCTCTTATGATTGAAGGGAAGCAAAAGCAGATTGAGAGCCGCAAAAGGAAGTATGGACAAGCGGAGTAGAATTCAGGAGCTCAGCAGAAGCCTCGTTTTACCCCGAAATCAGGAGGACATACCCACAACCATGGAGGCCATACGCACAATGGAGGAAGTTCGCATAACCACAGTGGCCCCAAGAATGGAGATGGGAATGGAGCAGGCAGCAACCAGAACCGATCTAACCCAGCCACACCTGCCAAGAAGGACCAAAGTCACATTACTTGTTTCAAGTGCAGGAAGACTGGACACTATGACAATGAGTGTCCTGAAGCAAAGAATGGAAATGGCAATGGAAGCTCTGGGAAGAAGCCCAACCCTTTCAATAGGGGACAAGTGAACCACGTTAACGTGGAGGAGATTGAAGAGCAGTCAGATGCAGTTATAGGTAAGTTTTTGGTTAAGTCATTTACTGCAATCGTTCTTTTTGATATCAGTGCATCATATTCATACTTTTCAAGGTGATTTGTGGACAAGTTTAAGTTACCCACCTTAGCCCTTAGGACACCCATGTTAGTAAGCTCACCAGGAGCAGAATATATGGCGAGCCGATGGTGCGATCGGATACCCTTAACCATTGGTAGCCATGTTTTCCCCTCGGGCCTAATTATTCTGGAGTCACAAGGATTTGATGTGATACTAGGCATGGATTGGCTGTCAAAGTATAGAGGAAACATTGACTATGCTAGTAGATCAATTTTGCTCACCACCCCGGAGGGAAAAGGCTTAAGTATGTATCGAGGCACGTGCCTAGGAGAACCCAAGTAAATTCCCTCTCAGGAGTTGTTCAGGAGGAAGTGCCTGTAGTAAAGGATTACCCAGATGTATTTTCAAAGGAATTACCAGGCATGCCGCCGAACCGAGACATTGAGTTTTTTATAGAGCTGTTGCCAGGCACCGGACCGATATCGAAGAGACCATACCGGATGCCCGCAAATGATTTGGAGAAGATAAAGAAACAAATTAAGGAATTATTGGAGAAAGGTTACATTCGACGAAGTTCGTCACCGTGGGGAGCCCCAATACTTTTGGTTGAGAAGATGGATCTTTGAGAATGGTTGTCGATTATCGTGCTTTGCATGAAGTGAGATCAAGAACAAGTACCCACTACCGATGATCAATAATCTGTTTGACCAGGTGCAAGGAGCTAAGGTATTTTCCATGATCGATCTGCGATCAGGATATCACCAGCTGAAGACCCGAGAAAAGGATATGCCTAAGATAGCCTTTACCACAAGGTACGGGCTATATGAGTACACTGTCATGTCATTTGGATTGACTAATGCCCCTGCCTATTTCATGAGTATGATGAATAATGTGTTCAAGGAGTTCTTAGATAAATTTGTAGTGGTGTTCATTGATGATATTTTGGTATACTCGAAGAATGAAGAGGAGCACAAGGAGCATTTGCGTTTAGTTCTCGAGAAGCTCAGAGAACATCAGTTGTATGCCAAGTTTAGCAAATGTGAGTTTTGGTTGATGGAAGTTGGATTTCTTGGCCATGTTATATCAGGAGAGGGCATAGTAGTGGTTCCTACCAAGGTTCAGTCTGTCACTAAGTGGTTGGCACCCACCTCAGTTGGAGAGATCCGCAGTTTTCTTGGATTTGCGGGATATTATCGAAGATTCATTGAGAATTTTTCTAAAATTGTGAAGCCTATGACTGAGTTTCTAAAGAAAGACACTTAGTTTAAATGGACAGATGATTGTGAGGCAAGTTTTCAGGAGTTGAAGAAACGTTTGGTTACATCCCTAGTGCTGATTCTGCCGGATATACATAAGGATTTCCAAGTGTATTGCGATGCTTCTCACTTAGGACTTGGAGGTGTACTTATGCAAGACGGAGGAGTTGTTTCATATGCCTCATGTAAACTTCGACCGCATGAGTTAAATTATGCCACGCATGATTTGGAGTTAGCAGCCGTAGTTCATGCGCTCAAAACCTGGAGACATTTTCTTATTGGAAACCGTTGTGATATGTACACGGATCACAAGAGTTTGAAGTACATTTTCACATAGAAGGAGCTGAATCTCATGCAAAGGAGATGGTTGGAGATTATAAAAGATTATAATATGAAGTTGCACTATCATCCCGGCAAGGTCAATGTCGTAGCAGACGCTTTGAGCCAGAAGAGTTATGCCAATACCCACGTAGGCGGGGAATTTCGGCAGGAGTTAGTTGAAGATCTCAGGGAGCTTCGTTTAGAGATAGTCCCTAGAGGTTTTGTTGCAGCGATGGAGGTTCAATCGACATTATTGGGAAAGATTTGAGAAGCTCAGAAGGATGACAAGGAAATTGCTGAGATAAAGGAGAAGATGAGCAAAGGAAAAGCCAAAGGTTTTCGTGAGAATGAGCACGACACCTTCTGGTTTGATGATTGTGTTTATTACCCAATAATGCAGAGATTAGAAAGTTAATACTTCAGGAAGCTCATGACTCGCCATACTTGATGCACCCCGGAAACACCAAGATGTATTTGGATTTGAAGGAGCATTTCTGGTGGACTGGAATGAAGTAGGATATGCCGAGTATGTAGCTGTATGTGATGTTTATCATAGAGTGAAGGCAGAACATCAGAAGCCAGCAGGGTTACTGCAGCCTATGCCGATACCCAAATGGAAGTGGGATAAGCTTGGCATGGATTTCATCATCGGTTTTCCTAGGACCCCATCGGGATATGATTCTATCTGGGTAGTAGTGGATCGTTTGACCAAAGTGGCTCACTTTATCCTAGTGAAAACAACCTATACGAGTGCGAAGTTGGCCAAGATATATATGACCAGGATCGTGTGTCTGCATGGAGTTCCAAGGACCATCGTATCCGATAGAGGGACCCAGTTTGCTTCGAAGTTTTGGAATCGGCTGCACGAGACCTTGGGTACCAGGCTAAAGTTCAGTACAACCTTTCATCCACAGACAGATGGACAGACCGAGAGAGTCAATCAGATTCTAGAGGACATGTTGAGAGCTTGTGCGCTAGATTATGGATCTAGTTGGGATGATATTTGTCATACGCAGAGTTCTCATACAACAACAGTTACCAAGCCAGTTTGAAGATGGCACCTTTCTAAGCGTTGTACGGAAGGAGGTGCAGGACACCATTGATGTGGGATGAAGTTGGATACCGACAGTTGTTTGGACCAGATTCGATCACAGAGTCCAAAGGGAAGGTTAAGTTGATTCGAAACAGACTGAAGGTAGCTCAGTCCATGCAGAAGAGTTATGCAGACTCAAAATGCAAGGAGGTAGTATATGAAATCGAAGACAGAGCATATCTTCGTGTGTCACCCCTACGAGGAGTTAAACACTTTGGAGTTAAGGGAAAGTTAGCCCCAAGATTTGTAGGACCCTACCGAGTTTTGGCACGTATGGGAGAAGTTGCCTACAAGTTGGAGTTACCCGAAGGACTGTCAGGAGTTCATGATGTGTTTCACGTTTCCCAGTTGAAGAAGTGTCATGCTGAGATGGCCGATATTCCTCTCAGAGATACAGTGCCCCTGGAAGCAATTCAGTTGGATAGTGATCTGACTTATTAGGAGAAACCTGTCAAGATTCTCGAGTTTGCCAGCATAGTTACTCAAAGCAAATTATCAAGTTTTGCAAGGTTCAGTGGAGCCACCATACTGAGGATGAAGCCACCTGGGAGCGAGAGAAAGACCTATGGAAACACCACCCACACCTATTTTCTAGCCAACCCGAATCTCGAGGGTGAGATTCATTTAAAAGGGTGTAGATTTGTAGCATCCCAAATTTTCAATTTGGAATGTTATACATAGGTCATTAAATGCATATCATGTTTCATCTGCATTTTGGTTTTGATCCTAGAAATTCTAAGCAACTCAAGCACCCACGGAGAGAGTTGGGGATTTCGTTTAATTTCATATTTGAGTTTTTCTCAAATATTGAAAAAAAGGGATCATCTTGGTTTCAATTATTTTTCTCTCCAATTAATATTCCTAATATTAAAAATAAAAGAGAGGAGATAATATGACTTCTCCAAAAATAAAGGAAATATTGGAGGAAAAATATTAAAATCAATTAAATATTTTATTTGAATTTTATTGGTTATTTTATTTGAATTAGAAAAATATGCATTTTTCAATAAGTGCATTTTTAGGCCAAGAGAATGTTCACTTCCTTCTAAATATTTTATTTAGACAATGAAAATTGTTTTTGGCATTTTTAGAATTTTTTATATTTATTTAGGATCTTTTTTCCTTTTCGGCGGATTTTATAAAAAACGCGTCACCCGACTGGGCCAATGGCCCAGCCGAGCGGGCCAAAGCCCAGCTGCTGCCACCGCCTTCCCCGCGCGCCGCCGCACCTCGCCAGGACACCGGGAAGTCCGAGCCCTGCCCGACGCCGGCCGACCCCCTCCCCAAGTCGGCCGCCGCCGCTGCCTCTCCCCCCACTTTAATTAGCCACCCGCCACCCCCTTGGACCCCGAGCCGCCCCGCCGCCTGCGCAGCACACCGCCGCACCTCGCCGCGCCGCTGCGCCGTCGCCGCGCCGCTGCTTCGCCACCGCCCGCCAGCGCCGCCAACATCGCCTCGCCCCGCCGGACCTCGTCGGAGCCGCCAGACCTCGCCGATCTCGACCGCCAATTTTTTTGGTTTAGGTATAAAACCGCCTGGTTTTTACTAAACCCTAGTTTCGGTTTTTTATTTATTTATTAGATCGATTCGGATTTCCCGGTTCGGGTTACTTTGCGAACGTTCGTTTGTTAGTTCGTTTTAATGAACGAATTCGTCTGTTTGCCTCTGTTAGCGAACGTTTGTCCGATAGATTTTTCTTTTTCTGTTTTATTTTCGCCAGGGACCTATCCGTGATTATTTTTATCACAAAATAGCCCCTGATCTTCAAACCCTCACAACTTTTTAACCGTTCGTCCAAATTCAGTGAAACCAACGCCAAAATCTTCGTATCGAGCCCCTCTTTCTGGTTAAAAAACTTGAACATGATTTTGAAATTTTAAAATTTGGTTTCAAGCAGATTTGAATTCAAAGTTCTTTTGATCGTAGTTTTCATTACGTAGCTCTGATTTGATCGATTCTTTTTGCATATTGAAGCTCTTTAGTTGAACTTTTAGTTTGGATCTTCTTATTTGAGTTTTACCCTTGCCACTATGCTTGAGTGCTTATGTATGCTGTTGTTTGTTTGCGATAGAATTTCCAGAGTGCGAAGTGTGCTACTACGAGTCTCTAGGGTTTGCAGATCGTCGGCAAGGCAAGTAACACACCATCACACCACTTGGGATTGTTAGAGATGTTGAAGTCTTGTGTGGGCAAATAAAATACCCTACTGATTTTCTTGTTCTTGTCCCCCCACAGGATGACTTCTGTCCCATTACATTTGGTAGGCCTTTCTTGAACACCGTTAAAGCTAAAATAGATTGTGAGAAACAAACTGTCAGTGTTAGCTTTGGTGATGAGGTTTTGTTGACGCTCAAAAATGGCATGGTCGCAAAGAGTAACTTGAGGCTATAATGAGATGATGTCAAATTCATGATTTTTTGTCACCATTGCATGACTCTCTTCAAACTGATGAGAATAAATATATAGATGGTCCAAAACGGCGCTCGGATGCAAAAGGCGTGCATCACAACATCGAAATCTTCGGTTAGCACATCATTCATTTTCTTCAACCATGCCATTGATGCCTTTGCCATGGAATTCATCCCTAGGTATGATCAATTACCCTCCATGGATTTATTTTGATCCATGGATGCAACATAATTTTCTATATCATGAGAGGGTATTACCAAATTACTATACAAATGGGTAGTTACATTGTTGCTAATACAAAGGGGCCGAAATATTTTATTCCTATTTTATTTGTTTATTTCGGCTATACATAATTTGGTGGGTGAATTCTACATGGACCTCATGTTAATGGCCGATATTTGTCTATCGCCCTAAGAATATGTCAAAGCATGGCCGGTGTAGTATCCTAACATCGTCCTTAGTTCAATTGGAGACCAAAACAAGCCTCATTTTGCTTAAAATATTTCTTCACAATAATCAAAGCCGAATATAAAATTTTATTTGATTTGGAGCTTTTGGTCGCCATAGGTGCTATACATATTAAGGCTTTGGGTGATTCGTTATGAGTAGTACAACAAATATCCAAGAGTTATCAATGTTTTGACGAATCACTTATAGTTTATCTTGAGGTATGTCTAGATGCAAAATTTACCTTGGGTTGCTTTAAAATTGCTCATATTTCTAGACATGACAATTCAAAAAAGTTGGCACATCAAGCATCTGGCTACTATGTTAATCATGGTGTGTTGCATTTCTATCAATAACCGACGCTTAGTCTCGTCAACATAGGTAAGGCCAAACCAAAGTCCACCGCTTCTGCCACTAATATTTTTTTATGCAGGTGAAAGTGAGGATTGGAGAAAGTTTATTGTTGATTATCTGCAAAGTCCTAAGAAAAGGGTGAACAATATGGTTCAGGGGATGGCCTTGAGATACATATCTATGGAACTTTATCATCGAATTGTTAATGAAGTTGAAAAGGTTTCACCCAAGTTTGCATCAAGGATTCAAACAAATAATGGCCGATATATATTTATCGCCCTAAGCACATGCAAAGTGGATGATGGAGTGTTGACATCGTCCTTAGAACCAACAGGTACAAGTTATTTTTCGGCACGCTACCTTTGCCGAAAAACAGGGGGCATGTGTTGACGCTCAAAAATGGCATGGTTGCAAAGAGTAACTTGAGGCTATAATGAGATGATGTCAAATTCATGATTTCATGTCACCATTGGATGACTCTCTTCAAGCCGATGAGAATAAATATATAGATGGTCCAAAACGGAGCTCGGATGCAAAAGTTATGACAATCTTAGAGATGTTCATATTGGCACCAGATTAGAAAACTGCATGAAACCTAACCAAGATGGCCTCTGATGGAAAAAGTTACAACTGCAAAGTTCTTCGTCTTGTTGAAACGGACAATTTTGAGGTCGTATGCAAAAGTTACACGCAAAATCGTGCGTTGCAGCAGTGTTTGCCGGATCATCCGGGCCGGGGACCGAATCATCCGGGAAATTGAAGCACCGAAAGCAACAAAAGGTTGATGATGAAGCCGAATGATCTGGGTCCATTCCCGGATAATCCGGGTGGAGGCCGGACAATCCGGGTAGAAGACCGGACGTCCGGACAGCTTTTTCTACTACATACTTTAGAAAACGGCCCCGAAACACCATTAAGATGGCCTCGGATTGAAAAGTGTTCAACATGAAAGTTGTGCGTCTCGTCGAGGCGGTTGATTTTGATATAAAGGACGTCCAAATCCGATGATTTTATGTGAATTCTAGAGCTAAAACGGTGAGCTGCTATGAGAAAACTGGGCTAGGCCGGATCATCCGGGCCTAGAGCCGGACATCTAGGCCAGAGGTTGTGAGAAGTCTGAGTTTGGTTAGATTTTGATGATTTGGATGGCAAGGCAAGTCCTTTTCTTGTACGGGAAGTCCATCCGCCTCTTATATAGATAAGAGGTGACGGCCGATTGAACAACAACACACAATCGATCAATTCATCTACCACTTTTTATCTTTTATCTTTTCTCCTCAACCCTAGTTCTTCTTCTTTCTCGTTCTTCGTTCATTCTTCTTCATTGCAGGGCGGCGGATCTCGAGGCCCTAGGGGCAGTCAGGCCGACCTAGGGCAGCCCATAGCCGTTGCGCGCCCTGACGGGGTCCCTCCCGGGCGTGTGGGGTTTTGGGTATACAAAAGCGCCCGCCGGATTGCCTTGCGTACCGCTCTTCCGGTGGGTCTCCTTCGACGTGAGTTGCGGTGCATCACCCTCGGCGTCGAAGGTATACGGTGACGTGTTCGTGTGCGAACACACTTTTTGGCGACTCCACTGGGGACGAAGCTTTGAACGGTCTCCAGCCCGTTCTTGCTACAAAGAGATCGTCATCTAGAGTTTGTAATCTACAAAGGTAATATGAATACCCAATTCACATATGTAGATGCAAATAATGCATATGTTTTTGCTAGATCATCTAATGAGCATAATGTATCGGCTAGCCCTAGCTTTATCAATCATGCATCTAATTATGTGCAAGGGCCGATGCAACAAAATCTCCATGATTCTACTTCATATAATTTTAGCAACATGCAACATATGTATCCCAACTCCCATGCATCGGCAACCCCACAAATTTATATGCCGATGAATAACATGATGAGTTCGGTTAATCAAGTTGAGACACCCTATGTAGGAACTTCCAACGGTATGCAACAAAGTGTTTCAAGTTTTTATTCATCGGCAAATAACTTGCCGTACGTTAATCCAAACGTGTCGGTGGATAGGGGAATTGGCCATGTTACTACTAGTTATTTGGCCAGTTACCCTCAAACATCATATGCTACACCTAATGCTACTAATTTTTTGGCACCATACGCAACTGTTGATATCCATAATTCGGCTTCGCACCTTCATGTTCATGGCCGAATAAGTGAAACTTCTACAGGAGCACAAATGCCTTCACCTACTACCGTGGCATATCATGTACCCCCTACAAAATTACACAATTTCGGCAACATCTTATTACCGAAAGAGTCTAAAAGCATCGGGGGGCAACCATATCCAGACTGGGTGGTTGAGAACAAGCTTACATTTTCTTGGGATTTGTGCAACTCCATTCGACAGGAACTAATAGAAGGCGGGAAGCCTCATGATTTTGCTGCAGTAAAAGCTAGAGTTCTGCAAATGATGTAGTCGCCCAGTATTGTACCGTCTAGTGTACCACCTACACAATTGCAAAGTTTTGGCACCTCATTGCCGAAAGAGTATCAAAGTATTGGGGGGGCAATCTCATGAGGAGTGGATGGAAATTGAGATGAAAAGGTTCAAAGCTCGCCAAGCTGAGAAGTGGGCTAAACTTAGATAAGAGCGAGAAGCCTTGCAAATTCAAAAAGATAAAGGTATTGATTTGGGTAACAAAGAAAATTCAGTTATTGAAAAAGCTGAATCAAGTAGTATATATTCTGAGTCCATCAAATCCAAAGAGGCAAGAATTATTGAGAAAGGGCATGGAAAGCATAGCAAGGCAGTCATGCTTGATTTTTATGAAGTTAATGGAACCTACTTCCTGCCCTATGAGTTTCGTGCCATAGAAATTGACGAGCTTCAAGAACAAGAACAAGTAGCCGAAGAAAGTTTGGTGGACAAGGATCTTCAAACAAATGATGCACGAAATCAAGAAAAAGATGATGACAAGGCGTTGGGGAGCTATCCGAAGGCGGAGCAAGATATTCTTCAAGTCACACCACTGTCATGCTTTCCCAACATATTTGAAGAGGTATGTATAGCAATTAATTAACCTGTTTTCAGATTTGGTCATGACTTAGTTGTTCATGCATATATTAGAAAAATCTTCATAAGAAATATTGAGAGACCAATGAAGAAGGGTAATTTATTTTTAGCAATCAGATTGTCACAAAGCATATTGGACAACACATTGCACCATTCAGAAAGACAGATAGCGAAAAATTATTGCAGCCAAGGCCTTCCCCATTGCTTTATCTAAAACTCATATCTAGTTGGGTGGCTTTACTTATTTCTTACTTGGCTTACACTTGGTCTCAATTGAGACATGTATGTTTATAACGCCCTCGATGCGGCTATATCTCCTACGTGTCGAAGCATGACTTAGACGCATAACCGCATTTAAAGCAATGTCGCAAGTAAGGTAATCTTCACAACATCCCATGCAAATAGATAATAAAGGGAAAGGTACATAGTTGGCTTACACTCGCCACGTCAAACAAAGTACATAAATAGCATTACATCAACCAATCACTCATGGTCCAACTATGGTACCAAAATAAAAGATCAACCCAATATGCGACACGGTCCCGATCGCCCCAACTGGGCACCACTACAAATCATCAGGGAAAGACACATAGTAACGGCGTGAGTCTTCGTCGAACTCCCACTTGAGATCAAGCGCATCATCTGGAACGGAGTCATCGGGCCCTGCATCTGGTTTGGAAGTAATCTGTGAGCCACGGGGACTCAGCAATCTCGCACCCTCGTGATCAAGACTATTTAAGCTTATAGGAAAGGCAAGGTAATATGTGGGGCTGCAGCAAGCGACTAGCATAAATGGTGGCTAACCTGTTCGCAAAAGAGAGCGAGAAGAGAAGGCAAAGCAAGAACGAAGAACTAGAGAACAACCTACGGCAAACATTACTCCAACACCGTGTTCACTTCCCGGACTCCGCCGAGAAGAGACCATCACGGTAACACACATAGTTGATTCATTTTAATTAAGTTAAGGTTCAAGTTATCTACAACCGGACATTAACAAATTCCCATCTGCCCAAACCGCGGGCACGACTTTTGAAAGTTCAAATCCCTACAGGGGAGTCCCAACTTAGCCCATCTGCCCAAACCGCGGTCAACGAAGGATATACCTTCTCCCGAGACAATTCCGATCAGACTCGGCATCCCGGTTCTACAAGACAACTTCGACACTGGTAAAACAAGTCCAGCAATACCACCCGCTGTGCCGACAAATCCCGATAGGAGCTGCACATATCTCGTTCTCAGGGCACACCGGATAAGCTAAGCGTACGGGAACCAACGTAACCCAAGTTTCCAAGGGACGGCCCCGCGCGGTGCTCTGGGTTGGACCAACACTTAGAGAAGCACTGGCCTGGGGGTTTAAAATAAAGATGACCCTTGAGTCCGCGAAACCCAAGGGAAAAAGGCTAGGTGGCAAATGGTAAAACCAAGGTTGGGCATTGCTGGAGGAGTTTTATTCAAGGCGAACTGTCAAGGGGTTCCCATTATCACCCAACCGCGTAAGGAACGCAAAATCTAGGAACATAACACTGATATGACAGAAACTAGGGCGGCAAGAGTGGAACAAAACACTAGGCAAAAAGGCCGAGCCTTCCACCCTTTACCAAGTATATAGATGCATTAAGATAACAAGATAAAATATAATGATATCCCAACAATAAACAATGTTCCAACAAGGAACGATCTCCAATCTTCACCTGCAACTAGCAATGCTATAAGAGGGGCTGAGCAAAGCGGTAAAATAGCCAATCAACGGTTTTCTAGGACATGGTGGGTTAGAGGTTTGACATGGAAATTCGGGAGGCATGAAAAGCAAGTGGTAGGCATCATAGCATATGCATAGCAAAAGAGCGAGCATCTAGCAAAGCAAAGATAGAAGTGATTTCGAGGGTATGATCATCTTGCCTGCAAAGTTGTCAGAGTTGACTAGATCCTCGAAAGCAAACTCAACGGGCTCCTTGTTAACGAACTCGTCTCCCGGCTCTACCCAAACAAGACAAACAAGCACAAGGAACACAATCAACCACGTGCAAAACTCAAACAACATGATGCAAACATGGTATGCTATGCGGGATGCGATATGTGATGCATATGCAAGATTTGGTAAGGAATGAATGAACCTGGCCTCAACTTGGAAATCCAAGTGTGCCACTGGAAAGGTGAGGTGATTTTGGTTGAAATCGATATAAAGAACACCGGAATCGAAGACACGGTTTGGAAATGGCAAGCAAAACAAATATGGCATCGGTCTGCGATAAACAGCAAGTAGCCATCTAAATGCATCAAGATAATTATGCTACAGCACTCAAACATGGCAACAAAATACATGGCAGGGATCCACTCATAATGCTTAACAAAAGATGAACACTGAGCTACGGCTAATTCATCCATTAACAGGTTCAAACAAGCATGGCAAAAGTGCAATGGGTAAACAGGTTTCAGACTTAGTGAAATTAACACAAGCCTGGAATTTCAGATCAGGTAGCACACTTTGGAGCATGAAAACTATAAGCTACAGGAACTTAACATGGCAAAGTAAAGCATGGCATGGAGCTACTCAAATATCTTAACAAAAGTCTCTTAGTGACCTTGAGCCAAAAGGGATCAGAATATACAATTGCAAGCATGTGAACATGGCAAAAACATAATCAGATCTCAGACTTAGTGAAAAACCGGAGCATGCAAATCTGTTAACGACTAGGCATGTTCACGAGCTCGATGCACTCACTATAGAGTAAGGCATGACAAACTAAGCATACACCCATCAATAATACACATTATATAAGCTAGACATGGCAAGAACAACAACATAGCATGCACGGATCAACAACAACATCCTCGGCAAAATAGCTAACAAGTAGCCAATCTGCCCAGATTCACGAAATAGCAAAAGTAGAGCTCGATTAACTCAAGCTAGGGTGCTCCATAATTGCAAACAAAGACATGGATGGATAAGGCACCACAAGATTAACAAAACATCCTTACTGATCATCCTCAAAAGAGGCACGGGTCACTAGGAAACAACATGAATATATGGCATATTGATAAAAACAGATCAAGGACTTGGAGAAATTCTAAGTCCCTGAAATTAGCATTAACGAATGCACCACTTTGCAAGCTTGTGCTAGTCACCACACATATCACAAAAATACATGGATAGCACCTCCATAAAGATGTCAAAGCATATAACAAAACTCATGTAGAGCTCAGGGGCATATCATGCACACATTAATCATGGCAAAAATGACAAATAGCTATTTGGTGCAGCAGATCTCACAATTAACTCAAATAGCTCCCTTCCAACAGCATTTTAGGCATCAAGATGAGCTCAAATGAAAATGATGCAATGAGATGAAATGATGTGCTCTCTGGGACGAACATTTTGATATGCTACATGCGCAAAACGGAGATACGGATACGGAGATATAGCATGAAGAACATTGCAAAATAATTAGGGTTAGGATCTGGATCCGGATCGAGTTACTGTAGCTGCACTCAATCCGAGGTTCGTCGGCCGGATCTGAAGAACTCGCCGGAGTTCGAGGACGAGGAGGAGGTCGCCGGGGCCGGGCACCGGAGCTTGGAGCGGGTGGCGCGGCGAACCGGGAGGGCGGCGCGGCGCTGCGGAGGTGTCGAGGTGGCGCGGTGAGCCGGGAGGCAGAGGCGGTGGTCGTCGGCGTCGGGGAGGCGCGGCGGCCGGCGAGGGGAGAGTGCAGCGGCGGGGCGGACGGCGGCGCCGGGTGGTGAGGAGGAAGCAGGCGCGGGCGGCAGAGCGGCTGGGCCTCTCGGGGGCCCGACCCGGGCTCGGCGGGCCGGCGGTGCGGGAGGTGGTGCGGCGCCACCTGGCGCACGGGGATTCATCGGGCGGCGGCGGTGCACTTTGTCCGGCCGGACCGGACGTGTCCGGCGCGGCGCAAGGCGATTTTTTAGGGTTTGGGGAAGAAGGAGATCCGGGAATTTCGGAGGGGGGGATATTTATAGCCATAGAGGGAGCTAGGAGAGTCCAAATGAGGTGCGGTTTTCGGCCACGCGATCGTGATCGAACGCTCTAGATGATGGAGATGGTTTTGGTGGGTTTTGGGCCAAATTTGAAGGGTGTTGGGCTGCAACACACATGAGGCCTTCTCGGTCCCTCGGTTAACCGTTGGAGTATCAAACGAAGTCCAAATGGTACGAAACTTGACAGGCGGTCTACCGGTAGTAAACCAAGGCCGCTTGGCAAGTCTCGGTCCAATCCGGAAAAGTTTAACCCCCACACACGAAATAAAGGTGGAAAGGACCACCGGAGGAGATAGGAGCGCCGGAATGCAAAACGGACAACGGGGAAAATGCTCGGATGCATGAGACAAACACGTATGGAAATGCAATGCACATGATGACATGATATGAGATGCATGACAATGACAACAACACACGGAGACAAAAACCCGAACCCGAGGGAATAAAATAACTTAGCGCTGGAAACGGTAAGAGTTGGAGTACATATTAGGTAAATTACATCCGGGGTGTTACAACACTCCACCACTATGAAAGGATCTCGTCCCGAGATCTAGGACTGGAAGAACGCCGGGTACTCAGAACGGAGGTGATCCTCGCATTCCCAGGTGGCTTCACGGTCGGAATGGTGTGACCACTTGACTTTGAGGAATTTGATTGACTTATTGCGAGTCTTGCGTTCAGTCTCTTCAAGAATAGCAACGGGGTGCTCACAATAAGAGAGATCTTCTTGGAGATCAATGTCTTCGAAGTTGACGGTGTGGTCAGGAGTCTTGAAGCACTTGCGGAGCTGAGAGACATGGAATACGTCGTGCACATTTGCAAAGTTTGAAGGAAGCTCGAGTTGATAGGTGAGATCGCCTCTCTTGCCGACGATCTTCAAAGGACCCACGTATCTAGGGGCAAGCTTCCCTTTGATACCGAAGCGACGAGTACCTTTCATTGGAGAGACGCGGAGGTAAACATGATCTCTGATCTCGAAAGCCAAATCACGGTGCTTACTATCATAGTAGCTCTTCTAGCGTGATTGCGCTGCTTTGAGGTTATCACGAATGACTTTACACATTTCCTCTGCCTCTGTGATTAAGTCATTTCCTAGAAGTTGATGTTCACCGGTTTCAAACCAGTTGAGAGGGGTATGGCACTTCCTGCCATACAGAATTTCGAATGGGGCCTTGCCCGAACTTGCTTGAAAACTGTTGTTGTAGGAGAATTCGGCGTATGGAAGGCAATCCTCCCACTTCATGCCGAAGGAGATCACACAAGCCTTGAGCATATCTTCAAGAATCTGATTGACACGCTCGACTTGACCGCTAGTTTGAGGATGGAAAGCTGTGCTGAAGCAGATGTTGGTGCCCATGGCCTTCTGAAAAGAATCCCAAAACTTGGAGGTAAAGATGCTGCCACGGTCTGAAGAGATCACCTATGGAATACCGTGCAGCGAGACAATCCGAGAGGTATACAGCTCCGCCAATTGAGCTGCAGTGATAGACTCTTTGATAGGCAGAAAGTGAGCCACTTTAGTGAGTTTGTCGATGACAACGAATATAGCATCATTGCCACGCTTGGACTTTGGAAACCCAGTCACGAAGTCCATCTCAATGTGGTCAAACTTCCATTCTCGAATGGAAAGAGGTTGGAGGAGACCAGCTGGCCATTGGTGTTCTGCCTTCACTCTTCTGCAGACATCACATTCATTCACGAATTAAGCAATCTCGCGGTTCATTCGAGTCCACCAATAAGCCTGCTTGAGGTCCTGATACATCTTCGTACTCCTAGGGTGGATGGAGAGGAGAGAATTGTGAGCCTCATTCATGATAACTTTACGAAGATCACCTTTGGGCACAACAATACGATCCTCGAAGAAGAGAGTACCCTTGTCATCAAGGCGGTAGCACTTGTACTTGGGTTGACTCTTGGCAATCCCAATCTTCACCTTCTTCACCATAGCATCAAGAAGTTGAGCCTCGCGAATCTGGTCTTCCAAGGTAGGAGAGACTTGAAGGTTGGCGAGGAAACCTTGAGGAACAACTTGCAGATTGAGTTTGCGGAAAGCTTCACAAAGCTCGGGTTGATAAGGCTTGAGAATCAGACTGTTGCAGTAAGCCTTCCTGCTCAATGCGTCAGCAATCACATTGTCCTTCCCTGGAGTATACTCGATACTCGGATTATACTCTTGAATCATTTCGACCCAGCGAGTCTGCCTGAGGTTGAGATTAGGCTGAGTGAAGATGTACTTGAGACTCTTGTGGTCAGTGAAAATGTCCACTTTTCTTCCCAATAAGAGATGTCTCCAAGTCAAAAGAGCATGCACAACTGCCGCCAACTCGAGGTCATGAGTGGGGTAGTTCTTCTCGTTGGGCTTCAACTGGCGGGAGGTATAAGCCACAACTTTCTTCTTTTGCATCAACACTGCACCAAGACCTTGAAGAGAGGCATCACAGAAGACCTCGAACGGTTTGGATTCATCAGGAGGAGTCAGAACTGGAGCAGTGACCAATTTCTCTTTCAAAGTGTTGAAAGCGATGTCACATTCCGGAGACCAAACGTACTTGACGTGCTTCTGGAGAAGGTTTGAAAGAGGCTTCGTGATCTTTGAAAAGTTCTCAACGAACCTTCGATAGTAGCTTGCGAGACCAAGGAAGCTACGGAGTTGCTTCACGTTCTAAGGTGGTTCCCAATTCACAATTGCATACACCTTCTCAGGATTTACCACAATGCCCTTGGCAGAGATGATATGCCCAAGATAAAGAACCTCATCGAGCCAAAACTCGCACTTTGAGAACTTGGCGTAGAATTGATGTTCCCTGAGCTTATCAAGCATCAAACACAAGTGCTTGGCATGATCTTCCTTGTTCTTCGAAAAGACCAGAATGTCGTCGAGATAGACAAAAGCGAAGTCATTTGTGTAGGCGTTGAAGATGAAGTTCATCATGCGAGAGAAAGTCAGAGGAGCGTTGACGAGGCCAAAAGACATGACAGTGTATTCATATGAACCATAGCTTGTCCTGAAAGCCGTCTTGGGAATATCTTGCTCACGGATTCGAATCTGGTGATAACCCATACGGAGATCAAGCTTGGAGAATACTTGGGCACCTTTGAGTTGTTCGAACAGCTCGTTGATGTTGGGAAGTGGGTATTTGTTCTTGATAGTCTTCTTGTTCAATGGACGGTAGTCAACACAAAGTCGGTCCGTTCCATCCTTCTTCTTCACAAAAAGTACTCCACAACCCCACGGAGAAGAACTAGGTCGGATGAGACCCATTCGTTCTTGAATATCGAGTTGCTTCTTCAGCTCCTTCAACTCTTCAGGTCCGGGCTTGTAAGGACGTTTGCAAACCGGTTCCATGCCAGGCTCAAGATCGATGACGAATTCAACTGGCCGGTGCGGAGGCATTCCTGGAAGCTCTTCTGGAAAGACGTCTTGATATTCGCAAACGACTGGAATTTGAGAGATGGCATCCAGTTCACCCTTCTCATTTAGAGAAAACAGACGGATGGTATCATCATTAGCGGCAAAGACAATTACATCCTCAAACGAATGAGTCAATTGAATCTGCCTGGCATCACAATCAAGCTGAGCCTTGTGCTTAGAAAGCCAATCCATCCCGAGAATAAGATCAATATCCGAGTTACCAAGGACCATTGGACAGGAAAGAAACTTGAAATCACCCATCATGATAGAAACATCCGGAACTATTGAAGTAGCCCTCATAGACTTAGCCGGAGAAACCACTCCCATAGGTTTACCCAACATTTGCAAAACAAAGTCATGCTTGGAAACAAATGATCTTGACATGAAACAATGTGATGCACCAGTGTCAAAAAGAACTTTTGCGGGAATAGAGTTAACTGGAAAGTTACCCATGATGACATCTGACGAGTCCTCTGCCTGAGCTGCATTCAGCAAGTTGACCTTGGCGTGCTTGGGGTTATGCTTGACCACAGCTGTACTTGCCGATCTCACAGGCGGAGGAGGAGGAGGGAGACGCCTCTGATTGAAGCATTTGTTGGCATAGTGACCCTTCTGTTGGCACTTGTTGCACGTGACCTCTGAAAGCGGACGGTGATACGGAGCACTCGATCTTGGAGCTTGAGACGAAGTCTTGTTCTGAAAGCTAGGGTTGGGTGGGTGGGAAGATCCACTGCCACCTTTGCTCTTCTGTTGATATGGCTGACGGAACGGAGGAGGAGGAAGCCAATACTTCTACTGCTTGGCCACTTGAGTTGAGGAAGATGGAGTAGCATCTCTGACTCACTTCTTGGAAGCATCACACTTCAGTTGAGCAGCCTCTTGCTTCAATGCCATGTTGTAGACCTCATCTGTAACACCCCGGATGTGATTTACCCAATATGTATTCCAACTCTTGCCGTTTCCGGCCTTAAGTTATTTTATTTTCTCGGGTTCGGGTTTTTGTCTCTGTGTGTTGTTCTTGTTGTCATGCATCTCATATCATGTCATCATGTGCATTGCATTTGCATACGTGTTCATCTCATGCATTCGAGCATTTTCCCCGTTGTCCGTTTTGCATTCCGGTGCTTCGTTCTCCTCCGGTGGTCATTTCTACCTTTCTTTCGTGTGTGGGATTAAACATTTCCGTATTGGACCGAGACTTGCCAAGCGGCCTTGGTTTACTACCGGTAGACCGCCTGTCAAGTTTCGTATCATTTGGACTTCGTTTGATACTCCAACGGTTAACCGAGGTACCGAAAAGGCCTCGTGTGTGTTGCAGCCCAACACCCCTCCAAGTTGGCCCAAAACCCACCAAAAACCTCTCCATCATTTGGCCGAAAACCGCACCTCATTTGGACTCTCCTAGCTCCCTCCATGCCTATATATAGACCCCCTCCTCTAAATTCGCGGATCCCCTCTCCCAAACCCTAAAAAAGATCTCCTCCGGCGCCGCCGGACACGTCCGCCGGCGCCGGACGTGTCCGCCCCGCTCCCCCCAGCCACTCTCCTCCTGCCACGCGTCCTGGCATGTCCCCGCCGCCGCTGAGGCCCGCGTGGCCCGCCTCCGGCCCTCCCTGGCCCGAAGCCGAGCGCCGCCCCGCGCCTCTTCCTCCTCGCGACGCTCGCCGCCTCCCGCGCCGGTG